>NC_092751.1:77814730-78130980 GCF_047496795.1 Chiloscyllium punctatum
CTTCTCTTCTCCTTCCTTTTCCCCCTCCTCTTCCCCCTACTCTCCTTCCAACCCTATTCCCCCCTTCCCACCACTCTCCTTCTCCCAGCTCCTTGTCCCCTCTCCTTACCCACCTCTCCTTCACACCTTCCCCCTTCTCCTTCCCCCTTCCCCCTCTCATTCCCCTTTCGCCCCTCTCCTTCCACCTATCCTTCCCCCCTTCCCCAACTCTCCTTCCCCCACCTCGCCTTCCCCTTCCCCATCTTCTTCCCACTCTCCTTTCCCTGTCTACATTCCACCTCTCCTTCCCCCCCCTCCCCATCTCCTCTCCTTCTCCCTCTTCTCCCCTCTCTCCTTGCCCCACCTCTCTTTCCCCCTCTCCTCCCCTCTTTCCTTCCCCCCCACCTCTTCTTCCCCCACCTCTCCTTCCCCCCACATACTCCTCCCCTCCTTATTTCCCCCTCTCCTCCACCCCTCCTCCTCCCTCCTTCCTTCCTCCCTCCTACCACCTCTCTCCTTCCCCTCCCCTACCTTCCCGCATCTCCTTCCTATTCCCCCCCTTCCCCACCTCACCTTCCCCCCCTTACCTCCCCTCATTCCCCCCTCTCCTTCCATCCTCTCCTTCCCCCTCCTCTCCCCTCTCTTCCCCACCCTCTCCTTCCCCTCATTCCCCCGCTCATTCACCCCACTCCTCCCACTCTCCTTCACCCCTCTCCTTCCCCCCTTTCCTACCCCCTCCACTCTCTCCTTCCCCCTTCTCGTTCCACCCCTCTCACTCCCTCCCTTCCCTTCCCAGATCTCCTTCCCCACCTCTCATTTCCCCCCCCTCCATTCCGCCGTAATCCCCCGCCCTCTCCTCACCCTCCTTTCAATCTCTCTCCTGTTGTGGGGCTGGTGTATGGGAGAAGTATTCACTTTTTTGGATCATTGGAATCTCTCTCAGTTAGTCTGACCTCAGTGGTGGGAAAAATGCTGGACTCAATTATAAAGGATGAAATTACGACACATCTGGATAGCAGTAACAGGATAGGTCAGAGTCAGCATGGATTTATGAAGGGGAAATCATGCTTGACTAATCTTCTGGAATGTTTTGAGGATGTAACTCTGAAGATGGACAAGGAAGATCCAGTGGATGTAGTGTACCTGGACTTTCAGAAAGCCTTTGATAAAGTCCCATTTAGGAGGTTAGTGAGCAAAATTAGGGCGCATGGTATTGGGGGCAAAATACCGACTTGGATTGAAAGTTGGTTGGCTGACTGGAAACAAAGAGTAGTGATAAACGGCTCCCTTTCGGAATGGCAGGCAGTGACCAGTGGGGTACCGCAGGGATCAGTGCTGGGACCACAGCTTTTTACAATATATATTAATGATATAGATGGTGATATTAAAAGTAATATTAGCAAATTTGCTGATGATACAAAGCTGGGTGGCAGGGTGAAATGTAAGGAGAATGTTAGGAGATTACAGGGTGACCTGTACAGGCTAGGTGAGTGGACCGATGCATTGAAGATGCAGTTTAATGTGGATAAATGTGTGATTACCCATTTTGGTGGCAAGAAAAGGAAGGCAGGTTACTACCTAAATGGAGTCAAGTTAGGTAAAGGGGCAGTACAACCAGATCTAGGTGTTCTTGTACATCAGTCAATGAAAGCAAGCATGCAGGGACAGCAGGCAGTGAAGAAAGCTAATAGCATGCTGGCCTTCATAACAAGAGGGATTGAGTATAGAAGCAAAGAGGTTCTTCTGCAGCTGTACAGGGCCCTGGTGAGACCACACCTGGAATATTGTATGCAGTTTTGGTCTCCAAATTTGAGGAAGGACATTCTGGCTATTGAGCAAATGCAGCATAGGTCCATGAGGTCAATTCCCGGAATGGCGGGACTATCTTATGTTGAAAGATTGGAGCGATTGGACTTGTATACCCTTGAGTTTCGAAGGCTGAGAGGGGATCTGATTGAGACGTGTAAGATTATTAAAGGATTGGACACTCTGGAGGCAGGAAACATGTTTCCGCTGATGGGTGAGTGGATACAGTTTAAAAATAATGGGTAGGCCATTTAGAACAGAGTTGAGGAGAAACTTCTTCACTCAGAGAGTGGTGAGTGTGTGGAATGCTCTGCCCTGGAAAGCTCTGGATACTTTCAAGAAAGAGTTGGTTAGAGCTCTTAAGGATAGTGGAATCAAGGGTTATGGGGATAGGCAGGAACAGGATACTGATTGAGGATATCAGCCATGATTATAATGAATGGTGGTGCAGGCTCAAAGGGCAGAATGGCCTATTTCTGCACCTATTGTCTATTGTCTTTGAGTAGAAGTAACCTGTACAAGAAGGATGGATTGCACCTAAATTGGAAGGGGTCTAATATACTGGCAGGAAGATTTGCTAGAGCTACTCGGGAGGATTTAAACTAGTAAGGGGGGGGAACCCAGGGAGATAGTGAGGAAAGAGATCAATCCGAGACTGGTATCGTTGAGTACAGTCAGGGCAGGCAGGGACAAGGTAGGACTAATAAATTAAACTGCATTTATTTCAATGCAAGAGGCCTAACTTGGAAGGCAGATGAACTCAGAGCACAGTTAGGAACATGGGACTGCGCTAAAAACAAAAAAAGAAAGACAATGTACAGCTCAGGAACAGGCCGTTCAGCTCTCCAAGTCTGAACTGATCCAAATCTACTGTCTAAACCTGTCGCCCAATTCCTAATAAGCATCTGTATCCCTCTGCTCCCCACCTTCTCATACATCTGTCCAAACGCATCTTAAATGAATCTACCATGTCTGCATCTACGACCTCTGCTGGCAATGCATTCCAGATGCCCACCACCTTCTGTGTGAAGTACTTGCCGTGCATATCCCCCTTAAACTTTCCACCTCTCACCTTGAAAGTGTGACCTCTCATTATTGAATCCTTCACCCTGGGAAAAAGCTTGTCTCTCTCCACCCTTCATGATTTCGTAAACCTCAATCAGGTCCCCCCCTCAATCTCCTTTTTCCTCATGAAAATAAACCTAACCTACTCAACCTCTCTTCATAGCCACCTTCCATACCAGGCAACATCCTTGTAAACCTTCTCTGCACCCTCTCCAAAGCGTCCACTTCCTTTTGGTAATGTGGCAACCAGAACTGTACACAGTATTCTAAATGCGGCCGAACCAATGTCTTGTACAATTTTAGCATGACTTGCCAGCTCTTAACTCAATACCCCGAAAATGAAGGCAAGCAGACTATATGCCTTCTTGACCACTCTATCCACCTGTGCAGCAATCTTCAGGGTACAATGGACCTGCACTCCCAGATCTTTCTGCCCATCAACTTTTCCCAAGGCTCTTCTGTTCATTGTATAATTCGCTCTCGAATTAGTCTTGCATCACGTCGCATTTGTGAGATATCATAGCAATTATGGAAACATGGCTCAGAGATGGGCAGGACTGGCAGCTTAATGTTCCAGGATACAAATGCGACAGGAAGGATAGAAAGGGAGGCAATAGAGGAGGGGGAGTGATGTTTCTGATAAAGGATAGCATTACAGCTGTGCTGAGGGAGGATAATCCTGGGAATACATGCAGGGACGTTAGTTGGGTGGAACTGAGAAATAAGAAAGGCATGATCACCTTATTGGGATTGTATTATATACCCCCGAATAGTCAGAGGGAAATTGAGAAACAAACTTATTAGGAGATCTCAGATCCCTCTATGGTCGTTATGGTCAGGGATCTTAACTTTCCAAACATAGACTGGGACTGCCATAGTGTTAAGGGTTTAGATAAAGAGGAATTTGTTAAGTGTGTGCAAGAAAATTTTCTGATTCAGTATGTAGATGTACCTACTAGAGAAGGTGCAAATCTTGACCTACTCTTGGGAAATAAGGCAGGGCAGGTGACTGAGGTGTCAGTGGGGGAGCACTTTGGGGCCAGCGACCATAATTCTATTAGATTTAAAATACTGATGGAAAAAGGTAGACCAGATCTAAAAATTGAAGTTCTAAATTAGAGAAAGGCCAATTTTGACCGTATTAGGCAAGAATTTTCAAAAGCTGATTGGGGACAGATGTTCGCAGGTAAAGGAACGGCTGGAAAATGGGAAGCCTTCAGAAATGAGATAATGAGAGTCCAGAGAAAGTATATTTCTGTTAGGGTGAAAGAAAAGGCTGGTAGTTGTAGGGAATGCTGGATGACTAAAGAAATTAAAGGTTTGGTTAAGAAAAAGAAGGAAGCATATGGAAGCAGGATAGAGAGAGTGAATCCTTAGAAAAGTATAAAGGCAGTAGGAGTATGCTTAAGAGGGAAATCAGGAAGACAAAAAGCTACCTCAGGGCAAATACAAGTACTTTAAGGACAAAAGGGTAACTAGGGAGAGAATAGGGCCCCTCAAAGATCAACAAGTCGGCCTTTGTGTGAAGCCGCAGAAAATGGGTAATATACTAAACGTGTATTTTGCATCAGTATTTACTTTGGAAAAGAATATGGAAGATTTAGAATGTAGGAAAATAGATGGTGACACCTTGAAAAATGTCCATATTAGAGGATGTCTTGAAATGCATAAAGGTGGATAAATCCCCAGAACCTGATCAGGCGTGCCCTAGGATTCTGTGGGAAGCTAGAGAAGTGATTGCTGGGCCTTTTGCTGAGAAATTTGTATCATCGATAGTCACAGGAGAGGTGCTGGAAGACTGGAGGTTTGCTAACGTGGTGCCACTGTTTAAGAAGGGCGGTAAAGACAAGCCAGGGAACTATAGACCGGTGAACCTGACCTCGGTGGAGGGAATCCTGAGGGACAGGATGTGCATGTATTTGGAAAGGCAAGGACTTATTAGGGATAATCAACATGACTTTGTGTGTGGGAAATCATGTCTCACAAACTTGATTGAGTTTTTTGAAGAAGTAACAAAGAGGATTGATGAGGGCAGAGCAGTAGATGTGATCTAAATTGCCTTCAGATGGACCTTCAACAAGGTTCCCCATGGGATACCAGTTAGCAAGATTAGATCTCATGGAATAGCCATTTGGATACAGAACTGGCTCAAAGGTAGAAGACAGAGGGTGGTGGTGGAGGGGTGTTTTTCAGACTGGAGGCCTGTGACCAGTGGAGTGCCTCAAGGATCGGTGCTGGGTCCTCTACTTTTTGTCATTTATATAAATGATTTGGATGCGAGCATAAGAGATACAGTTAGTATGTTTTTGGATGACACCAAAATTCAAGGTGTAGTGGACAGCAAAGAAGGTTACCTCAGAGTACAACAGGATCTGGACCAGATGGGCCAATGGGCTGAGAAGTGGCAGATGGAGTTTAATTCAGATAAATGCGAAGTGCTGCATTTTGGGAAAGCAAATCTTAGCAGGACTTATACACTTAATGGTAAGGGAGTGTTGCTGAGCAAAGAGACCTTGGAGTTCAGGTACATAGCTCCTTGAAAGTGGAGTTGCAGGTAGATAGCATTTGGTGTGCTTTCCTTTATTGGTCAGAGTATTGAATACAGGAGTTGGGAAGTCATGTTGTGGCTATATAAGACATTGGTTAGGCCACTGTTAGAATATTGCATGCATTTCTGGTCTCCTTCACAACATCTTTGTGATAGGAAACTTGAAGATTTACAAGGATATTGCCAGGCTTGGAAGTTTTGAGTTATGGGGAGAGGCTGAACAGGCTTGGGGCTGTTTTCCCTGGAGCGTCAGAGGCTGAGGGGTGACCTGATACAGGTTTACAAAATTATGAGGGGCATGGATAGGATAAATAGGCAAAGTCTTTTCCCTGGGGTCAGGGACTAGAGGTAGAGGGCAAAGGTTTAGGGTGAGAGGGGAAAGATATAAAAGAGACCTAAGGGGCAAAGTTTTCACACAGAGGGTGGTACGTGTATGGAATGAGTTGCCAGAGGAAGTGGTGGAGGCTGGTACAATTGCAACATTTAAAAGGATGGGTTGGATGAATAGGAGGGGTTTGGAGGGATATGGGCCGGGTGCTGGCAGGTGCGACTAGATTGGGTTGGGATATCTGGTTATCATGGACATATTGGACCGAAGGACTCTACGACTCTAAATCAGTAACCACCGACAGTTGGATGAACTTCAAGTCAGTACAAATCGGTGAGTACTGACATTTCAAAAAATTTTGGGACAGTTCAAATCAGTAACCAGCCGCACTTGGAAAAACTGAGGGTCAGTTACAAATCAGTAACCACCAAGAGATGGAAATATTTAGGGTTAGTTCAAATCAGTAAGCACTAACACTACAAAAAATATTGGGTGAGTACAAATCAGTAACCACTGACAGAGAAATTACGGGTCAGTACAAATCGGTGAGCACTGACATTTCAAAAGAATTTGGGAAAGTGCAAATCAGTCACCATCCACGCTTAGCAAAATTTGTGCTCAGTACAAATCAGTAACCACCGACACTGAGAAAATGTTCGGGTCAGTACAAATCGGTAAACACTGGTACATGGAAAAAATTCTGGTCGGTGCAAATCACGAAACACTGACACTTTGACAAACTTTGGGCAGTGCAAATCAGTAACCACTGACAGTTTGAAAAATTTCAAGTCAGTACAAATCTGGAACCACTGACATTTGGAATAATTATGGGTCAGTTCAAATCGGTGAGCACTGATACTTCAAAAGAATTTGGGAAAGTGTAAATCAGTAACCATCCACACTTAGAAAAAGTTCGGGTCAGTAGAAATCAGTAACCACCAAAGCTGAGAATAATTTGGGGTCAGTACAAATCATCAAACACTGATACATGGAAATACTCCTGGTTGGTGTAAATCAGGAAACTCTGACACTTCGACAAACTTCAGGGCAGTGCAAATCAGTAATCACCTTCACTTAGAATAATTTCAGGTCAGTAGAAATCAATAACCACCGATAGTTGGAAAAATTTAGGGTCAGTACGAATCAGTAACCATCCACACGAAGAAAAACTGAGGGTCAGTTACAAATTAGTAACCACCGACAAATGGAAAAATTTAGGGTCAGTTCAAATCTGCAAGCTCTAACACTTCGAAAAATTTCTAATTAGTGAAAATCAGTAACCACTGACACTTGAAAAATTTATGGTCAGTTCAAATCAGTAAGCACCGATGCTTTGAAAAATATTGGGTGAGTACAAATCAGTAACCACCAACAGTGAGAAATTACGGGTCAGTACAAATCGGTGAGCACTGACATTTCAAAAGAATTTGGGTCAGTGCAACTCAGTAACCATCCACACTTAAAGGTTCGTGTCAGTATAAATCAGTAACCACCAAAACTGAGAATAATTCGGGGTCAGTACAAATCATTAAACACTGATACATGGAAAAAACATTCAGGTCGGTGCAAATCAGGAAACACTGACACTTAGAATAATTTCAGGTCAATAGAAATCAATAACCACCGATAGTTGCAAAAATTTTAGGGTCAGTACGAATCAGTAACCACCGACAGGTGGAAAAATTTCGGGTCAGTACAAATCGATAAGCACTGACATTTAAAAAATGTTTGGGACAGTGCAAATCAGTCACCGTCCACGCTTAGCAAAATTTGTGCTCAGTAAAAATCAGTCACTACCGACACAGAAAATGTTCAGATCAGTGCAAATTAGTAAACACTGGTACGTGGAAAAAAATTCTGGTCGGTGCAAATCACGAAACACTGACACTTCGACAAACTTTGGGGCAGTGCAAATCTGTAACCACTGACAGTTTGAAAAATTTCAAATCAGTACAAATCAGGAACCAGTGACAGTAAGACAAATTTCGGGTCAGTATGAATCAGTAACCACTGACATTTGGAAAAATTACAGGTCAGTACAAATCGGTGAGCACTGACGTTTCAAAAGAATTTGGGTCAGTTCAAATCAGTAATCACTGACATTTGGAAAAATTATGGTCAGTACAAATCAGTGAGCACTGACATTTCAAAAGAATTTAGGTCAGTACAACTCAGTAACCATCCACACTTAGAAAAGGTTCGGGTCAGTAGAAATCAGTAACCAACAAAACTGAGAATAATTTGAGTACAAATCATTAAACGTGGATACATGGAAAATCCTGGTTGGTGTAAATCAGGAAACTCTGACACTTCGACAAACTTCAGGGCAGTGCAAAGCAGTAATCATCGATACTTAGAATAATTTCAGGTCAGTAGAAATCAATAACCACCGATAGCTGGAAACATTTAGGGTCAGTACGAATCAGTAACCACCGACAGGTGGAAACATTGCGGGTCAGTACAAATCAGTCACCATCCACACTTAGAAAAATTTGTGCTCAGTAAAAATCAGTAACCACTGACACTGAAAAAATGTTCGGGTCAGTGCAAATCAGTAACCACTGATCCATGGAAAAAACTTCGGGTCAGTGCAAATCAGGAAACTCTGAGATGTAGAAAGATTTTGGGTCAGTACAAATCAATAACCACCGACAGTTGGGAAAATTTAGGGTCAGTGCAAAATTGGTAAGCACTGACACTTCAAAAACTTTGGGACCGTGCAAATCAGTAACCATCCAAACTTAGAAAAATTTGGGCTCAGTACAAATCAATAAGCACTGACACTAAGAAAATCTTTGGGTCAGTGCAAGTCAGTAACCATCCACACTTTGAAAAATTTCGGGGCAGTACAAATCAGTAACCACCAACAAGTGGAAAAGTTATAGTCACTACAAATTGGTAACCAATGACACTGAGAAAATGTTTGGGTCAGTGCAAATTAGTAACCATCCACACTTAGAAAAATTTGTGGTCAGTACAAATCACTAACCACCGACAGTTGGAAAATTTTCGGGTCGGTACAACTCAGAAACCACTGACTCTGAGAAAATGCTGGTTAGTGCAAATCAGTAACCACAGACACTTAGAGAAAGTTCAGGTCCGTACAAATCAGTTACAACAAACAGTTTGAAATATTTCTGCTCTGTACAAATCAGTAACCAACGACAGTTGGAAAAATTTGGGGTCAGTATAATTAAGTAAGATCTGACTCTTCGAAAAGGTTTGGGTCAGTACACATCAGTAACCACTGAGACTTTGAAAAATTTCCGGTCAGTTCACATCAGTAACCACTGACAGTTGGATGAATTTCAAGTCAGTACAAATCAGTAAGCACCAATACTGAGAGTAATTTTGGGTCAGTAGGTGGAAAAATTACAGGTCAGAACAAACCAGTAACCACCGACAGTTGGATAAATTTCAGGTCAGGACAAATTAGTGTGGGAAAAGATTTGCTAACCCACGATAGGCCCACAAAAGCAAAATTGGCCAAACTATACCAGAACACCCAGAATTCCCAAGCAGCTCACAAGCCGAATCAGACAGCACACATACAAGGGATTAGGATTTCTGCTCCCACTGACATGACACAACACCACAGTTATCTCAAAGCCCTAAGGACAGTTTCACAACCCAGCAATACTAAAGTCACACAAGGAATGGGTCAGACAGAGAGGCACCAACAAGGACACCCTCCAGGAACAGGACAATGGAAACACCTCACTACTTCAGAAGAGATATTAACACACACCTGTGAAGAGGAATGGAACCGTCGGTACTGTCAGGATGATGCATTGTGGGAAGGAACAGGACATTCATCCAATAAAATGTTTTCCAATTGCTCCTTTGTAACTAGATTACTCTATTTCCAGATACATTGTAGTTTCCCATTTCTTAATCAATGTCATTGTGCAGTAATACTATAAAACTGGTCTCAAACACAGCTTTGGGAAGAGAAATTCTGATCTACATGTACAGACTGTCAGTTCTGTGTCAGCTGGTCTGTTTTCTCTTCCAGCCCTATGGCTGCAATAAACTGTTTTGTCAATTTCACTTCGAGCTGTGTTTTGTGACCTCTAACCTATTGGGTAAATTTCTCTGACATCCCCCTCTTCTCCTTTCCCCCATTCCTTCCCGCCTCTCCTTCCTCCTTCTCTACTTCCCTCCCTTTCTCCTTCCCCCTTTCCCCTTCCCCCTTTCTCCTTACCCCTTTCTCCTTACCCCTCTCTCCTTCCCCCCCTTACCATCTCTCTATCCCCTCTCTCTTTCTGTCCTTCTCTCCTTCCCCTTGTCCTTCCCCTAATTCCTTCCCACCCTATCCTTCGCTCCCTCCTTTCCCCCTCTCCTTTCCCCCTCTCCTTTCCCCCTCTTCTTCCCCACTCTCTTTCCGCCTTCCCTTTCACCCCTCTCCTCCCCCTCTTCTTCCCCCCCTCCATCCCCTCGGGTCTCCTTCCCCACCTCTCCTTCTCCCCATTCCCTCCCTCCTTTCCCTACTTTCCATCCCACCTTCCCCCATCTTCTTCCCCATTCCTCCCATTCCCTCCCCCTCTCTCCTCCCCTTCCCTTCCCCCTCTCTCTCCGTCCCCTTCTCCTTTCCCCATTCCCCCCACTTCCCTTCCTCCTTCCCACCCTTTCCTTCCCTCCCTCTCCTACCCCCTCCTTCCCCCCAGTTTGTTCCTCCCTACTCCTTTCACTCTCCCCATTGCAGCCCTCCTCCCCCTTTCTTTCATCCTTTTCCCCTCCTCCCTCTCTCCACCCCCTTCACCCTCTCTCCTTCCCCCAGTTCCTTCAACCCTCACCTTGGCCCAACTCCTTTCCCTGTCCACCCCACCTTTCCTCCCCTCCTTTCCTCCTTCCCACCTCTCTCCTTCTCCCCGTCTCCTTCTCCCCTGTCCTTCCCCCTTCACTCCTTTCCCCTGTCCTTTCCCCCTCTCCTTCCCCTCTTCCTCCATTCTCCTTTCCCTCTCACTCCTTCCCTCCCCTCCTTTCCCCCTCTGTCTTTCCTGCCAAATCTCCTTCACCTTCTCCCCTCTCTCCTTCCCCCTCTTTTCCCCATCTCCTTAGCCCCTTCCCCCCTCTCCTTCCCTCCCTCTCCTCCCCCTCTCCTTCACACCCTTTCCTCTCCTTACCCCAACTCCTTACCTCCCTCTCCTTGCCCCCTCCCCCTCTCCTTCCCTCCATCTCCTCCCCCTCTCCTTCCCCCTTTCCTTCTACCCTATCTTCCCCCTACTTCCGCTCTTTGTTCCCCCGCCTTCCCCTTCTCTTCTTCCACCCCTCTCCTTCCCCCACTCTTCTTCCCCCCAACTTCCCTCCTTCCACCCTCCTTACTCCCCTTTCCTCCCCCCACTCACTCTCCTTTCCTTCCCCCTCTCCTTATCCCCTCCCACACACTACTTCACCCTCTCCTTCCTTCCCTTCCCCACTCCTTACCCCCCTTGTTCCCCAGCCTTCCCCCCATTCCCCTCCTTCCCTGTAACTTCCCATCTCCTTTCCCCGCCTACCTTCCCCCACCCTCTCCGCACCCTCCCACGTCTTTCCTTCCCCTTCCCCCTCTCTCCTCGCCCTACTCCCTGTCTCCCCCACCCCGTACCCTTTTCCTTCCCGCCCTCCCCATCTCCTTACCTGCCCCTCTCCTCACCCCCACCACCCACCCCCCAATCTCCTCCCCGTCCCATCTCCAGTAGGGCATGTCTAAATGGTAGAGTTGGGCTGGGCATCAGTAAATGGAAGAATGAGTATTGGGGTATGAGTAAATGGGAGAACTAATGGGGCTTCAGTAGATGGATGTGGTACACAGCGCCATTACATTAGAAAATTGGTGGGAGTGCCAATAGAGAATTGGAACAGAGCAAGTCTAAATGGGAGAATAGGGACAGGGAGTCAATAAAAACGAGAAATGTTGCAAGCATCAGGAAATTGGAATTTCAGTTCAGCACACCACAACATGAACAAATGAGAGTAGGGAACCAATGCATGTAAGAAGTATATCAGAGAACAGTTAAATGGGCATCAATAATTGGAGACTTGCTTGAGAGAGTGTACATGTGACAGATGAATTGAGAGAGTGTGAGTGAGGGAGTGTGCTCGCGCGCATGAGTGATAGTGTGCATGTGCAAGTGAGGGAGAGTGTGCATATGCAGGATGTAAACAGTTAATGGTAGTGCCCTGCAGAGTGTTGTTGAACAGAGGGACCAAGGGGGGCAGGTACACAGTTCCTTGAAAGTGATGCCACAGGTTGGCAGGATCACAAGATGGTGAAGGAGGCATTTGGCAGGCTTGCCTTTATTGGGCAGATCACTGAACCCAGGAGTTGGGACATCAAGTTGCCAATAGAGAATTGGGACAGGGCAAGTCTAAATGGGAGAATAGGTTCAAGACATTGGTGAGGCCACATTTGGAGGACTGCATACCATCCTGTTCACCCTGCTATGGGAAAGAGGTTATTAAAGTGCAAAGGGTGGAAAACAGATTTACAAGGATATTACCCAGACTGGAAGGCTTGAGTTCTAAGGAGAGGCTGGGATTTTTTCCCTGGAGCACAGGAGGCTGAGAGGTTACCGTACAGAGGGTTATAAAATCATAAAGGATTAAGGCAAGATGGGAAAGATTTAAGAGGGACCTGAGGGGCAACTTTTTAACTCCGTGTGGTGGTTATATGGAAGGAGAAGGAGTGATAGAGGTGAGTACAATTACAACATTCAAAAGACATTAGGATAGGTGTGAGGATAGGAAAAGTGCAAATGGCCCTGGCTCAGTTCAGGAAAACTGGTCAGCAAGGACTAGTTAGGCCAAATGGCCTGTTTCCTGCTGTGTTAACGATCTAGATGAAGGAACTGAGGGCATTCTGTCTAAGTTTGCAGATGATATAAAGATATAGAGGGACAGGTAGCATTGAGGAGGCGGGGAGTCTGCAGAAGGATTTGGACAGGTTAGGAGAGTGGGCAAAGAAGTGGCAGATAGACTATAAGGTAGGAAAGTATGAGGTCATGCACTTTGGGCGGAGGAATAGAGGCAGAGAGGCATGGACTATTTCCTAAATGGGGAAAAAATTCAGAAGCCTGAAGCACAAAGAGACTTGGGAGTTCAAGTCCAGGATAAATTTTTGATTGATTCAGTAGTTAGGAAGGCAAATGCAATGATGGCATTTATTTTGAGAGCACTTGATTATAAAAGCAAGGACGTATTTCTGAGGCTCTATAAACCTTGGGTCAGACCACATTTGGAGTATTGTACACAGTTTTGGGTCCCATATCTCAGGAAGGATGTACTGACCCTGGAATGTGTTCAGAGGAGTTTCACGAGAATGGTCCCAGCAATGAAAAGCTTAACATATGGCAACGTTTGAGGAAGGGTGCAGAAGAAGGATTGCGGAGGATCTAATTAAATCTGACAGAATACTGAATGGCTGGACAGAGTGGATGTTGAGAAGATGTTTCCATTTGGTTGGAGAGACTGGGACCCAATGGCACAGCCTTAGAGTAAAGGGAAGAGCTCTTAGAACAGAGATAAGGAGAAACTTGTTGAGCCAGAGAGTGGGGAATCTGTGGAATTCATTCCCACTGAAGGCTGGGGAGACCCAGCTCACTGAGAATATTGAAGACTGAGATGGTAGGTTCCTGAGTATCAAGGGTTACAAGGAGAAAGCGGGAGAATAAGGTTGAGAAACCTATCAGCCATGATTGAATGGTGGAGCAGGCTCGATGGGCTGAATGGTCTCATTTCTTATGGTCTTATGGCATGACTCTGTAATTTCTATCATCTCAAAAACTGACTCCCGGGAAACTGTTACACTGTATAAAAACCACCTTGAATCCCTCAATTACATTCCAGTCTGTGACTTACACCTGGGTATCTGTCTCTCTGTATATAAACCACCCTCATACCTTTGATTAGATTCCTGTCTGCAACTCACTCCCAGTTACCAGTCTCTCTGCATATAAACCACCCCAATAACCTCGATTAGAATCCAGTCTTTAAATCACGCCTCGTTAAATATTAGTCTACAGCTAAAGTAATCAAACATCTTGTTTAGATTCCAGTCTGTAACTCTCTTCTATCTCTGTTATTCTATATATAAATCCCCCCTGAATCCTTCAATTAGGTTCCAGGCTGTAACTCAGTCCATGGTACCTGTTACTCTGAATGTATATCCCCACTGAACCCTTGATTAGATTCCAGTCAGAAACTCACTCTTCGGTATCTGATATTCAATATGCAAAGCACTGTACTCACACCGAGTGGAAGAGTGAGTAAGAGAGTGAGAGGGCGTAAGTGTTTGTGTGAGGGATGTGTGAGCGAGAGTCAGTGTCTGCATGAAAATGTGTGTCTATGAGAGTGTGTGTGAGTGCATGTGACAGTATGTGAGTGTCTGTGCGTTTGTGTTTGTATGTGTGTTGTGAGTGAGTGCGGCTGTGAGTGTGTACGTGAGTGTTAGGAATACCATCATGTAATCATTGACAGTCAAGTTGGACACACACAAGCACGGTCTCTTGCTCTCACAGATATGCTCACTCACAGTCACACACACAGAGGAAATATAGAAATATAAGTCAGAGAGAGTGTTTTTTTTCCTGGGAGTCACACTGAAAACAGGAAAATTCCAAGACAGAACCTCAGCTTCAGGGGTTTCGGGTCAGAGAATCTTAGATGTTAGTGTGGGGCCAAGATCCAAAATGTTCGAGGCCAGGAAAGAACAACTTCCAGAGGGGGGAAGACACAGGGCCCTCCAATATCCCATCACTGCCCAGCTCCAATCATTTCCTTTTAGAAAGTACTATCCGTAAAATTAAATCCTGTGATGGAGGGAATGATTTTTTTTAAAAAAGGACTCTTAAAGAAAGCCATGGTCTCTTGCTGGATAAAAAAGTGGGATTTGAACACATTCTGGAGCAGGAAGGGAGTACCCTGTGGGATCATCCTGTGCATCAATGGCCCACAGCATTGCTGGCACAGAGGCTGCTGGGAAACAGTGTCCCAGTTTATAAAAAGGCATTATTGTCAAATGTAAACGCTGCTGTCTTTTAAAAGGTGAATAATGATTATCATGGACAAGATTAAATCAGAGAGAACGATTAGAGATGGAGAAAGGGAGGGTGGAAAGAGAGCGAGAGACAGAGAGAGAGAGGGAGAGAGGGAGAGAGAGAGGCTGTGAGTGCTTGGTGAAGAATGAAGCAGGATCTTTGAACCTTTAACCAACATCAGTGAAACACGCAATCTGTCTGCGGTCACACTGCTCTACCTATCCAAATTCCTTTTAAATGTTGCAATTGTACCAGCCTCCACCACTGCCTTTGGCAGCTCATTCCATACACGTACCACCCTCTGCGTGAAAACCTGATGAACCTACCCCAACAGTCACTGCATCAGAGGTCAGATCAGTTTTCCTTTGTGTGAATCCAAGGTAAGCGATAAGACCAGACAGAGTACCAGACTATGTACTCAGACCATGCACAGATCAACTGGCAGAGGTCTTCTCAGACATCTTCAATCTCTCCCCTGCAGTGGGCCACTATCCCTGCCTATTTCAAGATTTCCATCATCATCCCTGCAGCATGTCTCAATGCCTACCGCCCTGTGGCCCTAACTTCGGTGGTCATGAAGTGCTTTGAAAGGCTGGTCATGGCATTAATCAACTCCAGCCTCCCCACTACTCTTGACCCACTCCAGTTTGCCTATCAGACCAACAGATCCATGTCAGATGCCATATCACTTGCCCTTCACTCCTTCCTAGAACATCTTGACACCCAGAACATCTACGTAAGAATCCTACTCATTTCAGCCTTCAACACTATTATCCCCTCAAGACTGATTACTAAACTTAGTGATCATGGACTAAGCCCCACTCTATGCAACTGGATCCTCACTTTCCTGACTCACTGGCCACAATCAGTGAAGATGAGGCACAATATTTCATCCTCACTAACACTCAACACTGGAGTTCCCAGGGGCGCATTCTCAACACTGGAGTTCCCACGGGCGCATTCTCAGCCCCCTACTGTACTCACTGTATACCATGACTGCATCGCCAAATACCAGACTAATGCCATTTACAAGTTCACTGATGACACCAACATAATCGGTCGAATCTCAGATGGCGATAAAACAGAATACAGAGAGGAGATGGAAGACCTGGAAAAATCATGCACTGAGAACAACCTAGCTCTCAATGCTGGCAAAACCAAGGAACTCATGATTGATTTTGGCAGGTTGTTACTCATGCCCCCCTACACATTAACACTACAGAGGTGGAACGAGTGGAGAGTGTCAAGACACTGGGAGTTGTCATCCACAACAAGCATTCTTGAACTCTTCATGTGGACGTACCAGTTAGAAAGGCCCAACAATGTCCCTTTTAAATTGAATAACTATTTTGTGGTTCATAAAAATCTACATATACTTGTTGCCTAAATTCAAATTTTAAATCCTCAGATTGAGGGGGGACCCTGATTGAGGTCTATAAAATCATGAAGGGTATATACAGGGTAGATAGAGATAAGCTTTTTCTCAGGTGAGGGATTCAATAACGAGAGGTCATGCGTTCGACGTGAAAGGTGAAAAGTTTAAGGGGGATATACATGGCAATACATTACACAGAGTGTGGTAGGTGCCTGGAATGCAGAGATAGTAGAGGCAGGCATGGTAGATTAATTTAAGGTGCATATGGACAGTTGCATGAGTAGGTGGGGAGCAGAGGGATACATATGTTTAGGAAATGGGCGATAGGTTTAAACAATGGATTTGGATCGCCTCAGGTTTGGAGGGCCGAAGGCCTTGTTCCTGGGCTGTAAGTTTTCTTTGTTCTTTATGGGATATGGATGCTGCAGCCTGAGCAACCAAGTGCCTTTTTCAACACTCTATTGACATGCAACTACACTATCAAGGAGCTATGCAGCTGTACTCCTGGGTCTCTCTGTTCAGCAACCTAATTGCACTTGAATCACTGCAGCCAATGTGCTGTTGTTAGATCCACAGTGTTCTGTGGGAGGGAATTCCAGGACTTTAACCAAGTGACAGTGAAGGGAAGGTTATCCCATTTCCAAAACAAAATGCTGCGTGAATGGGAAAAGAACTTGCAGTTGGTGGTTTTCCCATGTATGTGCTATCCTTCAAGACTTTCCAACAGCAGGGAGATTTGAATTGATAACAGTATTCTAATAGTCACTTTATCGATGTCCTGTACAGTATGATGTCCCAACTCCTATACTGAATGCACTGACCAATAAAGGCCTTTTTTCAACACCCTATTGACATGCAACTGCACTATCAAGGAACTATGCAGCTGTACCCCTGGGTCTCTCTGTTCAGCAACACTGCCCAAGACCCTACCATTAAGTGTATAAGTCCTGCCCTGGTTCACCTCACCAGAATACAACAGCTCACATTTAGGAGATAGTGAGGTCTGCAGATGATGGAGATCAGAGTTGAGAGTGTGTTGTTGGAAAAGCACAGCAGGTCAGGCAGCATCCGAGGAGGAGGAACATCGACATTCGGGCAAAAGCCCTTCATCAGGAATGAGGCTGGGAGCTTCGGCATGGAGAGATAAATTGGAGGGGGTGGTACTGGAGAGAAGGTAGCTAAGATTGCAATAGGTGGATGGAGGTGGGGGTAAAGGTGATAGGTCGGAGAGAAGGGTGGAGCAGATAGGTGGGAAGGAAGATTGACAGGTCGGACAGGTCATGAGAGCAGTGCTGAGCTGGAAGGTTGGAATTGTGGGTAAGGTGGTGAGAGGAGAAATGAGGAAACTGGTGAAGTCCACATTGATACTCTGAGGTTGAAGGGTCCCAAAGCGGAAGATGATGTGTTCTTCCTCGGGAGGTAAGGGAGTGGCGATGGAGGAGGCCCAGGACCTGCATGTCATCAGCAAAGTGGGAGGGGAAGTTGAAATGTTCGACCACGGGGTGGTGGGGTTGATTGGTGCGGGTGTCCCGGAGATGTTCTCTAAAGCGCTCTGCTAAGAGATGTCCAGTCTCCCCAATGTATGGACGACCGCATTGGGAGCAACGGATACAATAAATGATCTGTGTGGAAGTGCAGGTGAAATTTTGATGTATGTGGAAAGCTGTTTTTGTGCCTTGGACAGAGGTAAGGGGGGAGGTGTGGGCCGAGGTTTTGCATCCTGCGGTAGCAAGGGAACATGCCAGGAGGGAAGGGTGGCTTGTTAGGAGGATCTGACCAGGTAGTCGCAGAGGGAATGGTCTTTGCGCAAAGCGGATAGGAGTGCGGAGGGAAATATATCCCTGGTGGCGGGGTCCATTTGTAGCTGGCGGAAATGTCGGTGGATGATGCAATTTATACAGAGTTTGGTGGGGTAGAAGGTGACAAACTTCTGTCCTTGTTGCGGTTGGAGGGGTGGGGCTCAAGAGCAGAGATGCGGGACGTGTATAAGATGCATCGGAGGGCATATTCAACCACATGGGAGAGGATGCTCTTTAAAGACTTAAATTTTCCCTCCCACTGCTAAATCAGGAGTTCCAAGCAGCTACAGGAGACACAGAAATAGATAGATTCAGAAATTAAACTGACGTCATGAGGATTACACATATAGGATGGTACTGAGTCACACAGTCAAGAGCAGACTGAACGCACTCTGTCAATGTAACCCACACAGGGAATAGCAGACTGACCCCACTCTGTCAAAGTAACCCACCCAGGGAAGAGTACGCTGACCGCACTCTGTTAAACTAACTCACACAGGGAAGAGCAGATTGACCACAGCCTGTCAAACTAACTTACACAGGAAGAGTAGACTGACCTCACTCTGTCAATGAAACACACCCAGGGAAGAGCAGACTGACCCCATTCTGTCAAACTAACTCACACAGGGAAGAGCAAACTAACCCCACTCTGTCAATATAACCCACACAGGCCAGTTTAGACTGACACCACTCTGTCAATGTAACCCACCCAGGGAATAGTAGACTGACCCCACTCTGTCAATGTAACCCACGCAGGGAAGAGTAGACTGACCACACTCTGTCAAACTAACTCACATACGGCAGAGCAGACTGCCCCACACTGTCAATGTAACCCACCCAGGGCACAGTAGACTGACTCCTCTCTGTCAAACTAACTCACACGGGGAAGAGCAGACTGACCCCACTCTGTCAAACTAACTCACATGGGAAATAGCAGACTGTCAATGTAACCCAACCAGGAAAGAACAGAATGACACCACTCAGTCAATGTAACTCACCAAGGGAAGAGCAGACTGACCTCACTTTTTCAATGTTACCCACCCAGGGAAGAGCTCAATCTGACCCCACTCTGTCAATGTATCACATCCAGTGAAGAGTAGACTGACCCCACTCTGTCAAACTAACTCACACAGGGAAGAGCAGACTGCCCCACACTGTCAATGTAACCCACACAGGGAAGTGCAGACTGATACCACTCTGTCAAAGTAACCCACCCAGGGAAGAGCAGACTGACCCCACTCTGTCAAACTAAATCACACAGGGAAGAGCTGTCTGACCCCACTCTGTCAAACTAACTCACACGGGGAAGAGCAGACTGCCCCACTCTGTCAATACAACCCACCCAGGGAAGTGCAGACTGACACCACTCTGTCAATGTAATACACCCAGGGAAAAGCAGACTGACGCCAGTCTATCAATGCAACCCACCCAGGGAAGAGTAGAGTGACCCCACTCTGTCAGACTAACTCACACAGGCAAGAGCAGAATGACCCCACTCTGTCAAAGTAACCCACGTAGGGAAGAGCAGACTGACCCCACTCTGTCAATGTGACCCACGTAGGGAAGAGCAGACTGACCCCACTCTGTCAATGTAACCCACGTAGGGAAGAGCAGACTGACCCCGCTCTGTCAATGTAACCCACGTAGGGAAGAGCAGACTGACCCCACTCTGTCAATGTAACCCACGTAGGGAAGAGCAGACTGACCCCACTCTGTCAATGTAACCCACGTAGGGAAGGGCAGATTGACCCCACTCTTTCAACGTAACCCACCCAGGGAAGAGCAGACTGACCTCAATCTGTCAATGTTTACCCACACTGGGAAGAGCAGACTGAACCCACTCTCTCAAACTAACATACACAGTCAAGCGCAGATTGACTCCACTCTGTCAAACGCACTCATACAGACAAGAGCACACCAACCCCACTCATTCAATGTAACCAACCCAGGGAAGTGCAGACTGACACCACTCTGTCATTGTAAACAATACAGGCAAGTGCAGACTGATACACACTCTGTCACTATAACCGTCCCACAGGCAAGAGCAGACTGACCCCACTCTGAGAATGTAACGCACCCTGGGAAGAGTCGACTGACCCCACTCTGTCAAACTCACACACACAGGCAAGAGCAGACTGACCCCAGTCTATCAATGTAACACACCCAGGGAAGAACAGACTGACCCCACTCTGTCAATGTAACCCACCCAGGGAAGAGGAGACAGTCCCCATTCTGTCAAAATAAGTAACACAGGGAAGAGCAGACTAAATCCACTCTGTCAATGTTACCCACCCAGGGAAGAGCAGACTGACCCCACTCTGTCAAACTAACTCACACAGTGAAGAGCAGACTGACCCCACTCTGTCAAACTAACTCACACGGGAAATAGCAGACTGTCAATGTAACCCAACCAGGAAAGAACAGAATGACACCACTCAGTCAATGTAACTCACCAAGGGAAGAGCAGACTGACCTCACTTTTTCAATGTAACCCACCCAGGGAAGAGCTCAATCTGACCCCACTCTGTCAATATATCACATCCAGTGAAGAGTAGACTGACCCCACTCTGTCAAACTAACTCACATAGGGAAGAGCAGACTGACCCCACACTGTCAATGTAACCCACACAGGGCAGTGCAGACTGATACCACTCTGTCAAAGTAACCTACCCAGGGAATAGTAGACTGACCCCACTCTGTCAAACTAAATCACACAGGGAAGAGCTGACTGACCCCACTCTGTCAACGTAATACATCCAGGGAAGAGTAGACTGACCCCACTCTGTCAAACTAACTCACACGGGGAAGAGCAGACTGCCCCACTCTGTCAATGTAACCCACCCAGGGAAGTGCAGACTGACACCACTCTGTCAATGTAATACACCCAGGGAAAAGCAGACTGACCCCAGTCTATCAATGCAACCCACCCAGGGAAGAGTAGACTGACCCCACTCTGTCAGACTAACTCACACAGGCAAGAGCAGACTGACCCCACTCTCTCAAAGTAACATACACAGTCAAGCGCAGATTGACTCCACTCTGTCAAACGCACTCATACAGACAAGAGCACACCAACCCCACTCTGTCAATGTAACCCACCCAGGGAAGTGCAGACTGACACCACTCTGTCAGTGTAAACAATACAGGCAAGTGCAGACTGATACACACTCTGTCACTATAACCGTCCCACAGGCAAGAGCAGACTGACCCCACTCTGAGAATATAAAGCACCCTGGGAAGAGTCGACTGACCCCACTCTGTCAAATTCACACACACAGGCAAGAGCAGACTGACCCCAGTCTATTAATGAAACCCACCCAGGGAAGAGCAGATTGATCTCATTCTGTCAATGTAACCCACCCAGGGAAGAGTAGACAGACCCCATTCTGTCAAAATAACTTACACAGGGAAGAGCAGACTGACCCCAGTCTGTCAATGTAAACCACCCAGGGAAGAGTAGACTGACCCCAGTCTATCAATGTAACCAACTCAGGAACGAGTAGACAGACCTCACTCTGTCAGACTATCTCACACAGGCAAGAACAGACTGACCCCACTCTGTCAATGTAACCCATCCAGGGAAGAGTAGACTGATCCCACTCTGTCAATGTAACGCACCCAGGGAAGAGCAGACTGACCTATCTATGTCAAACTAACTCACACAGGCAAGTGCAGACTGACACCAGTCTGTCAATGTAACCCACCCAGGGAAGAGTAGACTGACACCACTCTGTCAATGTACCTCACACAGGGAAGAGCAGACTGACACCAGTCTATCAATGAAACCCACCCAGGAAAGAGCAGACTGACCTCAGTCTGCAAAATTAACTCAGTCAAGAGCAGATTGACCCAACACTGTCAATCTAACCCACCCAGGGGAGAGCAGGCTGTCCCAACTCTGTCAATGTAACCCACCCAGGGGAGAGCAGACTGACCCCACTCTGTTAATGTAACTCACACAGTCTAGATCAGGTTGACCCCACACTGTCAATGAAAGCCACCCAGAGAAGAGCAGACTTACCGCACTCTGTCAAACTAACTCACACAGGGAGCGCAGATTGACCCCACTCTGTCAATGTAACTCACACAATGAAGAGCAGATTGACCCCATGCTATCAATAAAACCCACCCAGGAAAGTGCAGACTGACCCCACTCTGTCAAACTAAGTCACACAGTCAAGAGCAGACTGAACGCACTCTGTCAATGTAACCCGCACAGGGAATAGCAGACTGACCCTACTCTGTCAAAGTAACCCACCCAGGGAAGAGTACGCTGACCGCACTCTGGTAAACTAACTCACACAGGGAAGAGCAGGTTGACCACAGTCTGTCAAACTAACTCACACAGGAAGAGTAGACTGACCTCACTCTGTCAACGAAACACACCCAGGGAAGAGCTGACTGACCCTACTCTGTCAAATTAACTCACACATAGAATAGAAGACTGACTGCACTCTGTCAATGTAACCCACCCAGCGAAGAGCTGACTGAACCCACTCTGTCAATGTAACCCACCCAGGGAACAGCTGACTGACCCCGCTCTGTCAATCTACCTCAAACAGGAAATAGCTGAAAAAGTGGTGCTGGAAAAGCGCAGCAGGTCAGGCAGCATCCAAGGAACAGGAGAATCGATGTTTCAGGCATAAGCCCTTCTTCAGGTTTATGCCCGAAACGTCGATTCTCCTGTTCCTTGGATGCTGCCTGACCTGCTGTGCTTTTCCAGCACCACATTTTCAGCTCTGATCTCCAGCATCTGCAGTCCTCACTTTCCCCTCAAACAGGAAATAGTAGACTGACCTCACTCTGTCATTGATACACACCCAGGGAAGAGCAGACTGACCCCACACTGTCAAACTAAATCTCACAGGCAAGAGCAGACTGACCCCAGTCTGTCAATGTAACATACCCAAGGAAGAGCAGACTGACCCCACTCTGTCAATGTTTACCCACACAGGGAAGAGCAGACTGAACCCACTCTCTCGAGCTAACAAACACAGTCAAGCGCAGATTGACTCCACTCTGTCAAACTCACTCACACAGACAAGAGCAGACTGACCCCACTCTGTCAATGAAACACACCCAGGGAAGAGTCGACTGACCCCATTCTGTCAATGAAACAAACCCATGGAAGAGCAGACTCACCCGACCCTGTCAAACAAACTCACGCAGTGAAGAGCAGACTGACATCACTCTGTCACACTCACTCAAACAGACAAGAGCAGACTGAAACCACTCTGTCAAACTAACTAACACAGGGGATAGCCGACTAACTCCACTCTGTCAAACTAACTCACACAGGCAAGAGCTGGCTAACCCCACTCTGTCAATGTAACCCACCCAGGGAAGAGTAGACAGACCCCACTCTGTCAGTGTAACCCACACAGGCCAGTTTAGACTGACCCCACTCTGTCAGACTAACTCACACAGGCAAGAGCAGACTGACCCCACTCTGTCTGACAAACTCACACAGGCAAGAGCAGACTGACCCCACTCTGTCAATGTAACCCACGTAGGGAAGAGCAGACTGACCCCACTCTGTCAATGTTTACCCACACAGGGAAGAGCAGACTGAACCCACTCTCTCGAACTAACAAACACAGTCAAGCGCAGATTGACTCCACTCTGTCAATCGCACTCATACAGACAAGAGCACACCGACCCCACTCTGTCAATGTAACCCACCCAGGGAAGAGCAGACTGACCTAACTGCGTCAAACTAACTCACAAAGGCAAGTGCAGACTGACACCAGTCTGTCAATGAAACACACCCAGGGAAGAGCAGACTGAAACCACTCTGTCAATGTAACCCACCCAGGGAAGAGTAGACTGACACCACTCTGTCAATGTAACTCACACAGGGAGGAGCAGACTGAACCCAGTCTATCAATGAAACCCACCTAGGGAAGAACAGATTGACCCCACGCTGTCAATGAAACCAACCCAGGAAAGAGCAGACTGACCCCAGTCTGCAAGACTAACTCAGTCAAGAGCAGATTGACCCCACTCTGTCAATCTAACCTACCCAGGGGAGAGCAGACTGACCCCACTCTGTCAATGTAACTCACACAGTCTAGATCAGGTTGACCCCACGCTGTCAATGAAAGCAACCCAGAGAAGAGCAGACTTACCTCACTCTGTCAAACTAACTCACACAGGGAGCGCAGATTGACCCCACTCTGTCAATGTAACCCACCCAGGGAAAAAACAGACGGACACCATTCTGTCAATGTGACAAACCGAGGGAATAGCAGACTGACCCAACACTGTCAATCTAACCCACCCAGGGGAGAGCAGACTGACCCCACTCTGTCAATGTAACTCACACAATGAAGAGCAGATTGACCCCACGCAGTCAATAAAACCCACCCAGGAAAGTGCAGACTGACCCCACTCTGTCAAACTAAGTCACACAGTCAAGAGCAGACTGAACGCACTCTGTCAATGTAACCCACACAGGGAATAGCAGACTGACCCTACTCTGTCAAAGTAACCCACACAGGGAAGGGTACGCTGACCGCACTCTGTATTACTAACTCACACAGGGAAGAGCAGATTGACCACAGCCTGTCAAACTAACTCACACAGGAAGAGTAGACTGACCTCACTCTGTCAATGAAAGACACCCAGGGAAGAGCAGACTGACCCCACTCTGTCAAACTAACTCACACATAGAATAGCAGACTGACTGCACTCTGTCAATGTAACCCACCCAGGGAAGAGCTGACTGAAACCACTCTGTCAATGTAACCCACCCAGGGAACAGCTGACTGACCCCGCTCTGTCAAACAACCTCAAACAGGAAATAGCTGAACATATGGTGCTGGAAAAGCGCAGCAGGTGAGGCAGCATCCAAGGAACAGGAGAATCGACGTTTCAGGCATAGGCCCTTCTTCAGGTTTATACCCGAAACATCGATTCTCCTGTTCCTTGGATGCTGCCTGACCTGCTGCGCTTTTCCAGCACCACATTTTCAGCTCTGATCTCCAGCATCTGCAGTCCTCACTTTCCCCTCAAACAGGAAATAGCAGACTGACCTCACTCTGTCAATGATACACACCCAGGGAAGAGCAGACTGACGCCACACTGTCAAAGTAAATCTCACAGGCAAGAGCAGACTGATCCCAGTCTGTCAATGTAACACACCCAGGGAAGAGCAGACTGACTCCACTCTGTCAATGTAACACACCCAGGGAAGAGCAGACTGACCCCACTCTGTCAATGTAACACACCCAGAGCAGAGCAGACTGCCCCATTCTGTCAATGTAACCCACGCATGGACGAGCAGACTGACCCTACTCTGACAAACTCACTCTTACGGGAAATATTAGACTGACCCCACTCTGTCAATGTAACACTCCCAGGGAAAAGTAGACTGACCCCACTCTGTCAATGTAACACTCCCAGGGAAAAGTAGACTGACCCCACTCTGTCAATGTAACACACCCAGGGAAGAGCAGACTGACCCCACTCTGTCAATGTTACACACCCAGGGAAGAGCAGACTGACCCCACTCTGTCAAAATAACTCTCACAGGCAAGAGCAGACTGATCCCAGTCTGTCAATGTAACCCACGTAGGGAAGAGCAGATTTAACACACTCTGTCAACGTAACTCACCCAGGGAAGGGCAGACTGACCTCACTTTTTCAATGTAACCCACCCAGGGAAGAGCTCAATCTGACCCCACTCTGTCAATGTATCACATCCAGTGAAGAGTAGACTGACCCCACTCTGTCAAACTAACTCACACAGGGAAGAGCAGACTGCCCCACACTGTCAATGTAACCCACACAGGGAAGTGCAGACTGATACCACTCTGTCAAAGTAACCCACCCAGGGAAGAGCAGACTGACCCCACTCTGTCAAACTAAATCACACAGGGAAGAGCTGTCTGACCCCACTCTGTCAAACTAACTCACACGGGGAAGAGCAGACTGCCCCACTCTGTCAATACAACCCACCCAGGGAAGTGCAGACTGACACCACTCTGTCAATGTAATACACCCAGGGAAAAGCAGACTGACGGCAGTCTATCAATGCAACCCACCCAGGGAAGAGTAGACTGACCCCACTCTGTCAGACTAACTCACACAGGCAAGAGCAGACTGACCCCACTCTGTCAATGTATCCCACCAAGGGAAGAGCAGACTGACCTCACTCTGTCAATGTATCCCACCAAGGGAAGAGCAGACTGACCCCACTCTGTCAATGTAAACCACCCAGGGAAGAGCAGACTGACCTCAATCTGTCAATGTTTACCCACACAGGGAAAAGCAGACTGAACCCACTCTCTCAAACTAACATACACAGTCAAGCGCAGATTGACTCCACTCTGTCAAACGCACTCATACAGACAAGAGCACACCGATCCCACTCTGTGAATGTAACCCACCCACGGAAGTGCAGACTGACACCACTCTGTCATTGTAAACAATACAGGCAAGTGCAGACTGATACACACTCTGTCACTATAACCCACCCACAGGCAAGAGCAGACTGACCCCACTCTGACAATGTAACGCACCCTGGGAAGAGTCGACTGACCCCACTCTGTCAAACTCACACACACAGGCAAGAGCAGACTGACCCCAGTCTATCAATGTATCACACCCAGGTAAGAACAGACTGACCTCACTCTATCAATGTAACCCACCCAGGGAAGAGTAGACTGACCCCACTCTGTCAAACTAACTATCACGGGGAAGAGCAGATAGCCCCACTCTGTCAATGTAAACCACCCAGGGAAGAGTAGACTGACCCCAGTCTATCAATGTAACCAACTCAGGAACGAGTAGACAGACCTCACTCTGTCAGACTATCTCACACAGGCAAGAACAGACTGACCCCACTCTGTCAATGGAACCCACCCAGGGCTGAGCAGACTGACCCGAGTCTGTCAATGTAACCTACCAAGGGAAGAGGAGACTGATCCCACTCTGTCAATGTAACGCACCCAGGGAAGAGCAGACTGACCTATCTGTGTCAAACTAACTCACACAGGCAAGTGCAGACGGACACCAGTCTGTCAATGTAACCCACCCAGGGAAGAGTAGACTGACACCACTCTGTCAATGTACCTCACATAGGGAAGAGCAGAATGATCCCAGTCTATCAATGAAACCCATCCAGGAAAGAGCAGACTGACTCCAGTCTGCAAAACTAACTCAGTCAAGAGCAGATTGACCCAACTCTGTCACTTTACCCACCCAGGGGAGAGCAGGCTGACCCAACTCTGTCAATGTAACACACCCAGGGGAGAGCAGACTGACCCCACTCTGTCAATGTAACTCACACAGTCTAGATCAGGTTGACCCCACGCTGTCAATGAAAGCCACCCAGAGAAGAGCAGACTTACCGCACTCTGTCAAACTAACTCACACAGGGAGCGCAGATTGACGCCACTCTGTCAATGTAACCCACCCAGGGAAAAAACAGACGGAAACCATTCTGTCAATGTAACCCACCCAGGGAAGAGTAGACTGACACCACTCTGTCAATGTAACTCACACAGGGAAGAGCAGACTGACCCCAGTCTATCAATGAAACCCACCTAGGGAGGAACAGATTGACCCCACGCTGTCAATGAAACCCACCCAGGAAAGAGCAGACTGACCTCAGTCTGCAAGACTAACTCAGTCAAGAGCAGATTGACCCCACTCTGTCAATCTAACCCACCCAGGGGAGAGCAGATTGACCCCACTCTGTCACTCTAACCTACCCAGGGGAGAGCAGACTGACCCCACTCTGTCAATGTAACTCACACAGTCGAGATCAGGTTGACCCCACGCTGTCAATGAAAGCAACCCAGAGAAGAGCAGACTTACCTCACTCTGTCAAACTAACTCACACAGGGAGCGCAGATTGACCCCACTCTGTCAATGTAACCCACCCAGGGAAAAAACAGACGGACACCATTCTGTCAATGTGACACACCGAGGGAATAGCAGACTGACCCAACACTGTCAATCTAACCCACCCAGGGGAGAGCAGACTGACCCCACTCTGTCAATGTAACTCACACAATGAAGAGCAGATTGACCCCACGCTGTCAATAAAACCCACCCAGGAAAGTGCAGACTGACCCCACTCTGTCAAACTAAGTCACACAGTCAAGAGCAGACTGAACGCACTCTGTCAATGTAACCCACACAGGGAATAGCAGACTGACCCCACTCTGTCAAAGTAACCCACACAGGGAAGAGTACGCTGACCGCACTCTGTTATACTAACTCACACAGGGAAGAGCAGATTGACAATAGCGTGTCAAACTAACTCACACAGGAAGAGTAGACTGACCTCACTCTGTCAATGATACACACCCAGGGAAGAGCAGACTGACCCCACACTGTCAAAGTAACTCTCACACGCAAGAGCAGACTGACCCCAGTCTGTCAATGTAACATACCCAAGGAAGAGCAGACTGACCCCACTCTGTCAATATAACACACCCAGGGAAGAGCAGACTGACCCCACTCTTTCAATGTAACACACCCAGGGAAGAGCAGACTGACCCCACTCTGTCAAACTAACTGTCACAGGCAAGAGCAGACTGATCCCAGTCTGTCAATGTAACCCACGTAGGGAAGAGCAGATTGACCCCACTCTGTCAACGTAACCCACCCAGGGAAGGGCAGACAGACCTCAATCTGTCAATGTTTACCCACACAGGGAAGAGCAGACTGAACCCACTCTCTCGAACTAACAAACACAGTCAAGCGCAGATAGACTCCACTCTGTTAAACCCACTCATACAGACAAGAGCACACCGACCCCACTCTGTCAATGTAAACCACCCAGGGAAGAGCAGACTGACCTAACTGTGCCAAACTAACTCACACAGACAAGAGCAGACTGACCCCACTCTGTCAATGTAACACACCCAGGGCAGAGCAGACTGCCCCATTCTGTCAATGTAACCCACGCACGGACGAGCAGACTGACCCTACTCTGACAAACACACTCTTACGGGAAATATTAGACTGACCCCACTCTGTCAATGTAACACTCCCAGGGAAAAGTAGACTGACCCCACTCTGTCAATGTAACACTCCCAGGGAAGAGCAGACTGACAACACTCTGTCAATGTAACACACCCAGGGAAGAGCAGATTGACCCCACTCTCTTGAACTAACAAACACAGTCAAGCGCAGATTGACTCCACTCTGTCAAACCCACTCATACAGATAAGAGCACACCGACCCCACTCTGTCAATGTAAACCACCCAGGGAAGAGCAGACTGACCTAACTGTGTCAAACTAACTCACACAGACAAGAGCAGACTGACACCACTCTGTCAATGTAACCCACCCAGGGAAAAAACAGACGGACACCATTCTGTCAATGTGACACACCGAGGGAATAGCAGACTGACCCAACACTGTCAATCTAACCCACCCAGGGGAGAGCAGACTGACCCCACTCTGTCAATGTAACTCACACAATGAAGAGCAGATTGACCCCACACTGTCAATAAAACCCACCCAGGAAAGTGCAGACTGACCCCACTCTGTCAAACTAAGTCACACAGTCAAGAGCAGACTGAACGCACTCTGTCAATGTAACCCACACAGGGAATAGCAGACTGACCCCACTCTGTCAAAGTAACCCACACAGGGAAGAGTACACTGACCGCACTCTGTTATACTAACTCACACAGGGAAGAGCAGATTGACCATAGCGTGTCAAACTAACTCACACAGGAAGAGTAGACTGACCTCACTCTGTCAATGAAAGACACCCAGGGAAGAGCAGACTGACCCCACTCTGTCAAACTAACTGTCACAGGCAAGAGCAGACTGACCTCACTCTGTCAATGATACACACCCAGGGAAGAGCAGACTGACCCCACACTGTCAAAGTAACTCTCACACGCAAGAGCAGACTGACCCCAGTCTGTCAATGTAACATACCCAAGGAAGAGCAGACTGACCCCACTCTGTCAAACTAACTGTCACAGGCAAGAGCAGACTGATCCCAGTCTGTCAATGTAACCCACGTAGGGAAGAGCAGATTGACCCCACTCTGTCAACGTAACCCACCCAGGGAAGGGCAGACAGACCTCAATCTGTCAATGTTTACCCACACAGGGAAGAGCAGACTGAACCCACTCTCTCGAACTAACAAACACAGTCAAGCGCAGATTGACTCCACTCTGTTAAACCCACTCATACAGACAAGAGCACACCGACCCCACTCTGTCAATGTAAACCACGCAGGGAAGAGCAGACTGACCTAACTGTGCCAAACTAACTCACACAGACAAGAGCAGACTGACCCCACTCTGTCAATGAAACACACCCAGGGAAGAGCAGACTGACCCCATTCTGTCAATGAAACAAACCCATGGAAGAGCAGACTTACTCGACCCTGTCAAACAAACTCGCGCAGTGAAGAGCAGACTGACATCACTCTGTCACACTCACTCAAACAGACAAGAGCAGAATGAAACCACTCTGTCAAACTAACTAACACAGGGGATAGCCGACTAAATCCACTCTGTCAAACTAACTCACACAGGCAAGAGCCGGCTAAACCCACTCTGTCAAACTAACTCACACAGGCAAGAGCCGGCTAACCCCACTCTGTCAATGTAACCCACCCAGGGAAGAGTAGACAGACCCCACTCTGTCAAACTAACTCACACAGGGAAGAGCTGACTGACCCCAATCTGTCAATGTAACCCACGTAGGGAAGAGCAGACTGACCTCAATCTGTCAATGTTTACCTACACAGGGAAGAGCAGACTGACCCCACTCTGTCAAACTAACTCACACAGTGAAGAGCAGACTGACCCCACTCTGTCAAACTAACTCACACGGGAAATAGCAGACTGTCAATGTAACCCAACCAGAAAAGAGCAGAATGACACCACTCAGTCAATGTAACTCACCAAGGGAAGAGCAGACTGACCTCACTTTTTCCATGTAACCCACCCAGGGAAGAGCTCAATCTGACCCCACTCTGTCATTGTATCACATCCAGTGAAGAGTAGACTGACCCCACTCTGTCAAACTAACTCACACAGGGAAGAGCAGACTGACCCCAGTCTGTCAATGTAACACACCAAGGGAAGAGCAGACTGACTCCACTCTGTCAATGTAACACACCCAGGGAAGAGCAGACTGACCCCACTCTGTCAATGTAACACACCCAGGGCAGAGCAGACTGCCCCATTCTGTCAATGTAACCCACGCACGGACGAGCAGACTGACCCTACTCTGACACACACACTCTTACGGGAAATATTAGACTGACCCCACTCTGTCAATGTAACACTCCCAGGGAAAAGTAGACTGACCCCACTCTGTCAATGTAACACTCCCAGGGAAGAGCAGACTGACACCACTCTGTCAATGTAACACACCCAGGGAAGAGCAGACTGACCCCACTCTGTCAATGTAACACACCCAGGGAAGAGCAGATTGACCCCACTCTGTCAACGTAACCCACCCAGGGAAGAGCAGACTGACCTTAATCTGTCAATGTTTACCCACACAGGGAAGAGCAGAGTGAACCCACTCTCTCGAACTAACAAACACAGTCAAGCGCAGATTGACTCCACTCTGTCAAACCCACTCATACAGATAAGAGCACACCGACCCCACTCTGTCAATGTAAACCACCCAGGGAAGAGCAGACTGACCTAACTGTGTCAAACTAACTCACACAGACAAGAGCAGACTGACCCCACTCTGTCAATGTAACCCACCCAGGGAAAAAACAGACGGACACCATTCTGTCAATGTGACACACCGAGGGAATAGCAGACTGACCCAACACTGTCAATCTAACCCACCCAGGGGAGAGCAGACTGACCCCACTCTGTCAATGTAACTCACACAATGAAGAGCAGATTGACCCCACGCTGTCAATAAAACCCACCCAGGAAAGTGCAGACTGACCCCACTCTGTCAAACTAAGTCACACAGTCAAGAGCAGACTGAACGCACTCTGTCAATGTAACCCACACAGGGAATAGCAGACTGACCCCACTCTGTCAAAGTAACCCACACAGGGAAGAGTACGCTGACCGCACTCTGTTATACTAACTCACACAGGGAAGAGCAGATTGACCATAGCGTGTCAAACTAACTCACACAGGAAGAGTAGACTGACCTCACTCTGTCAATGAAAGACACCCAGGGAAGAGCAGACTGACCCCACTCTGTCAAACTAACTGTCACAGGCAAGAGCAGACTGACCTCACTCTGTCAATGATACACACCCAGGGAAGAGCAGACTGACCCCACACTGTCAAAGTAACTCTCACACGCAAGAGCAGACTGACCCCAGTCTGTCAATGTAACATACCCAAGGAAGAGCAGACTGACCCCACTCTGTCAATATAACACACCCAGGGAAGAGCAGACTGACCCCACTCTTTCAATGTAACACACCCAGGGAAGAGCAGACTGACCCCACTCTGTCAAACTAACTGTCACAGGCAAGAGCAGACTGATCCCAGTCTGTCAATGTAACCCACGTAGGGAAGAGCAGATTGACCCCACTCTGTCAACGTAACCCACCCAGGGAAGGGCAGACAGACCTCAATCTATCAATGTTTACCCACACAGGGAAGAGCAGACTGAACCCACTCTCTCGAACTAACAAACACAGTCAAGCGCAGATTGACTCCACTCTGTTAAACCCACTCATACAGACAAGAGCACACCGACACCACTCTGTCAATGTAAACCACCCAGGGAAGAGCAGACTGACCTAACTGTGCCAAACTAACTCACACAGACAAGAGCAGACTGACCCCACTCTGTCAATGAAACACACCCAGGGAAGAGTAGACTGACCCCATTCTGTCAATGAAACAAACCCATGGAAGAGCAGACTTACTCGACCCTGTCAAACAAACTCGCGCAGTGAAGAGCAGACTGACATCACTCTGTCACACTCACTCAAACAGACAAGAGCAGAATGAAACCACTCTGTCAAACTAACTAACACAGGGGATAGCCGACTAAATCCACTCTGTCAAACTAACTCACACAGGCAAGAGCCGGCTAAACCCACTCTGTCAAACTAACTCACACAGGCAAGAGCCGGCTAACCCCACTCTGTCAATGTAACCCACCCAGGGAAGAGTAGACAGACCCCACTCTGTCAAACTAACTCACACAGGGAAGAGCTGACTGACCCCAATCTGTCAATGTAACCCACGTAGGGAAGAGCAGACTGACCTCAATCTGTCAATGTTTACCTACACAGGGAAGAGCAGACTGACCCCACTCTGTCAAACTAACTCACACAGTGAAGAGCAGACTGACCCCACTCTGTCAAACTAACTCACACGGGAAATAGCAGACTGTCAATGTAACCCAACCAGAAAAGAGCAGAATGACACCACTCAGTCAATGTAACTCACCAAGGGAAGAGCAGACTGACCTCACTTTTTCCATGTAACCCACCCAGGGAAGAGCTCAATCTGACCCCACTCTGTCATTGTATCACATCCAGTGAAGAGTAGACTGACCCCACTCTGTCAAACTAACTCACACAGGGAAGAGCAGACTGACCCCAGTCTGTCAATGTAACACACCCAGGGAAGAGCAGACTGACTCCACTCTGTCAATGTAACACACCCAGGGAAGAGCAGACTGACCCCACTCTGTCAATGTAACACACCCAGGGCAGAGCAGACTGCCCCATTCTGTCAATGTAACCCACGCACGGACGAGCAGACTGACCCTACTCTGACAAACACACTCTTACGGGAAATATTAGACTGACCCCACTCTGTCAATGTAACACTCCCAGGGAAAAGTAGACTGACCCCACTCTGTCAATGTAACACTCCCAGGGAAGAGCAGACTGACACCACTCTGTCAATGTAACACACCCAGGGAAGAGCAGACTGACCCCACTCTGTCAATGTAACACACCCAGGGAAGAGCAGATTGACCCCACTCTGTCAACGTAACCCACCCAGGGAAGAGCAGACTGACCTTAATCTGTCAATGTTTACCCACACAGGGAAGAGCAGACTGACCCTACTCTGACAAACACACTCTTACGGGAAATATTAGACTGACCCCACTCTGTCAATGTAACACTCCCAGGGAAAAGTAGACTGACCCCACTCTGTCAATGTAACACTCCCAGGGAAGAGCAGACTGACACCACTCTGTCAATGTAACACACCCAGGGAAGAGCAGACTGACCCCACTCTGTCAATGTAACACACCCAGGGAAGAGCAGATTGACCCCACTCTGTCAACGTAACCCACCCAGGGAAGAGCAGACTGACCTTAATCTGTCAATGTTTACCCACACAGGGAAGAGCAGAGTGAACCCACTCTCTTGAACTAACAAACACAGTCAAGCGCAGATTGACTCCACTCTGTCAAACCCACTCATACAGATAAGAGCACACCGACCCCACTCTGTCAATGTAAACCACCCAGGGAAGAGCAGACTGACCTAACTGTGTCAAACTAACTCACACAGACTAGAGCAGACTGACACCACTCTGTCAATGAAACACACCCAGGGAAGAGTCGACTGACCCCATTCTGTCAATGAAACACACCCATGGAAGTGCAGACTCACCCGACCCTGTCAAACAAACTCACACAGTGAAGAGCAGACTGACATCACTCTGTCACACTCACTCAAACAGACAAGAGCAGAATGAAACCACTCTGTCAAACTAACTCACACAGGTATAGCCGACTAACTCCACTCTATCAAACTAACTCACACAGGCAAGAGCTGGCTAACCCCACTCTGTCAATGTAACCCACCCAGGGAAGAGTTGACAGACCCCACTCTGTCAAACTAACTCACACAGGCAAGTGCAGACTGACACCAGTCTGTCAATGAAACACACCCAGGGAAGAGCAGACTGAAACCACTCTGTCAATGTAACCCACCCAGGGAAGAGTAGACTGACACCACTCTGTCAATGTAACTCACACAGGGAAGAGCAGACTGACCCCAGTCTATCAATGAAACCCACCTAGGGAGGAACAGATTGACCCCACGCTGTCAATGAAACCCACCCAGGAAAGAGCAGACTGACCTCAGTCTGCAAGACTAACTCAGTCAAGAGCAGATTGACCCCACTCTGTCAATCTAACCCACCCAGGGGAGAGCAGATTGACCCCACTCTGTCACTCTAACCTACCCAGGGGAGAGCAGACTGACCCCACTCTGTCAATGTAACTCACACAGTCTAGATCAGGTTGACCCCACGCTGTCAATGAAAGCAACCCAGAGAAGAGCAGACTTACCTCACTCTGTCAAACTAACTCACACAGGGAGCGCAGATTGACCCGACTCTGTCAATGTAACCCACCCAGGGAAAAAACAGACGGACACCATTCTGTCAATGTGACACACCGAGGGAATAGCAGACTGACCCAACACTGTCAATCTAACCCACCCAGGGGAGAGCAGACTGACCCCACTCTGTCAATGTAACTCACACAATGAAGAGCAGATTGACCCCACGCTGTCAATAAAACCCACCCAGGAAAGTGCAGACTGACCCCACTCTGTCAAACTAAGTCACACAGTCAAGAGCAGACTGAACGCACTCTGTCAATGTAACCCACACAGGGAATAGCAGACTGACCCCACTCTGTCAAAGTAACCCACACAGGGAAGAGTACGCTGACCGCACTCTGTTATACTAACTCACACAGGGAAGAGCAGATTGACCATAGCGTGTCAAACTAACTCACACAGGAAGAGTAGACTGACCTCACTCTGTCAATGAAAGACACCCAGGGAAGAGCAGACTGACCCCACTCTGTCAAACTAACTGTCACAGGCAAGAGCAGACTGACCTCACTCTGTCAATGATACACACCCAGGGAAGAGCAGACTGACCCCACACTGTCAAAGTAACTCTCACACGCAAGAGCAGACTGACCCCAGTCTGTCAATGTAACATACCCAAGGAAGAGCAGACTGACCCCACTCTGTCAATATAACACACCCAGGGAAGAGCAGACTGACCCCACTCTTTCAATGTAACACACCCAGGGAAGAGCAGACTGACCCCACTCTGTCAAACTAACTGTCACAGGCAAGAGCAGACTGATCCCAGTCTGTCAATGTAACCCACGTAGGGAAGAGCAGATTGACCCCACTCTGTCAACGTAACCCACCCAGGGAAGGGCAGACAGACCTCAATCTGTCAATGTTTACCCACACAGGGAAGAGCAGACTGAACCCACTCTCTCGAACTAACAAACACAGTCAAGCGCAGATTGACTCCACTCTGTTAAACCCACTCATACAGACAAGAGCACACCGACCCCACTCTGTCAATGTAAACCACCCAGGGAAGAGCAGACTGACCTAACTGTGCCAAACTAACTCACACAGACAAGAGCAGACTGACCCCACTCTGTCAGTGAAACACACCCAGGGAAGAGTAGACTGACCCCATTCTGTCAATGAAACAAACCCATGGAAGAGCAGACTTACTCGACCCTGTCAAACAGACTCGCGCAGTGAAGAGCAGACTGACATCACTCTGTCACACTCACTCAAACAGACAAGAGCAGAATGAAACCACTCTGTCAAACTAACTAACACAGGGGATAGCCGACTAAATCCACTCTGTCAAACTAACTCACACAGGCAAGAGCCGGCTAAACCCACTCTGTCAAACTAACTCACACAGGCAAGAGCCGGCTAACCCCACTCTGTCAATGTAACCCACCCAGGGAAGAGTAGACAGACCCCACTCTGTCAAACTAACTCACACAGGGAAGAGCTGACTGACCCCAATCTGTCAATGTAACCCACGTAGGGAAGAGCAGACTGACCTCAATCTGTCAATGTTTACCTACACAGGGAAGAGCAGACTGACCCCACTCTGTCAAACTAACTCACACAGTGAAGAGCAGACTGACCCCACTCTGTCAAACTAACTCACACGGGAAATAGCAGACTGTCAATGTAACCCAACCAGAAAAGAGCAGAATGACACCACTCAGTCAATGTAACTCACCAAGGGAAGAGCAGACTGACCTCACTTTTTCCATGTAACCCACCCAGGGAAGAGCTCAATCTGACCCCACTCTGTCATTGTATCACATCCAGTGAAGAGTAGACTGACCCCACTCTGTCAAACTAACTCACACAGGGAAGAGCAGACTGACCCCAGTCTGTCAATGTAACACACCCAGGGAAGAGCAGACTGACTCCACTCTGTCAATGTAACACACCCAGGGAAGAGCAGACTGACCCCACTCTGTCAATGTAACACACCCAGGGCAGAGCAGACTGCCCCATTCTGTCAATGTAACCCACGCACGGACGAGCAGACTGACCCTACTCTGACAAACACACTCTTACGGGAAATATTAGACTGACCCCACTCTGTCAATGTAACACTCCCAGGGAAAAGTAGACTGACCCCACTCTGTCAATGTAACACTCCCAGGGAAGAGCAGACTGACACCACTCTGTCAATGTAACACACCCAGGGAAGAGCAGACTGACCCCACTCTGTCAATGTAACACACCCAGGGAAGAGCAGATTGACCCCACTCTGTCAACGTAACCCACCCAGGGAAGAGCAGACTGACCTTAATCTGTCAATGTTTACCCACACAGGGAAGAGCAGACTGACCCTACTCTGACAAACACACTCTTACGGGAAATATTAGACTGACCCCACTCTGTCAATGTAACACTCCCAGGGAAAAGTAGACTGACCCCACTCTGTCAATGTAACACTCCCAGGGAAGAGCAGACTGACCCCACTCTGTCAAACTAACTGTCACAGGCAAGAGCAGACTGACCTCACTCTGTCAATGATACACACCCAGGGAAGAGCAGACTGACCCCACACTGTCAAAGTAACTCTCACACGCAAGAGCAGACTGACCCCAGTCTGTCAATGTAACATACCCAAGGAAGAGCAGACTGACCCCACTCTGTCAATATAACACACCCAGGGAAGAGCAGACTGACCCCACTCTTTCAATGTAACACACCCAGGGAAGAGCAGACTGACCCCACTCTGTCAAACTAACTGTCACAGGCAAGAGCAGACTGATCCCAGTCTGTCAATGTAACCCACGTAGGGAAGAGCAGATTGACCCCACTCTGTCAACGTAACCCACCCAGGGAAGGGCAGACAGACCTCAATCTGTCAATGTTTACCCACACAGGGAAGAGCAGACTGAACCCACTCTCTCGAACTAACAAACACAGTCAAGCGCAGATTGACTCCACTCTGTTAAACCCACTCATACAGACAAGAGCACACCGACCCCACTCTGTCAATGTAAACCACCCAGGGAAGAGCAGACTGACCTAACTGTGCCAAACTAACTCACACAGACAAGAGCAGACTGACCCCACTCTGTCAGTGAAACACACCCAGGGAAGAGTAGACTGACCCCATTCTGTCAATGAAACAAACCCATGGAAGAGCAGACTTACTCGACCCTGTCAAACAGACTCGCGCAGTGAAGAGCAGACTGACATCACTCTGTCACACTCACTCAAACAGACAAGAGCAGAATGAAACCACTCTGTCAAACTAACTAACACAGGGGATAGCCGACTAAATCCACTCTGTCAAACTAACTCACACAGGCAAGAGCCGGCTAAACCCACTCTGTCAAACTAACTCACACAGGCAAGAGCCGGCTAACCCCACTCTGTCAATGTAACCCACCCAGGGAAGAGTAGACAGACCCCACTCTGTCAAACTAACTCACACAGGGAAGAGCTGACTGACCCCAATCTGTCAATGTAACCCACGTAGGGAAGAGCAGACTGACCTCAATCTGTCAATGTTTACCTACACAGGGAAGAGCAGACTGACCCCACTCTGTCAAACTAACTCACACAGTGAAGAGCAGACTGACCCCACTCTGTCAAACTAACTCACACGGGAAATAGCAGACTGTCAATGTAACCCAACCAGAAAAGAGCAGAATGACACCACTCAGTCAATGTAACTCACCAAGGGAAGAGCAGACTGACCTCACTTTTTCCATGTAACCCACCCAGGGAAGAGCTCAATCTGACCCCACTCTGTCATTGTATCACATCCAGTGAAGAGTAGACTGACCCCACTCTGTCAAACTAACTCACACAGGGAAGAGCAGACTGACCCCAGTCTGTCAATGTAACACACCCAGGGAAGAGCAGACTGACTCCACTCTGTCAATGTAACACACCCAGGGAAGAGCAGACTGACCCCACTCTGTCAATGTAACACACCCAGGGCAGAGCAGACTGCCCCATTCTGTCAATGTAACCCACGCACGGACGAGCAGACTGACCCTACTCTGACAAACACACTCTTACGGGAAATATTAGACTGACCCCACTCTGTCAATGTAACACTCCCAGGGAAAAGTAGACTGACCCCACTCTGTCAATGTAACACTCCCAGGGAAGAGCAGACTGACACCACTCTGTCAATGTAACACACCCAGGGAAGAGCAGACTGACCCCACTCTGTCAATGTAACACACCCAGGGAAGAGCAGATTGACCCCACTCTGTCAACGTAACCCACCCAGGGAAGAGCAGACTGACCTTAATCTGTCAATGTTTACCCACACAGGGAAGAGCAGACTGACCCTACTCTGACAAACACACTCTTACGGGAAATATTAGACTGACCCCACTCTGTCAATGTAACACTCCCAGGGAAAAGTAGACTGACCCCACTCTGTCAATGTAACACTCCCAGGGAAGAGCAGACTGACACCACTCTGTCAATGTAACACACCCAGGGAAGAGCAGACTGACCCCACTCTGTCAATGTAACACACCCAGGGAAGAGCAGATTGACCCCACTCTGTCAACGTAACCCACCCAGGGAAGAGCAGACTGACCTTAATCTGTCAATGTTTACCCACACAGGGAAGAGCAGAGTGAACCCACTCTCTTGAACTAACAAACACAGTCAAGCGCAGATTGACTCCACTCTGTCAAACCCACTCATACAGATAAGAGCACACCGACCCCACTCTGTCAATGTAAACCACCCAGGGAAGAGCAGACTGACCTAACTGTGTCAAACTAACTCACACAGACAAGAGTAGACTGACACCACTCTGTCAATGAAACACACCCAGGGAAGAGTCGACTGACCCCATTCTGTCAATGAAACACACCCATGGAAGTGCAGACTCACCCGACCCTGTCAAACAAACTCACACAGTGAAGAGCAGACTGACATCACTCTGTCACACTCACTCAAACAGACAAGAGCAGAATGAAACCACTCTGTCAAACTAACTCACACAGGTATAGCCGACTAACTCCACTCTATCAAACTAACTCACACAGGCAAGAGCTGGCTAACCCCACTCTGTCAATGTAACCCACCCAGGGAAGAGTAGACAGACACCACTCTGTCAAACTAACTCACACAGGCAAGTGCAGACTGACACCAGTCTGTCAATGAAACACACCCAGGGAAGAGCAGACTGAAACCACTCTGTCAATGTAACCCACCCAGGGAAGAGTAGACTGACACCACTCTGTCAATGTAACTCACACAGGGAAGAGCAGACTGACCCCAGTCTATCAATGAAACCCACCTAGGGAGGAACAGATTGACCCCACGCTGTCAATGAAACCCACCCAGGAAAGAGCAGACTGACCTCAGTCTGCAAGACTAACTCAGTCAAGAGCAGATTGACCCCACTCTGTCAATCTAACCCACCCAGGGGAGAGCAGATTGACCCCACTCTGTCACTCTAACCTACCCAGGGGAGAGCAGACTGACCCCACTCTGTCAATGTAACTCACACAGTCTAGATCAGGTTGACCCCACGCTGTCAATGAAAGCAACCCAGAGAAGAGCAGACTTACCTCACTCTGTCAAACTAACTCACACAGGGAGCGCAGATTGACCCCACTCTGTCAATGTAACCCACCCAGGGAAAAAACAGACGGACACCATTCTGTCAATGTGACACACCGAGGGAATAGCAGACTGACCCAACACTGTCAATCTAACCCACCCAGGGGAGAGCAGACTGACCTCAATCTGTCAATGTTTACCTACACAGAGAAGAGCAGACTGACCCCACTCTGTCAAATTAACTCACACAGTGAAGAGCAGACTGACCCCACTCTGTCAAACTAACTCACACGGGAAATAGCAGACTGTCAATGTAACCCAACCAGAAAAGAGCAGAATGACACCACTCAGTCAATGTAACTCACCAAGGGAAGAGCAGACTGACCTCACTTTTTCCATGTAACCCACCCAGGGAAGAGCTCAATCTGACCCCACTCTGTCATTGTATCACATCCAGTGAAGAGTAGACTGACCCCACTCTGTCAAACTAACTCACACAGGGAAGAGCAGACTGACCCCAGTCTGTCAATGTAACACACCCAGGGAAGAGCAGACTGACTCCACTCTGTCAATGTAACACTCCCAGGGAAGAGCAGACTGACACCACTCGGTCAATGTAACACACCCAGGGAAGAGCAGACTGACCCCACTCTGTCAATGTAACACACCCAGGGAAGAGCAGATTGACCCCACTCTGTCAACGTAACCCACCCAGGGAAGAGCAGACTGACCTTAATCTGTCAATGTTTACCCACACAGGGAAGAGCAGAGTGAACCCACTCTCTTGAACTAACAAACACAGTCAAGCGCAGATTGACTCCACTCTGTCAAACCCACTCATACAGATAAGAGCACACCGACCCCACTCTGTCAATGTAAACCACCCAGGGAAGAGCAGACTGACCTAACTGTGTCAAACTAACTCACACAGACAAGAGCAGACTGACACCACTCTGTCAATGAAACACACCCAGGGAAGAGTCGACTGACCCCATTCTGTCAATGAAACACACCCATGGAAGTGCAGACTCACCCGACCCTGTCAAACAAACTCACACAGTGAAGAGCAGACTGACATCACTCTGTCAATGTAACACACCCAGGGAAGAGCAGACTGACCCCACTCTGTCAATGTAACACACCCAGGGCAGAGCAGACTGCCCCATTCTGTCAATGTAACCCACGCACGGACGAGCAGACTGACCCTACTCTGACAAACACACTCTTACGGGAAATATTAGACTGACCCCACTCTGTCAATGTAACACTCCCAGGGAAAAGTAGACTGACCCCACTCTTTCAATGTAACACACCCAGGGAAGAGCAGACTGACACCACTCTGTCAAACTAACTGTCACAGGCAAGAGCAGACTGATCCCAGTCTGTCAATGTAACCCACGTCGGGAAGAGCAGATTGACCCCACTCTGTCAACGTAACCCACCCAGGGAAGGGCAGCCAGACCTCAATCTGTCAATGTTTACCCACACAGGGAAGAGCAGACTGAACCCACTCTCTCGACCTAACAAACACAGTCAAGCGCAGATTGACTCCACTCTGTTAAACCCACTCATACAGACAATAGCACACCGACCCCACTCTGTCAATGTAAACCACCCAGGGAAGAGCAGACTGACCTAACTGTGCCAAACTAACTCACACAGACAAGAGCAGACTGACCCCACTCTGTCAATGAAACACACCCAGGGAAGAGTAGACTGACCCCATTCTGTCAATGAAACAAACCCATGGAAGAGCAGACTTACTCGACCCTGTCAAACAAACTCGCGCAGTGAAGAGCAGACTGACATCACTCTGTCACACTCACTCAAACAGACAAGAGCAGAATGAAACCACTCTGTCAAACTAACTAACACAGGGGATAGCCGACTAAATCCACTCTGTCAAACTAACTCACACAGGCAAGAGCCGGCTAAACCCACTCTGTCAAACTAACTCACACAGGCAAGAGCCGGCTAACCCCACTCTGTCAATGTAACCCACCCAGGGAAGAGTAGACAGACCCCACTCTGTCAAACTAACTCACACGGGGAAGAGCTGACTGACCCCAATCTGTCAATGTAACCCACGTAGGGAAGAGCAGACTGACCTCAATCTGTCAATGTTTACCTACACAGGGAAGAGCAGACTGACCCCACTCTGTCAAACTAACTCACACAGTGAAGAGCAGACTGACCCCACTCTGTCAAACTAACTCACACGGGAAATAGCAGACTGTCAATGTAACCCAACCAGAAAAGAGCAGAATGACACCACTCAGTCAATGTAACTCACCAAGGGAAGAGCAGACTGACCTCACTTTTTCCATGTAACCCACCCAGGGAAGAGCTCAATCTGACCCCACTCTGTCATTGTATCACATCCAGTGAAGAGTAGACTGATCCCACTCTGTCAAACTAACTCACACAGGGAAGAGCAGACTGACCCCAGTCTGTCAATGTAACACACCCAGGGAAGAGCAGACTGACTCCACTCTGTCAATGTAACACACCCAGGGAAGAGCAGACTGACCCCACTCTGTCAATGTAACACACCCAGGGCAGAGCAGACTGCCCCATTCTGTCAATGTAACCCACGCACGGACGAGCAGACTGACCCTACTCTTACAAACACACTCTTACGGGAAATATTAGACTGACCCCACTCTGTCAATGTAACACTCCCAGGGAAAAGTAGACTGACCCCACTCTGACAATGTAACCCACCCAGGGAAGAGTAGACAGACCCCACTCTGTCAAACTAACTCACACAGGGAAGAGCTGACTGACCTCAATCTGTCAATGTAACCCACGTAGGGAAGAGCAGACTGACCTCAATCTGTCAATGTTTACCTACACAGGGAAGAGCAGACTGACCCCACTCTGTCAAACTAATTCACACAGTGAAGAGCAGACTGACCCCACTCTGTCAAACTAACTCACATGGGAAATAGCAGACTGTCAATGTAACCCAACCAGAAAAGAGCAGAATGACACCACTCAGTCAATGTAACTCACCAAGGGAAGAGCAAACTGACCTCACTTTTTCCATGTAACCCACCCAGGGAAGAGCTCAATCTGACCCCACTCTGTCATTGTATCACATCCAGTGAAGAGTAGACTGACCCCACTCTGTCAAACTAACTCACACAGGGAAGAGCAGACTGACCCCAGTCTGTCAATGTAACACACCCAGGGAAGAGCAGACTGACTCCACTCTGTCAATGTAACACACCCAGGGAAGAGCAGACTGACCCCACTCTGTCAATGTAACACACCCAGGGCAGAGCAGACTGCCCCATTCTGTCAATGTAACCCACGCACGGACGAGCAGACTGACCCTACTCTGACAAACACACTCTTACGGGAAATATTAGACTGACCCCACTCTGTCAATGTAACACTCCCAGGGAAAAGTAGACTGACCCCACTCTGTCAATGTAACACTCCCAGGGAAGAGCAGACTGACACCACTCTGTCAATGTAACACACCCAGGGAAGAGCAGACTGACCCCACTCTGTCAATGTAACACACCCAGGGAAGAGCAGATTGACCCCACTCTGTCAACGTAACCCACCCAGGGAAGAGCAGACTGACCTTAATCTGTCAATGTTTACCCACACAGGGAAGAGCAGAGTGAACCCACTCTCTTGAACTAACAAACACAGTCAAGCGCAGATTGACTCCACTCTGTCAAACCCACTCATACAGATAAGAGCACACCGACCCCACTCTGTCAATGTAAACCACCCAGGGAAGAGCAGACTGACCTAACTGTGTCAAACTAACTCACACAGACAAGAGCAGACTGACCCCACTCTGTCAATGTAACCCACCCAGGGAAAAAACAGACGGACACCATTCTGTCAATGTGACACACCGAGGGAATAGCAGACTGACCCAACACTGTCAATCTAACCCACCCAGGGGAGAGCAGACTGACCCCACTCTGTCAATGTAACTCACACAATGAAGAGCAGATTGACCCCACACTGTCAATAAAACCCACCCAGGAAAGTGCAGACTGACCCCACTCTGTCAAACTAAGTCACACAGTCAAGAGCAGACTGAACGCACTCTGTCAATGTAACCCACACAGGGAATAGCAGACTGACCCCACTCTGTCAAAGTAACCCACACAGGGAAGAGTACGCTGACCGCACTCTGTTATACTAACTCACACAGGGAAGAGCAGATTGACCATAGCGTGTCAAACTAACTCACACAGGAAGAGTAGACTGACCTCACTCTGTCAATGAAAGACACCCAGGGAAGAGCAGACTGACCCCACTCTGTCAAACTAACTGTCACAGGCAAGAGCAGACTGACCTCACTCTGTCAATGATACACACCCAGGGAAGAGCAGACTGACCCCACACTGTCAAAGTAACTCTCACACGCAAGAGCAGACTGACCCCAGTCTGTCAATGTAACATACCCAAGGAAGAGCAGACTGACCCCACTCTGTCAATATAACACACCCAGGGAAGAGCAGACTGACCCCACTCTTTCAATGTAACACACCCAGGGAAGAGCAGACTGACCCCACTCTGTCAAACTAACTGTCACAGGCAAGAGCAGACTGATCCCAGTCTGTCAATGTAACCCACGTAGGGAAGAGCAGATTGACCCCACTCTCTCGAACTAACAAACACAGTCAAGCGCAGATTGACTCCACTCTGTTAAACCCACTCATACAGACAAGAGCACACCGACCCCACTCTGTCAATGTAAACCACCCAGGGAAGAGCAGACTGACCTCAATCTGTCAATGTTTACCCACACAGGGAAGAGCAGACTGAACCCACTCTCTCGAACTAACAAACACAGTCAAGCGCAGATTGACTCCACTCTGTTAAACCCACTCATACAGACAAGAGCACACCGACCCCACTCTGTCAATGTAAACCACCCAGGGAAGAGCAGACTGACCTAACTGTGCCAAACTAACTCACACAGACAAGAGCAGACTGACCCCACTCTGTCAATGAAACACACCCAGGGAAGAGTAGACTGACCCCATTCTGTCAATGAAACAAACCCATGGAAGAGCAGACTTACTCGACCCTGTCAAACAAACTCGCGCAGTGAAGAGCAGACTGACATCACTCTGTCACACTCACTCAAACAGACAAGAGCAGAATGAAACCACTCTGTCAAACTAACAAACACAGGGGATAGCCGACTAAATCCACTCTGTCAAACTAACTCACACAGGCAAGAGCCGGCTAAACCCACTCTGTCAAACTAACTCACACAGGCAAGAGCCGGCTAACCCCACTCTGTCAATGTAACCCACCCAGGGAAGAGTAGACAGACCCCACTCTGTCAAACTAACTCACACAGGGAAGAGCTGACTGACCTCAATCTGTCAATGTAACCCACGTAGGGAAGAGCAGACTGACCTCAATCTGTCAATGTTTACCTACACAGGGAAGAGCAGACTGACCCCACTCTGTCAAACTAACTCACACAGTGAAGAGCAGACTGACCCCACTCTGTCAAACTAACTCACACGGGAAATAGCAGACTGTCAATGTAACCCAACCAGAAAAGAGCAGAATGACACCACTCAGTCAATGTAACTCACCAAGGGAAGAGCAGACTGACCTCACTTTTTCCATGTAACCCACCCAGGGAAGAGCTCAATCTGACGCCACTCTGTCATTGTATCACATCCAGTGAAGAGTAGACTGACCCCACTCTGTCAAACTAACTCACACAGGGAAGAGCAGACTGACCCCAGTCTGTCAATGTAACACACCCAGGGAAGAGCAGACTGACTCCACTCTGTCAATGTAACACACCCAGGGAAGAGCAGACTGACCCCACTCTGTCAATGTAACACACCCAGGGCAGAGCAGACTGCCCCATTCTGTCAATGTAACCCACGCACGGACGAGCAGACTGACCCTACTCTGACAAACACACTCTTACGGGAAATATTAGACTGACCCCACTCTGTCAATGTAACACTCCCAGGGAAAAGTAGACTGACCCCACTCTGACAATGTAACCCACCCAGGGAAGAGTAGACAGACCCCACTCTGTCAAACTAACTCACACAGGGAAGAGCTGACTGACCTCAATCTGTCAATGTAACCCACGTAGGGAAGAGCAGACTGACCTCAATCTGTCAATGTTTACCTACACAGGGAAGAGCAGACTGACCCCACTCTGTCAAACTAACTCACACAGTGAAGAGCAGACTGACCCCACTCTGTCAAACTAACTCACACGGGAAATAGCAGACTGTCAATGTAACCCAACCAGAAAAGAGCAGAATGACACCACTCAGTCAATGTAACTCACCAAGGGAAGAGCAAACTGACCTCACTTTTTCCATGTAACCCACCCAGGGAAGAGCTCAATCTGACCCCACTCTGTCATTGTATCACATCCAGTGAAGAGTAGACTGACCCCACTCTGTCAAACTAACTCACACAGGGAAGAGCAGACTGACCCCAGTCTGTCAATGTAACACACCCAGGGAAGAGCAGACTGACTCCACTCTGTCAATGTAACACACCCAGGGAAGAGCAGACTGACCCCACTCTGTCAATGTAACACACCCAGGGCAGAGCAGACTGCCCCATTCTGTCAATGTAACCCACGCACGGACGAGCAGACTGACCCTACTCTGACAAACACACTCTTACGGGAAATATTAGACTGACCCCACTCTGTCAATGTAACACTCCCAGGGAAAAGTAGACTGACCCCACTCTGTCAATGTAACACTCCCAGGGAAGAGCAGACTGACACCACTCTGTCAATGTAACACACCCAGGGAAGAGCAGACTGACCCCACTCTGTCAATGTAACACACCCAGGGAAGAGCAGATTGACCCCACTCTGTCAACGTAACCCACCCAGGGAAGAGCAGACTGACCTTAATCTGTCAATGTTTACCCACACAGGGAAGAGCAGAGTGAACCCACTCTCTTGAACTAACAAACACAGTCAAGCGCAGATTGACTCCACTCTGTCAAACCCACTCATACAGATAAGAGCACACCGACCCCACTCTGTCAATGTAAACCACCCAGGGAAGAGCAGACTGACCTAACTGTGTCAAACTAACTCACACAGACAAGAGCAGACTGACCCCACTCTGTCAATGTAACCCACCCAGGGAAAAAACAGACGGACACCATTCTGTCAATGTGACACACCGAGGGAATAGCAGACTGACCCAACACTGTCAATCTAACCCACCCAGGGGAGAGCAGACTGACCCCACTCTGTCAATGTAACTCACACAATGAAGAGCAGATTGACCCCACGCTGTCAATAAAACCCACCCAGGAAAGTGCAGACTGACCCCACTCTGTCAAACTAAGTCACACAGTCAAGAGCAGACTGAACGCACTCTGTCAATGTAACCCACACAGGGAATAGCAGACTGACCCCACTCTGTCAAAGTAACCCACACAGGGAAGAGTACGCTGACCGCACTCTGTTATACTAACTCACACAGGGAAGAGCAGATTGACCATAGCGTGTCAAACTAACTCACACAGGAAGAGTAGACTGACCTCACTCTGTCAATGAAAGACACCCAGGGAAGAGCAGACTGACCCCACTCTGTCAAACTAACTGTCACAGGCAAGAGCAGACTGACCTCACTCTGTCAATGATACACACCCAGGGAAGAGCAGACTGACCCCACACTGTCAAAGTAACTCTCACACGCAAGAGCAGACTGACCCCAGTCTGTCAATGTAACATACCCAAGGAAGAGCAGACTGACCCCACTCTGTCAATATAACACACCCAGGGAAGAGCAGACTGACCCCACTCTTTCAATGTAACACACCCAGGGAAGAGCAGACTGACCCCACTCTGTCAAACTAACTGTCACAGGCAAGAGCAGACTGATCCCAGTCTGTCAATGTAACCCACGTAGGGAAGAGCAGATTGACCCCACTCTCTCGAACTAACAAACACAGTCAAGCGCAGATTGACTCCACTCTGTTAAACCCACTCATACAGACAAGAGCACACCGACCCCACTCTGTCAATGTAAACCACCCAGGGAAGAGCAGACTGACCTCAATCTGTCAATGTTTACCCACACAGGGAAGAGCAGACTGAACCCACTCTCTCGAACTAACAAACACAGTCAAGCGCAGATTGACTCCACTCTGTTAAACCCACTCATACAGACAAGAGCATACCGACCCCACTCTGTCAATGTAAACCACCCAGGGAAGAGCAGACTGACCTAACTGTGCCAAACTAACTCACACAGACAAGAGCAGACTGACCCCACTCTGTCAATGAAACACACCCAGGGAAGAGTAGACTGACCCCATTCTGTCAATGAAACAAACCCATGGAAGAGCAGACTTACTCGACCCTGTCAAACAAACTCGCGCAGTGAAGAGCAGACTGACATCACTCTGTCACACTCACTCAAACAGACAAGAGCAGAATGAAACCACTCTGTCAAACTAACAAACACAGGGGATAGCCGACTAAATCCACTCTGTCAAACTAACTCACACAGGCAAGAGCCGGCTAAACCCACTCTGTCAAACTAACTCACACAGGCAAGAGCCGGCTAACCCCACTCTGTCAATGTAACCCACCCAGGGAAGAGTAGACAGACCCCACTCTGTCAAACTAACTCACACAGGGAAGAGCTGACTGACCTCAATCTGTCAATGTAACCCACGTAGGGAAGAGCAGACTGACCTCAATCTGTCAATGTTTACCTACACAGGGAAGAGCAGACTGACCCCACTCTGTCAAACTAACTCACACAGTGAAGAGCAGACTGACCCCACTCTGTCAAACTAACTCACAAGGGAAATAGCAGACTGTCAATGTAACCCAACCAGAAAAGAGCAGAATGACACCACTCAGTCAATGTAACTCACCAAGGGAAGAGCAGACTGACCTCACTTTTTCCATGTAACCCACCCAGGGAAGAGCTCAATCTGACCCCACTCTGTCATTGTATCACATCCAGTGAAGAGTAGACTGACCCCACTCTGTCAAACTAACTCACACAGGGAAGAGCAGACTGACCCCAGTCTGTCAATGTAACACACCCAGGGAAGAGCAGACTGACTCCACTCTGTCAATGTAACACACCCAGGGAAGAGCAGACTGACCCCACTCTGTCAATGTAACACACCCAGGGCAGAGCAGACTGCCCCATTCTGTCAATGTAACCCACGCACGGACGAGCAGACTGACCCTACTCTGACAAACACACTCTTACGGGAAATATTAGACTGACCCCACTCTGTCAATGTAACACTCCCAGGGAAAAGTAGACTGACCCCACTCTGTCAATGTAACACTCCCAGGGAAGAGCAGACTGACACCACTCTGTCAATGTAACACACCCAGGGAAGAGCAGATTGACCCCACTCTGTCAACGTAACCCACCCAGGGAAGAGCAGACTGACCTTAATCTGTCAATGTTTACCCACACAGGGAAGAGCAGAGTGAACCCACTCTCTTGAACTAACAAGCACAGTCAAGCGCAGATTGACTCCACTCTGTCAAACCCACTCATACAGATAAGAGCACACCGACCCCACTCTGTCAATGTAAACCACCCAGGGAAGAGCAGACTGACCTAACTGTGTCAAACTAACTCACACAGACAAGAGCAGACTGACACCACTCTGTCAATGAAACACACCCAGGGAAGAGTCGACTGACCCCATTCTGTCAATGAAACACACCCATGGAAGTGCAGACTCACCCGACCCTGTCAAACAAACTCACACAGTGAAGAGCAGACTGACATCACTCTGTCACACTCACTCAAACAGACAAGAGCAGAATGAAACCACTCTGTCAAACTAACTCACACAGGTATAGCCGACTAACTCCACTCTATCAAACTAACTCACACAGGCAAGAGCTGGCTAACCCCACTCTGTCAATGTAACCCACCCAGGGAAGAGTAGACAGACCCCACTCTGTCAAACTAACTCACACAGGCAAGTGCAGACTGACACCAGTCTGTCAATGAAACACACCCAGGGAAGAGCAGACTGAAACCACTCTGTCAATGTAACCCACCCAGGGAAGAGTAGACTGACACCACTCTGTCAATGTAACCCACGCAGGGAAGAGCAGACTGACCCCACTCTGTCAACGCAACCCACGCAGGGAAGAGCAGACTGACCTCAGTCTGCAAGACTAACTCAGTCAAGAGCAGATTGACCCCACTCTGTCAATCTAACCCACCCAGTGGAGAGCAGATTCACCCCACTCTGTCACTCTAACCTACCCAGGGGAGAGCAGACTGACCCCACTCTGTCAATGTAACTCACACAGTCTAGATCAGGTTGACCCCACGCTGTCAATGAAAGCAACCCAGAGAAGAGCAGACTTTCCTCACTCTGTCAAACTAACTCACACAGGGAGCGCAGATTGACCCCACTCTGTCAATGTAACCCACCCAGGGAAAAAACAGACGGACACCATTCTGTCAATGTGACACACCGAGGGAATAGCAGACTGACCCAACACTGTCAATCTAACCCACCCAGGGGAGAGCAGACTGACCCCACTCTGTCAATGTAACTCACACAATGAAGAGCAGATTGACCCCACGCTGTCAATAAAACCCACCCAGGAAAGTGCAGACTGACCCCACTCTGTCAAACTAAGTCACACAGTCAAGAGCAGACTGAACGCACTCTGTCAATGTAACCCACACAGGGAATAGCAGACTGACCCCACTCTGTCAAAGTAACCCACACAGGGAAGAGTACGCTGACCGCACTCTGTTATACTAACTCACACAGGGAAGAGCAGATTGACCATAGCGTGTCAAACTAACTCACACAGGAAGAGTAGACTGACCTCACTCTGTCAATGAAAGACACCCAGGGAAGAGCAGACTGACTCCACTCTGTCAAACTAACTCACACATAGAATAGCAGACTGACTGCACTCTGACAATGTAACCCACCCAGGGAAGAGCTGACTGAACCCACTCTGTCAATGTAACCCACCCAGGGAACAGCTGACTGACCCCGCTCTGTCAAACTACCTCAAACAGGAAATAGCTGAACATATGGTGCTGGAAAAGCGCAGCAGGTCAGGCAGCATCCAAGGAACAGGATAATCGACGTTTCGGGCATAAGCCCTTCTTCAGGTTTATGCCCGAAACATCGATTCTCCTGTTCCTTGGATGCTGCCTGACCTGCTGCGCTTTTCCAGCACCACATTTTCAGCTCTGATCTCCAGCATCTGCAGTCCTCACTTTCCCCTCAAACAGGAAATAGCAGACTGACCTCACTCTGTCAATGATACACACCCAGGCAAGAGCAGACTGATCCCAGTCTGTCAATGTAACACACCCAGGGAAGAGCAGACTGACTCCACTCTGTCAATGTAACACACCCAGGGAAGAGCAGACTGACCCCACTCTGTCAATGTAACACACCCAGGGCAGAGCAGACTGCCCCATTCTGTCAATGTAACCCACGCACGGACGGGCAGACTGACCCTACTCTGTCAAATTCACTCTTACGGGAAATATTAGACTGACCCCACTCTGTCAATGTAACACTCCCAGGGAAAAGTAGACTGACCTCAATCTGTCAATGTTTACCCACACAGGGAAGAGCAGACTGAACCCACTCTCTCGAACTAACAAACACAGTCAAGCGCAGATTGACTCCACTCTGTCAAACCCACTCATACAGATAAGAGCACACCGATCCCACTCTGTCAATGTAAACCACCCAGGGAAGAGCAGACTGGCCTAACTGTGCCAAACTAACTCACACAGACAAGAGCAGACTGACCCCACTCTGTCAATGAAACACACCCAGGGAAGAGTAGACTGACCCCATTCTGTCAATGAAACACACCCATGGAAGAGCAGACTCACCCGACCCTGTCAAACAAACTCACACAGTGAAGAGCAGACTGACATCACACTGTCACACTCACTCAAACAGACAAGAGCAGAATGAAACCACTCTGTCAAACTAACTCACATAGGGGATAGCTGACTAACTCCACTCTGTCAAACTAAATCACACAGGCAAGAGCCGGCTAACCCCACTCTGTCAATGTAACCCACCCAGGGAAGAGTAGATAGACCCCACTCTGTCAAACTAACTGACACAGGGAAGAACAGACTAACCCCACTCTGTCAATGTAACCCACCCAGGGAAGAGCAGACTGACTCGAGTCTGTCAATGTAACCCATCCAGGGAAGAGTAGACTGATCCCACTCTGTCAATGTAACGCACCCAGGGAAGAGCAGACTGACCTAACTGTGTCAAACCAACTCACACAGGCAAGTGCAGACTGACACCAGTCTGTCAATGAAGCACACCCAGGGAAGAGCAGACTGAAACCACTCTGTCAATGTAACCCACCCATGGAAGAGTAGACTGACACCACTCTGTCAATGTAACTCACACGGGGAAGAGCAGACTGACCCCAGTCTATCAATGAAACCCACTCAGGGAAGAACAGATTGACCCCACGCTGTCAATGAAACCCACCCAGGAAAGAGCAGACTGACCCCAGTCTGCAAAAACTAACTCAGTCAAGAGCAGATTGACCCCACTCTGTCAATCTAACCCACCCAGGGGAGAGCGGGCTGACTCAACTCTGTCAATGTAACCCACCCAGGGGAGAGCAGACTGACCCCACCTGTCAATGTAACTCACACAGTCTAGATCAGGTTAACCCCACTCTGTCAATGTAACCCACCCAGGGAAAAAAACAGACGGACACCATTCTGTCAATGTGACACACCGAGGGAATAGCAGACTGACCCAACACTGTCAATCTAACCCACCCAGGGGAGAGCAGACTGACCCCACTCTGTCAATGTAACTCACACAATGAAGAGCAGATTGACCCCACGCTATCAATAAAACACACCCAGTGAAGAGCAGACTGACCCCACTTTGTCAAACTAACGCACACTGGAAATTGCAGACTGACCCCACTCTGTCAAACTAACTCACAAGGGGAAGAGCAGACTGTCCCACTCTGCCAATGTAGCCAACCCAGGGAAGTGCAGACTGACCCCACTCTGTCATTGTAACAGACCCAGGCAAGTGCAGACTGACACCTACTCTGTCACTATAACCCACCCACAAAAAGAGCAGACTAAAACCTCTCTGACAATGTAAGGCACCCAGGGAAGAGTAGACTGACACCAATCTGTCAAACTAACTCACACAGGCAAGAGCAGACTGACACCAGACTATCAATGTAACCCACGCAGGGAAGAGCAGACTGACCCCACTCTGTCAACGTAACCCACGCAGGGAAGAGCAGACTGACCCCACTCTGTCAATGTAACCCACGCAGGGAAGAGCAGACTGACCCCACTCTGTCAACGCAACCCACGCAGGGAAGAGCAGACTGACACCAGTCTATCAATGTAACCCACGCAGGGAAGAGCAGACTGACCCCCACCCTGTCAATGTAACCCACCCAGGGAAGAGTAGACAGACCCCACTCTTTCAAACTAACTCCCACAGGGAAGAGCAGACTGACCCCACTCTGTCAATGTAACTCACTCCGTGAGGAGCAGTCTGGTCCATTTCCAACAATAAATGTAACCCGACAACAGAAGAGCAGACTGACGCCACTCAGTCAATATAACCCACCCAGGGGAGATCAGACTGACCCCACTCTGTCAAACAACCTCACCCAGGAAAGAGTAGACTAAACCCCCCCCCCGCGTTAATGAACTCACTCTGGGAAGAGCTGTCTGATCCATTTCCATCAATGAATCAACCAAAGGAAGAGCAGACAGAGCCCACTCTGTCAATGTAACACACGCAGGGAAGAGCACACGGACCACACTATTGAATTTAACTCACACAGGGAAGAGCAGTCTGATCCGATTCTGTCAAACAGTCAAGACCAGATTGACCCCACTCTGTCAATGTGACCCACCCAGGGAAGAGCAGACTGACGCGACTCTGTCAAACTAACTCACACTGGAAATATAGACTGACCCCACTCTGTCAATGCAACAACATTGAATGAATGGATTAGTGGTTCTGGAAGAGCACAGCAGTTCAGGCAGCATCCAAGTAGCTTCGAAATCGACGTTTCGGGCAAAAGCCGAAATGGGATAAGCTGCATTCCATGAATAAAGGACTAATACTTGTTTCACTGAATGATTGCGTGCAGTTTGATTCATTGAATGAGACAAGGTCTACTCTTGGATATGAAACGTATACTTTGTTTCTTTGAAGGAATGAAGGCTGTTTCTTTCATTGAATGAATGAGTGAATGTCGAAAGATTGAATGAATGGGATAAGCTGGATTCAACGAATAAATGAATACCGCTTGTTCAATTCAATGATTGAGTGGAGTTTGATTCATTCAAATGAATGAACCGACTTTGATTCTTTCAATGAATCGGTTAAGCTCGATATATTGAATGAATGACAAAAGCTCTACTCTTTGAATTGAAACGTCTACTTTGATGTTTTGAATGAATGCAGTGTTTTCCATTGAATGAAGGCATTAAGGTCGAGATATTCAATGAATGGTCTAAGCTGGATTCAATGAATGAATGAATACCGTTTGTTTCATTGAAAGATTGAGTGCAGTTTGATGCATTCAAATGAATGAACCGACTTTGATTCTTTCAATGGATCAGTTCAGCTCGATACATTGAATGAATGAGACAAGGTTTACACTTTGAATTGAAACATCTACTTTGGTAGATGGGCACATGCTGTATTCAATGAACATTGAATACCGCTTGTTCAATTGAATGAGTGCAGTTTGCTTAATGGAATGAACGAAGTCAGTTTGAGTCTTTGAATGAATCAGTTCAGCCCGAGACATTGAATGAATGAGACAAGGTCTACTCTTTGAATTGAAACGTATACTTTGTTTCTTTGAATGAATGAACGCAGTGTGTTAATTTGAATAAAGTCGTTAATGCCGAGACATTGAATGAATGGGATAAGCTGGATTCATTGAATGAATTCACTAGTTTCACTGCATTATTGAGTGTAGTTTGATTCATTGAAGGAATGAATGCAGTTTAATTCTCCTAATGAATCAGTCCAACTGGATACATTGACTGAATGAGACAAGGTCTACTCTTTGAATTGAAACCTATACTTTGTTTTATTGAATGAATGAATGCTGTTTGTTTCATTGAATGAAGGCGTTAAGGTCGAGACAGTGAATGAATGCGATAAGCTGCATTCTATGAATAAACAACTAACACTTGTTTTACTGAATGATTGAGTGTAGTTTGATTCATTGATGAGACAAGGTCTACTCTTGGATATGAAATGCATACTTTGTTTCTTTGAAGGAATGAATGCTGTTTGTTTCATTGAATGAAGGCGTGAATGTCGAAACATTGAATGAATGGGATAAGCTGGATTCACTGAATGAATGAATACCGCTTGTTTAATGGAAAGATTGAGTGTAGTTTGATTCATTGAAAGAATGAACGCAGTTTGATTCTTTGAATGAATCAGTTAAGCTCGAGACATTGAATGAATGAGACTAGGTCTACTCTTTGAATTGAAATGTCTACTTTGGTTCATTGAATGAATGAATGCAGTTTGTTTCATTGAATGCAGGCGTTAAATTCAAGACATTGAATGAAGGGGACACGCTGTATTCAAAGAATTAATGAATACCGCTTGTTCAATTGAATGATTGAGTACAGTTTGCTTCATTGAATGAATGAAGTCAGTTTGAGTCGTTGAATGAATCAGTTAAGCTCGAGACATTGAATGAATGAGACGAGCTCTACTCTTTGAATTGAACCGTCTACTTTGTGTCTTTAAATGAATGAATGCAGTTTGTATCACTGAATGAAAGCGTTAAGTTCGAGACATTGAATGAATAGGATCAGCTGGACTCAATGAATGAATGAATACCACTTGTTTCATTGAATGATTGAGTGCGGTTTGGTTCATTCAATGAATGAATGCAGTTTATTAAAGGAATTATTAAATGAATTCCTTAAATGAATCAGTTGAGTTCGAGACATTGAATAAATGAGACAAGGTCCACTCTTTGTCTTGAAACGTATACTTTGTTACTTTGAATGAATGAATGCGGTTTGTTTCATTGAATGAATGTGTTAAGGTCAAGACATTGAATGAATGGGATGACCTGGTTTCTATGAGTAAACGACGAACGCTTGTTTCACTGAATGATTGAGTGCAGTTTGATTTATGGAACGAATGAACGCAATTTGATTCTTTGAATGTATCAGTTAAGCTCAAGACATTAAATAAATGAGACAAGGTCGTCTCTGAATAAAAATGTATACTTTGTTTCTTTTAATGAATGAATGCATTTTGTTTCATTCAATGAATGAATGCAGTTTGATTCATTGAATGAAGGCTTTAAGACCGAGATATTGAATCAAAGAATTAAGCTGGATTCAATGAATGAATGAATACCACTTGTTTCAATGAACGATTGAGTGCCATTTGATTCATGGAATGAATGGACGCAGTTTGATACTTTGAATGATTGAGTTAAGCTGTTCAGGTTGTTTCGTTGAATCACTGAGTGCAGTTTGATTCATTGTTAAATCAATACAGTTTGTTTCATCGAAAAATCGAGACGTGAACAGAACGAGAAGTGCTCTTCTCATTGAATTTAGACGTGCAGTTTGTTTCATTGTACCATTGAGTGCAGTTTATTTCAGTCATCGAATGAGTGTAGTTTCATTAATTAAATGTATGAGTTAAGACACGTTCATTGAATGAATGATTTAATTGGATTCAAAGATTGAATGCCTGCAGTTGATTTGTTTAATAAATGTGTCAAGCATGAAACATTGAATGAATGAGACAAGATCTATTCTTTGAATTAAAACAAATTAATACATTGTTTCTTTGACTGAATGAATGCAGTTCGATTCGTTGAATGATTGAGTGCAGATTGGTTCATTAAATGACCGAACGCAGTCTGAGTCTTTGAATGAATCAGTTAAGCTCTATATTTTGAATTGTGCAATACATACTTAGTTTCTTTGAATGAATGAATGCAATTTGTTTCAATGAATGAAGGCGTTAAGGTTGAGAAATTGAATGAATGGGGTTAGCTGGATTCAATGAATGAATGAATTCAGCTCGGTTAATTGAATGATTGAGTTAAACTGTTCAGGTTGAATGAATTGAACACAGTTTGATTCTTTGAATGATTCAGTTAAGCTCGAGACATTAAATGAATGAGACAAGGTCTACTCTTTGAATTGAAACCTATACTTTGTTTCTTTGAATGAATGAACGCAGTTTGTTTCATTAAATAAAGTCGTTAATGTCGAGACATTGAATAAATGGGATAAGCTGGATTCATTGAATGAATAAATACCACTTGTTCAATTGAATGATTGAGAGTAGTTGGATTCATTGAATGAATGAACGCAGTTTGATTCTTTGATTGAATCAGTTAATCTCGATACATTGAATGAATGAGACGAGATCTACTCTTTGAAATGATTCGTATACTTTGTTTCTTTGAATGAATGCAGTTTGCCTCATTGAGTGAAAACGTTAAGGTCGAGACACTGAAGAAATGGGATAAGTTGGATTCAATGAATAAGCGATTAAAGCTTATTTAACTGAATGATTTAGTGCAGTTTGATTCATTGAATGAATGAACGCAGTTTGCTTCTCTGAATGAATCAATTAAGCTTGAGATATTGAATGAATGAGACAAGGTCTACTCTTTCAATGGAAACGTCTACTTTGGTTCATTGAAATGAATGAATGCAGTTCATTTCATTGAATGCAGGTGTCACATTCGAGACATTGAATGAAGGAGACATGCTGTATTCAATGAATACGGCTTGTTCAATTGAATGATTGAGTGCAGTTTGCTTCATTCAATGTTCCTTTGAATGAATGAACACAGTTTGTTTCTTTGAATGAAGGCGTTAAGGTCGAGACATTGAATGTTTGGGATAAGCATGATTGATTGAATGAACAAATACCGCTAGTTTCACTGAATGATTGAGTGTAGTTTGATTCATTGAATGAATGAACGCGGTTTGATTCTTTGAATGAATAAGTTAATCTCGATACATTGAATGAATGAAACAAGATCTACTCTTTGAATTGATACGTATACTGTGTTTCTTTGAATGAATGAATGCAGTTTGTTTCATTGAGTGAAGGCGTTAAAGTGAACACATTGAATGAATGGCATAAGCTGGACTCAATGAATGAATGAATACCGCTTGTTTCATTGAAAGATTGAGTGCAGTTTGATTCATTGAATGAATGAACACAGTTTGATTGTTTGAAGGTATCAGTTAAGCTCGATACATTGAATGAATGAGGAAAGCTCTACTCTTTAAATTAAAACGTCTACCTTGGTCCTTTAAATGAACGCAAAGTGTTTCATTGAATGAAGGCGTTAAGGTCGAGACATTGAATGAATGGATTAGTGGTGCTGGAAGAGCACAGCAGTTCAGGCAGCATCCAAGTAACTTCGAAATCGACGTTTCGGGCAAAAGCCGAAATGGGATAAGCTGCATTCTATGAATAAAGGACTAACACTTGTTTCACTGAATGATTGCGTGCAGTTTGATTCATTGAATGAGACAAGGCCTACTCTTGGATATGAAACGTATACTTTGTTTCTTTGAAGGAATGAATGCCGTTTCTTTCATTGAATGAATGAGTGAATGTCGAAAGATTGAATGAATGGGATAAGCTGGATTCAACGAATAAATGAATACCGCTTGTTCAATTCAATGATTGAGTGGAGTTTGATTCATTCAAATGAATGAACCGACTTTGATTCTTTCAATGAATCGGTTAAGCTCGATATATTGAATGAATGACAAAAGCTCTACTCTTTGAATTGAAACGTCTACTTTGATGTTTTGAATGAATGCAGTGTTTTCCATTGAATGAAGGCATTAAGGTCGAGATATTGAATGAATGGTATAAGCTGGATTCAATGAATGAATGAGTACCGTTTGTTTCATTGAAAGATTAAGTGCAGTTTGATTCATTGAATGAATGAACGAGGTTTGATTCTTTCAATCTATCAGTTAAGCTCGAGACATTGAATGAATGAGACAAGGTTTACACTTTGAATTGAAACATCTACTTTGGTTCTTTGAATGAATTAATGCAGTTTGTTTCATTGAATGAAGGCGTTAAAGTGGAGACATTGAATGAAGGGGACATGCTGTATTCAATGAACATTGAATATTGCTTGTTCAATTGAATGAGTGCAGTTTGCTTAATTGAATGAACAAAGTCAGTTTGAGTTTTTGAATGAATCAGTTCAGCTTGAGACATTGAATGAATGAGACAAGGTCAACTCTTTGAATTGAAACGTATATTCTGTTTCTTTAAATGAATGAAAGCAGTTTGCCTCATTGAGTGAAAACGTTAAGGTCGAGACATTGAAGAAATGGGATAAGCTGGATTCTATACAGAAACGACTAACGCTTGTTTCACGGAATGATGGAGTGTAGTTGGATTCATTGAATGAATGAAACACAGTTGGATTCTTTGAATGAATCAGTTAAGCTCGAGACATTGAATGAATGAGACCAGGTCTACTCTTTGAATTGAAACGTCTACTTTGTTTCTTTGAAGGAATGAATGCTGCTGGTTTCATTGAATGAAAGCGTTAAGGTCGAGACAGTGAATGAATGGGATAAGCTGGATTCATTGAATGAATAAATACCGCTTGTTTCACTGAATGATTGAGTGTAGTTTGATGCATTGAATGAATGAACGCAGTTTGATTCTTTGAATGAATCAATTAAGCTCGCGACATTGAATGAATGAAACAAGATCTACTCTTTGAATTAATTCGTATACTGTGTTTCTTTGAATGAATGAATGAAACTTGTTTCATTGAGTGAAGGCGTTAAGGTCGACACATTGAATGAATGGGATAAGCTGGATTCAATGAATGAATACCATTTGTTTCATTGACGATTGAGGGCAGTTTGATTCATTGAATGAATGAACGCAGTTTGATTCTTTCAATGTATCAGTTCAGCTCGATAGATTAAATGAATGAGACAAGGTTTACACTTTGAATTGAAACGTATACTTCATTGCTTTGAATGAAAGAACGCAGTTTGTTTCATTGAATGAAGGCGTTAAGGTCGAGACATTGAATGAATGAGACAAGGTCTATACTTTCAATGGAAACGTCTACTTTGGTTCTTTGAATGATTGCACTTTGTTTCATTGAATGAAGGTGTTCATGTCGAGACGTTAAATAAATGAGATAAGATGGATTCAATGACCGAATGAATTACCGCTTGTTAAATTTGATTGATTGAGGGCAGTTTGATTCATTGAATGAATGAACGCAGTTTGATGCTTTGAATCAATCAGCTAAGCTCGAGACATTGAATGAATGAGACATGGTCTACTGTTTGAATTGAAACGTATTCTTTGTTTCTTTGAATGAATGAACGCAGTGTGTTAATTTGAATAAAGTCGTTAATGTCGAGACATTGAATAAATGGAATAAGCTGGATTCACTGCATGAATTCACTAGTTTCACTGCATTATTGAGTGTAGTTTGATTCATTGAAGGAATGAATGCAGTTTAATTCTCCTAATGAATCAGTTCAACTGGATACATTGACTGAATGAGACAAGGTCTACTCTTTGAATTGAAACCTATACTTTGTTTTATTGAATGAATGAATGCTGTTTGTTTCATTGAATGAAGGCGTTAAGGTCGAGACAGTGAATGAATGCGATAAGCTGCATTCTATGAATAAACGACTAACACTTGTTTCACTGAATGATTGAGTGCAGTTTGATTCATTGATGAGACAAGATCTACTCTTGGATATGAAACATATACTTTGTTTCTTTGAAGGAATGAATGCTGTTTATTTAATTGAATGAAGGCGTGAATGTCGAAACATTGAATGAATGGGATAAGCTGGATTCACTGAATGAATGAATACCACTTGTTCAATGGATGATTGAGTGTAGTTTGATTCATTGAAAGAATGAACGCAGATTGATTCTTTGAATGAATCAGTTAAGCTCGAGACATTGAATGAATGAGACAAGGTCTACTCTTTGAATTGAAATGTCTACTTGGTTCATTGAATGAATGAATGCAGTTTGTTTCATTGAATGCAGGAGTTAAATTCAAGACATTGAATGAAGGACACATGCTGTATTCAAAGAATGAATGAATACCGCTTGTTCAATTGAATGAGTGAGTACAGTTTGCTTCATTTAATGAATGAAGTCAGTTTGAGTCTTTGAATGAATCAGTTAAGCTCGAGACATTGAATGAATGAGACGAGCTCTACTCTTTGAATTGAACCGTCTACTTTGTTTCTTTAAATGAATGAATGCAGTTTGTTTCACTGAATGAAGGCGTTAAGTTCGAGATATTGAAAGAATAGGATCAGCTGGATTCAATGAATGAATGAATACCACTTGTTTCATTGAATGATTGAGTGCGGTTTGATTCATTAAATGAATGAATGCAGTTTGATTCCTTGAATGAATCAGTTAAGGTCGAGACATTGAATAAATGAGACAAGGTCCACTCTTTGTATTGAAACGTATACTTTGTTACTTTGAATGAATGAATGTTATTTGTTTCATTGAATGAATGCGTTAAGGTCGGGATATTGAATGAATGGGATGACCTGGTTTCTATGAGAAAACGACTAACGCTTATTTTACTGAATGATTGAGTGCAGTTTGATTTATGGAACGAATGAACGTAGTTTGACTCTTTGAATGTATGAGTTAAGCTCAAGACATTAAATAAATGAGACAAGGTCGTCTCTGAATAAAAATGTATACTTTGTTTCTTTTAATGAATGAATGCATTTTGTTTCATTCAATGAATGAATGCAGTTTGATTCATTGAATGAAGGCTTTAAGACCGAGATATTGAATCAAAGAATTAAGCTGGATTCAATGAATGAATGAATACCACTTGTTTCAATGAACGATTGAGTGCCATTTGATTCATGGAATGAATGGACGCAGTTTGATACTTTGAATGATTGAGTTAAGCTGTTCAGGTTGTTTCGTTGAATCACTGAGTGCAGTTTGATTCATTGTTAAATCAATACAGTTTGTTTCATCGAAAAATCGAGACGTGAACAGAACGAGAAGTGCTCTTCTCATTGAATTTAGACGTGCAGTTTGTTTCATTGTACCATTGAGTGCAGTTTATTTCAGTCATCGAATGAGTGTAGTTTCATTAATTAAATGTATGAGTTAAGACACGTTCATTGAATGAATGATTTAATTGGATTCAAAGATTGAATGCCTGCAGTTGATTTGTTTAATAAATGTGTCAAGCATGAAACATTGAATGAATGAGACAAGATCTATTCTTTGAATTAAAACAAATTAATACATTGTTTCTTTGACTGAATGAATGCAGTTCGATTCGTTGAATGATTGAGTGCAGATTGGTTCATTAAATGACTGAACGCAGTCTGAGTCTTTGAATGAATCAGTTAAGCTCGATATTTTGAATTGTGCAATACATATTAGTTTCTTTGAATGAATGAATGCAATTTGTTTCAATGAATGAAGGCGTTAAGGTTGAGAAATTGAATGAATGGGGTTAGCTGGATTCAATGAATGAATGAATACAGCTTGTTTCATTGAATGATTGAGTTAAGCTGTTCAGGTTGAATGAATTGAATTTAAGAATTCTTTGAATGAACCATTTAAGATCGATACATTGAATGAATGAGACAAGGTCTACCCTTTGAATTCAAACGTATACTTTGTTTCTTTGAATGAATGAAGGTTTGCCTCATTGAGTGAAAACGTTAAGGTCGAGACATTGAAGCAATGGGATAAGCTGGATTCGATGAATCAATGACAAACGTTTGTTTCACTGAATGATAGAGTGGAGTTGGTTTCATTGAATGAATGAACGCAGTTTGATTCTTTGAATGAATCAGTTAAGCTCGAGTCATTAAATGAATGAGACAAGGTCTACTCTTTGAATTGAAATGTATACTTTGTTTCTTTGAATGAATGAACGCAGTTTGTTTCATTAAATAAAGTCGTTAATGTCGAGACATTGAATAAATGGGATAAGCTGGATTCATTGAATGAATAAATGCCACTTGTTCAATTGAATGATTGAGAGTAGTTGGATTCTTTGAATGAATGAACGCAGTTTGATTCTTCGAATGAATCAGTTAATCTCGATACATTGAACGAATGAGACGAGATCTACTCTTTGATATGATTCGTATACTTTGTTTCTTTGAATGAATGCAGTTTGCCTCATTGAGTGAAAACGTTAAGGTCGAGACACTGAAGAAATGGGATAAGTTGGATTCAATGAATAAACGATTAAAGCTTATTTAACTGAATGATTTAGTGCAGTTTGATTCATTGAATGAATGAACGCAGTTTGCTTCTCTGAATGAATCAATTAAGCTTGAGATATTGAATGAATGAGACAAGGTCTACTCTTTCAATGGAAACGTCTACTTTGGTTCATTGAAATGAATGAATGCAGTTCGTTTCATTGATTGCAGGTGTTAAACTCGAGACATTGAATGAAGGAGACATGCTGTATTCAATGAATACGGCTTGTTCAATTGAATGATTGAGTGCAGTTTGCTTCATTCAATGTTTCTTTGAATGAATGAACACAGTTTGTTTCTTTGAATGAAGGCGTTAAGGTCGAGACATTGAATGTTTGGGATAAGCATGATTGATTGAATGAACAAATACCACTAGTTTCACTGAATGATTGAGTGTAGTTTGATTCATTGAATGAATGAACGCGGTTTGATTCTTTGAATGAATAAGTTAATCTCGATACATTGAATGAATGAAACAAGATCAACTCTTTGAATTGATACGTATACTGTGTTTCTTTGAATGAATGAATGCAGTTTGTTTCATTGAGTGAAGGCGTTAAAGTCGACACATTGAATGAATGGAATAAGCTGGACTCAATGAATGAATGAATACCGCTTGTTTCATTGAAAGATTGAGTGCAGTTTGATTCATTGAATGAATGAACACAGTTTGATTGTTTGAAGGTATCAGTTAAGCTCGATACATTGAATGAATGAGGAAAGCTCTACTCTTTAAATTAAAACGTCTACCTTGGTACTTTAAATGAACACAGAGTGTTTCATTGAATGAAGGCGTTAAGGTCGAGACATTGAATGGATTAGTGGTGCTGGAAGAGCACAGCAGTTCAGGCAGCATCCAAGTAACTTCGAAATCGACGTTTCGGGCAAAAGCCGAAATGGGATAAGCTGCATTCTATGAACAAAGGACTTGTTTCACTGAATGATTGCGTGCAGTTTGATTCATTGAATGAGACAAGGCCTACTCTTGGATATGAAACGTATACTTTGTTTCTTTGAAGGAATGAATGCTGTTTCTTTCATTGAATGAATGAGTGAATGTCGAAAGATTGAATGAATGGGATAAGCTGGATTCAATGAATAAATGAATACCGCTTGTTCAATTGAATGATTGAGTGGAGTTTGATTCATTCAAATGAATGAACCGACTTTGATTCTTTCAATGAATCGGTTAAGCTCGATATATTGAATGAATGACAAAAGCTCTACTCTTTGAATTGAAACGTCTACTTTGATGTTTTGAATGAATGCAGTGTTTTCAATTGAATGAAGGCGTTAAGATCGAGATATTGAATGAATGGTATAAGCTGGATTCAATGAATGAATGAGTACCGTTTGTTTCATTGAAAGATTAAGTGCAGTTTGATTCATTGAATGAATGAACGAGGTTTGATTCTTTCAATGTATCAGTTAAGCTCGAGACATTGAATGAATGAGACAAGGTTTACACTTTGAATTGAAACGTCTACTTTGGTTCTTTGAATGAATTAATGCAGTTTGTTTCATTGAATGAAGGCGTTAAAGTGGAGACATTGAATGAAGGGGACATGCTGTATTCAATGAACATTGAATACTGCTTGTTCAATTGGATGAGTGCAGTTTGCTTAATTGAATGAACAAAGTCAGTTTGAGTCTTTGAATGAATCAGTTCAGCTCGAGACATTGAATGAATGAGACAAGGTCAACTCTTTGAATTGAAACATATATTCTGTTTCTTTAAATGAATGAAAGCAGTTTGCCTCATTGAGTGAAAACGTTAAGGTCGAGACATTGAAGAAATGGGATAAGCTGGATTCTATACAGAAACGACTAACGCTTGTTTCACGGAATGATGGAGTGTAGTTGGATTCATTGAATGAATGAACACAGTTGGATTTTTTGAATGAATCAGTTAAGCTCAAGACATTGAATGAATAAGACCAGGTCTACTCTTTGAATTGAAATGTCTACTTTGTTTCTTTGAAGGAATGAATGCTGCTGGTTTCATTGAATGAAAGCGTTAAGGTCGAGACAGTGAATGAATGGGATAAGCTGGATTCACTGAATGAATGAATACCACTACTTCCACTGAATGATTGCGTGTAATTTGATTCATTGAAAGAATGAACGCAGTTTGATTCTTTGATTGAATCAGTTAAGGTTGAGTCATTGAATGAATGAGACAAGACCTACTCTTTGAATTGATTCGTATACTGTGTTTCTTTGAATGAATGAATGAAATTTATTTCATTGAGTGAAGGCGTTAAGGTCGACACATTGAATGAATGGGATAAGCGGGATTCAATGAATGAATGAATACCGTTTGTTTCATTGACGATTGAGGGCAGTTTGCTTCATTGAATGAATGAACGCAGTTTGATTCTTTCAATGTATAAGTTCAGCTCGATACATTGAATGAATGAGACAAGGTTTACACTTTGAATTGAAACGTATACTTCATTGCTTTGAATGAATGAACACAGTTCGTTTCATTGAATGAAGGTGTTAAGGTCTAGAAATTGAATGAATGAGACAAGGTCTATACTTTCAATGGAAACGTCTACTTTGGTTCTTTGAATGATTGCACTTTGTTTCATTGAATGAAGGTGTTCATTTCGAGACGTTAAATGAATGAGATAAGATGGATTCAATGACCAAATGAATACGGCTTGTTCAATTTGATTGTTGAGCGCAGTTTGATTCATTGAATGAATGAACGCAGTTTGATTCTTTGATTCAATCAGCTAAGCTCGAGACATTAAATGAATGAGACAAGGTCTACTCTTTGAATTGAAACATATACTTTGTTTCTTTGAATGAATGAACACAGTTTGTTTCTTTGAATAAAGTCGTTAATGTCGAGACATTGAATGAATAGGATAAGCTGGATTCACTGAATGAATTCACTAGTTTCACTGCATTTTTGAGTGCAGTTTGATTCATTGAAGGAATGAATGCATTTTGTTTCATTGAATGAAGGTGTTAAGGTCGAGACAGTGAATGAATGCGATAAGCTGCATTCTATGAATAAACGACTAACACTTGTTTTACTGAATGATTGAGTGCAGTTTGATTCATTGATGAGACAAGGTCTACTCTTGGATATGAAACGTATACTTTGTTTCTTTGAAGGAATGAAATATGTTTGTTTCATTGAATGAAGGCGTGAATGTCGAAACATTGAATGAATGGGATAAGCTGGATTCAAAGAATGAATGAATACCACTTGTTCAATGGAATGATTGTGTGGAGTTTGATTCATTGAATGAGTGAGCGCAATTTGATTCTTTCAATGAATCAGTTATTCACGATATATTGAATGAATGAGACAAGGTCTCCTCTTTGAATGGAAACGTCTACTTTGATTTTTTTAAACGAATGCAGTGTTTTTCATTTGATGAAGGCATTAAGGTCAGGACATTGAATGAATAGGATAAGCTGGATTCAATGAATGAATGAATACTGCTTGTTTCACTGAATGATGGAGTGTAGTTGGATTCATTGAATGAATGAACGCAGTTTGATTCTTTCAATTTATCAGTTAAGGTCGATACATTGTATGGATGAGATAAGGTTTAGTCTTTGAATTGAAACGTATACTTCGTTGCTTTGAATGAATGATCGCAGTTTTTTTCATTGAATGAATGAGACAAGATCTACTCTTTGAATTGAAACGTATACTTTGTGCTGCAGAACAGAGAGAGCGAGAGAGAGAGCGTGAGAGAGAGAGAGCTGGAATCGATCAGCTTCAATAGCCAGATCCAAACCATGACTGTAATTGCAGATGAGTTGACATGACTTTGATGAAGGAAGACGGAGGTGTTCGGTGGAGGAAGAAACAGGTTGAGATGGATGGTAGTTTTGATAGTTTGTATGCTTAGGTTGAATGTAATGTGTAAATATAACGTAGAGTAATAGTGTGAGACTAAAATCTTTGGAAATTAATTCATCTTTGTGTATTGATGGTTCATTTTCTTTTACGAGAAAAGATACAGTGCCTTTAAGAAAAATTTGTACTGAATGCAGACTGGTGGATATGATCTATGTGGACTTCAGTAAGGTGTTAGCAAGGTTAGATAACATGGAATACAAGGAGAACTAGCCATTTGGATGCAGAATGTGTTTGAAGGGAAAAGACAGAGAATGGTGGTGGAGGATTGTTTTTCATATTGCAGGCCTGTAACAGCAGTGTACCACAAGGATCGTTGCTGGGTTCACTGTTTTTTGTCATTTATATAAATGACTTGGATGTGAACACAGGAGTTAGTAAGTTTGCAGATGACACTAAAATTGGAGGTGTAGTGGACAGTGAAGAAGGTTACCTCAGAGTACAATGGGATCTTGATCACATGGGCGAATGATCTGAGGCATGGCAAATGGAGTTTAATTTAAATAGATGTGAGGTGCTGGATTTTGGAAAGATAAATCAGGTCAGGATTTATACACTTAACGGTAAGATCCTGTGGAATGTTACTGAACAAAGACACCTTGGAGTACAGATTCATCGTTCCTTGACAGTGGAGTCATAGGTAGATAGGTTAGTGAAGAAGGTGTTTCATTTGCTTTCCTTCAGAGCATCAAGTACAGGAGTTGGGAGGTCATGTTGGAGCTGGACAGGACATTGGTTAGACCACTTTTGGAATATAATGTGCAATTCTGGTCTCCCTCCGTTAGGAAGGATGTTGTGAAACTTGAAAGGGTTAAGAAAAGATTTGCAAGGACCGTTTGAGCCATAGGAAGGCTGAATAGATTGGGGCTATTTTCCCTGGAGTGTCAGAGGCTGAGGAGTGACCTTATAGAGGTTTATAAAATCATGAGGGGCATGGATTGGGTAAATAGACAAGGATTTGGGGATCACAGAATGAGAAGGCATAGGTTTAGGGTGACTGGGGAAAGATTTAAAAGGGACACAAGGGACAACTTCTTCATGTGTATGGAATGAGCTGCCAGAGGAAGTGGGGGAGGCTGGTACAATCACTACATTTAAAAACCATTTGAATAGGGACATGAATAGGGCAGTTTTGAGGGATATGGGCCAAGTGCTGGCAAATGGGATTAGATTAATTTAGTATATCCAGCCAGCACGAACGAGTTCGACCAAATGCCTGTTTCCGTGCTGTACATCTCTATGGCTCTATGAATGTCTATACTACTGTACAACACCAAACTGCTTCAATGACTTTGTATGTGTATCCATAAATTTTTATGAATCAAGTGTATTTTTGAAATGAGAAAAGTATAATTATAATCCCAAGATATCACCTATTCAAATAACACACTTTTTGCCAGATACAGCAAAATATAATGTAGATCAGAAAATGGGATATGTTTGGGAGTTGGAATGATGAGAGACAATATAAACTAAGTGGGGCATATTTAAATTCCTTATCACTGGAAATACATGGAGATAAGATTGTTCAAATGCAAAGAGGATTTTTAGACTTATAAATGGAAACAAAGATGACAAACTGTAGATATAATATTCAAAATTTTTAATCATTTATTTTATTCTGTCATCCTCCTTTGGATCCTGTGTTACATTGGGATGTGTCCCATGTTTTTATCCTCTCTGTCTCAGTTGCAACCTTTGAACATTTATTCTCTCTGATGCTTTTTCTTGTTCTATTTCAACTTTCTGCTCATTCCTCAGCTTTACGATGAATAAAAGCAAGGAAGTTCAGTAAGACTTGTAAAGAATAGTGATTCAGCCCCATCAACTATTATAACCTTTCTCGGTACCACACTTTGGGAAAGATGTGAAGGCTGTAAGAGACTCTGCAGAAAAGATTCACAAGGATAATTTCAGGAATGTGTATCATTTGCTATATGGATAAATTGGAGAAATTGGGATGTAGGGAAAGGAAATTTGAGAGAAAATATGATCAAGTTGTCAAAATCATAATAGATCTGGACAGAGTAGACAGAGAATAAAACTTGAACAAAAGTGAGGACTACAGATGATGGAAATCAAAAGTCGAGATTAGAGTGGTGCTGAAAAAGCAGAGAAGGTCAGGCAGCATCCGAAGAGCAGGAAAATCAATGTTTCGGGCAGAATCCCTTCATCAGGAATGTATAAAACTTGCTCCAATCCATGCAAGGGGAAGGAAATGGCCCAGTGATATTAGCACAAGACAATTAATCCAGAACTACAGCCAATGTTCTGGGGATCTGGACCAAGAATCTGGAATTAAGAGTCGAATGAATTTGGAAATCATTGTTGATTGTCGGAAAAACCCTTCTGGTTCACTGTTGCCCTTCAGAGAAGGAAATCTGCATTCCTTGCTTGGACTGGCCGACATGTGACTCCAGACCCACAATAATGTTAAATAAATATTTGCCTAACCAGAGGCACCCACATCTCACGCATGATTAAAACAAAACAGCTGAGGAACCAGTAGACACAGAATAAACTGAAATGGTAAAGCGAACAAAAGAAACCAGAGCAAATCCTTCTTCATACAAGTACTGAAATTTAAATGAGGAAAGTACAATACAGGATCAAGACTTTGGTGTTGCCATCCACATTACTCGTATTTCCACATTATCTGTTTATGTTCCTTTCTTTGAACCCTCTTTCAATTTGATTCTTGGTTTTCGACATGGGCTAATAGGCTTATTACTGGTGAAGTGGCAACCTTGAGGAAGATAGCCTTGGATTTGAATAGGAGGATCGAGACAAGCTAGTCAGATGGGCTGCAGACTTCAAAGGCAAGTAGATGTCAATCCAGATAAATTTGAGTCGATGCACTTGGGCAGGGCAAAGAAGGTCAGGGAAGACATGATGAACGGTAGCACCCTGAGAAGCAGCAAGGATCAGAGGAAACTTGGTGTATATGCTGACTGACTCCATAAGGTACAAGGGTTGGTGGATATCATGGTTAAGCAACATAGGGAATACGTGCCTTTACTAGTTGAAGAGTAGTGTTCAAGAGTGGAGGAGGGGTCAAGAGTGGTGGTGGTAATGCTGGAACTATATAAAACATGGGTTAGACCACAGTATTGTATGTGTTCTGGAATCTACGTACAGGAGAGATAGACTGGAAAGAGTGCACAGGAGATTTACCAGGATGTTGCCTTGGGCTGGAGAGTTTCAGTTATGAAGTGTCAATGAAACAGACCAAAACTGCTCAAACTATCTCAAAGAAATAACCTACACCCTGACTTTTAATCTTATTCATTTGGTAAAATGGTGTGTCTTAAATGTCATTCATTTGCTTAAGCAAATTTGTTTAAGCAAAACAAACTTTTTTCTTACAGCACAATTGAAATATTTAGTAAAATAATGTTATTTAACTACTAATCATCAACTATTCTAATATAGCAGCATCCATAAACATACCCTTGGTAAGGTTAAATTCAGTAAAACAGATTTTCCTCCTTTCCAGTCCAGGAGAAATTAACACCAAAAGAAACAAATCTAGCAGCAGAGTGCAAACTCAAGTTTTTTGCTGCAGAACAGAGAGAGCGAGAGAGAGAGCGTGAGAGAGAGAGGGAGAGAGCTGGAATCGATCAGCTTCAATAGCCACATCCAAACCATGACTGACAGAAAACTAAAATCTTGGATCTGTATGAGCCTGATTCCAACCACTCATGCTTACTTTGTTTGAAAAAAAATCTCAAGGAACTTGAAGCTTTTTATCCACTGGTTCTGAAGCACTCTGATCCCACTGCAGCAACACCTCTCTACAAGAGAAACAGTATAGTACAAATCTTTCTTAAAGGCACTGTATCTTTTCTCGTAAAAGAAAATGAACCATCAATACATAAAGATGAATTAATTTCCAAAGATTTTAGTCTCACACTATTATGCTCTACGTTATATTTACACATTACATTCAACCTAAGCATACAAACTATCAAAACTACCATCCATCTCAACCTGTTTCTTCCTCCACCGAACACCTCCGTCTTCCTTCATCAAAGTCATGTCAACTCATCTGCAATTACATTCACTCATCCTGCCATTTAAATAATTTTCAAATTGAAACGTTGTAACAATAAACTCCATCTAAAGAATTTGGCTTTTTTTTTCTTTACTCTTTTTTTTTCTAAAAATGTTAAGGGCTTATGATCAGTATACAATATTGTCTCAGAAACAATATTGGCAACAAAAATGTCAAAATGTTGCAACACCAACACCAAACTCAAGGCTTCTTTTTCAATGGTAGAATATTTCAGATGATGAATATTAACTTTTGGGGAAGATACCCAATAGGTGTCTCTATACTCCTGTTGTTTTCTTGCAAAATGTGTAGCACCGGCCCCCACATCACTCACACCAACAGCCACGTTGAACAGTTTTACATAATTGGGTGTAGCTAACATGGGAAAAGTAGTCAAAAAAACTTTCAGACTGTCAAATGCCTTCTGACACTCCTCTATTCACTGAAACGTTCTAAACTTCTTCAACAGGTCAAACAGTGGAACAACCACACAGCTAAAATCCAGTGTAATTTTTCAGTAAAATCCATTCAACCCCAGGAATTTCCTCTTTGTCAACAGTATGGGAAGCCCCACGATAACCTTTGTTTTCACATCCTGTGGGGCCATCTATCCATGTCTTATGTTATTCCGAGAAATGTGACTTGGCTTTTGCGATCTCACTCGCAGCCAGGTTTATCACCAAGCCTGCCTCCTGAAGTTAATCACACAATCCTGCTAGATGCTCCAACTGTTCCTTCCATGTGTGATTCAAAATCAGCAGGTCGTCTATGTACACCACACAACTGGAAAATCCCGCCATGACCTTATCGGTTAGAGTCACAGAGTCTTATAGAACGGAGGCAGGCCTTTGGCCCAAACTGGTCCATGCAGACCAAAATATCGATCCACACTAACCACATTTCCCTACACTTGGCCCATATCCTTCTAAACCTTTCCTATCCATGAATTTGTCCGGATTTGATTCAGAGTAGTCAACATGGCTCTGCTTCCTACCATCAAGAAAGTGTTGTATCCAATTTGCCAGCTTCCCCTGGATTCCACACAATCTAATCTTCCAGAGCAGTCTACTATGTGGAACCTTATCAAAGGCCTTACTGAAATCCATATAGATGATGTCTACCACCTTGCTCTCGTCAACCTTCTGGTTGACTTCATCAAAGTACTTGAACAAATTTGTGAGGCATGATCTCCCACTCACAAAGCCATGCTGACTATTCCTAATCAAATCGGGACTTTCAGAATGCATGTATGTCTTATCTCTCAGAGCCTCCTCAAGTAACTTACCTCCCACAGATGTTAAGCATACTGCCCTATAGTTCTCAGGTTTTTCTTTTCAGCCCTTCTTAAATAATGGTGCAACATTCGCAATACTCCAGTCTTCCAGGACCTCACCTGTGGCTAACAACAATGCAAAAATATCAGCTAAAGCTCATGCAATTTCTTCTCTAGCCTCCTCTACTGTGATATGGACTACAACCAAAGTATCAACCACTAAATCCCCAAGTTCCCAAGTCTTCACGCCTTTCTCCACGATAAACACAGAGAACAAATATTCATTGAGAACCTCATCCATCTCCTGTGGTCTGCGTAGACATGCCTCTCCAACCTTCTATTTCTGACTACTGCATCTCCTTCCACTTGCCTCCCTGCTGTTGAGGATCCCAACCCCTGCCAATCTAGTTTAAACCCTCCCTTGCAGATCTAGCAAAGCTGGCCACCAAGATTTTGGTTTCTCTCCTGTTCAGGTGCGACTAGTCCCTCTTGAACAGGTCACCTCTGCCCCAGAAAAGATCCCAATGATCTAAAAATCTGCATCCCTGACCTCTGCACCAATTCTTTAGGCATGCATTCATCTGCCATATCCTCCTGTTCTACCTTCACTAGTACGTGGCACCGGAGGTAATCTGGATTGAAAGCATCTCTAAGATTGCTTTCAATCTCTTTCTGAATCTCCGCCAGTTTTGGGAGGATTAAGCCAATAAGGATGTTGCACAATTGAAACAACATTTCATATATATTTGATTTAATTTGATTTGATTTATTAATATCACATGTACTGAGATACAATGAAAAATATTGTTTTGCATGCTATTCAGGCAGGTCAGACCTTACATCAATACACCAGGTTAATAGAACAGAATGCAGACTACATGTCATGCATTATCGATTTAGTACTTCCCAGTTTATTCCCATATATGTCTCCATGTGACATTATACAATGAACGGAAGAGCCTTGGGAAAAGTTGATGAGCAGAGAGATCTGGGAGTGCAAATCCATTGTACTCTGAAGGTTGCTGCACATGTGGATAGAGTGGTCAAGAAGGCATATGGTATGCTTGCCTTCATCGGATGGGATATTGAGTATAACAGCTGACAGGTCATGTTAAAATTGTACACGACATTGGTCCGGCCGCATTTGGAATACTGTGTACAGTTCTGGTCGCCACATTACCAAAAGGATGTGGACGCTTTGAAGAGGGTGCAGAGAAGGTTTACAAAGATGGAGGACCTGATCTAGGTTTACAAAATCATGAAGGGTATGGACAGGGTAGATAGAGATGAGCTTTTTCCCAGTGTGAGGGATTCAGTAACAAGAACTCACGCTTTCAGCTGGAGCCCAGTTACAAGTGGAGTTCCGCAGGGATCAGTTCTGGGTCCTCTGCTGTTTGTAATTTTTATTAATAACTTGGAAGAGGGAGTCGAAGGGTGGGTCAGTAAATTTGCAGATGATACAAAGATTGGTGGAGTTGTGGATAGTGAGGAGGGCTGTTGTCAGCTGCAAAGGGACTTAGATATGATGCAAAGCTGGGCTGAGGAGTGGCAGATGGAGTTCAACCCTGTCAAGTGTGAGGTTGGAAGGACAAATAAGAATGCGGAATACAGGGTTAACGGTAGGGTTCTTAGTAAGGTGGAGGAGCAGAGGGATCTTGGGGTCTATGTTCATAGATCTTTGAAAGTTGCCACTCAGGTGGATAGAGCTTGTAAGAAGGTCTATGGTGTATTAGCGTTCATTAGCAGAGGAATTGAATTCAAGAGTCGTGAGGTGATGTTGCAGCTGTATAGGACCACATTTGGAGTACTGTGTGCAGTTCTGGTCGCCTCATTTTAGGAAAGATGTGGAAGCTTTGGAGAGGGTGCAGAGGAGATTTACCAGGATGTTGCCTGGAATGGAGAATAGGTCGTACGAGGATAGGTTGAGAGTGCTAGGCCTTTTCTCATTGGAACTGCGAAGGATGAGGGGTGACTTGATAGAGGTTTATAAGATAATCAGAGGAATACATAGAGTAGACAGTCAGAGACTTTTTCCCTGGGTCCAACAGAGTGTTACAAGGGGACATAAATTTAAGGTGAAGGGTGGAAGGTATGGGGGGATGTCAGGGGTAGGTTCTCTACCCTGTGAGTGGTGGGGGCATTGAATGTGCTGCCTGTGGGAGTGGCAGAGTCAGAATCATTGGTGACCTTTAAGCGGCAATTGGATAGGTACATGGATAGGTGCTTAAGCTAGGACAAATGTTCGGCACAACATCGTGGGCCGAAGGGCCTGTTCTGTGCTGTATTGTTCTATGTTCTATGTTCCTCATGAACCACAATCCCACCTAGTCTAGTAGCCTGTTTCTCAATATTCTCCCTGACAGCATTGCCTTTTCCCAGTGTGAGTAATGATGAAAAATATTCATTTAGCCCTTCTCCTACCTCCGGATACAACACACAACTTCCCACTACTCTACTTTATTGGCACTAATCTTACTCCAGTCATTCTTTTATTCCTGATATGCCTATAGAAAACTTCAAGGTTTTCCTTGATCCTATCTGTCAATGACTTCTCATGCTCCCCTCCTGGCTCTTCTTAGCTCTCTTGTTCTCTCACTTTCCTGGCTTACTTGTAACCCTCAAGCACTTTAACTGAGCCTTCACGTCTCATCCTGAAATAAGTCCTCTTCTTCTTCTTGACAAGAGATTCAATTTCTTTGGCAAACCACGGCTCCCTCGCTCAACCACTTCCTCCCTGCCTGACATACTTATCAAGGATATGCAGCAACTGCTCCTTGCATAAGCTCCACATTTCAATTGTGCCCATCCCCTGCAGTTTTCTTTCCCATTCTAGGCATCCTAAATCGTGTCTAATCGCATTGTAATTGCTTTTCCCCCAGTTATAACTCTTGCCCTACGGTATACAGTTATCGCTTTCCATTGCTAAAGTAAACATAACCAAATTGTGGTCACTGTCACAAAAATGCTCACCTACCTCCAAATCTAACACCTGGCCTGAATCATTACCCAGTACCAAATCCAATGTGGCCTCGCCCCTTGTTGCCCTTTCTACATACTGTCCGGAAACCCTTCGGCACACATTGGACAAAAACTGACTCTTCTAAAGTAGTTGAACTATAGTAATTCCATTCAATATTTGGAAAGTTAAAGTGCCCAATAACAACTATCCTGTTGCTCTCGCTCCTATCCAGAATCATCTTTGATATCCTTTCCTCAACATCTCTGGAACTAGGAGAAAGTGAGGACTGCAGATGCTGTAGATCAGAGCTTAAAAATGTGTTGCTGGAAAAGTGCAGCAGGTCAGGCAGTATCTCTGGAACCATTTGGAGACCTGTAGAAAATTCCCAGCAGCGTGACCTCTCCTTTCCTGTTTCTAACCTCAGCCTATACTGCCTCAGTAGACGAGTCCTCAAATATCCTTTCTGCCACCTTAATACTGTCCTTGAGTAACAATGCCACACCTTCTCCTCTTTACCATCTTCTCTTGTCTTACTGAAACATCTAAATCCTGGAACCTGCAACAATCATTCCTGTCCCTTCTCTATCTATGTCTCCAAAAAAGTCACAACATCCAAGTCCCTGGTGCCACCCATGCTGCAAATTCACACAGCTTATTTTGGAGGCTCCTGGCATTCAAGTCGATACACTTCACACCACCATCCTGCTTGCCAGTGAACTCTTGCTACCTTGAAACCTTACTTCTAACCTCAGTACTGTCAACCTCCTGGACACTGGAAGTTAGGAATTTAGGTTCCCATCCCTCTAAATGGTAGTTCCAGCATCTGGGAGGTTAGGGCAATGAGGTTTTGATCCAGGTAAGCGCCCCCAATTTGTTATAGACCTGACCAAACTCCCTCAAAATATACCATGATGCCTTTTAATAAGATAAAAATATGGGATCTAGGCTAAGTGTACCAGATATAATTCATTTGATCCATGACAAGACTTTATGCAAAACACATTTTATTCTTAAAACACAAATTTGCCCCATACTGTTAATACAGTTTGCTCTATCTACATGTAGATTAAAGTCACGTCTCATTATTGTAGTACCCTTGTTACTTGAATCTCAAATTTCCTGGTTAATATAGCCTCCTACTTTACCACAACTGTTTAAAGGCATAAAAAGCAACTTACACTAAGCTTTCAAACCCTTTTCATTTCTTAGCTCTATCCAAACTGATTCTACTTAAACATTCTGGGCCAATATCCCCTTTCACTACTGCACTGATTATTAACCTTGCTCCCCAACCTCCTTTTTCATATTTATTTGTGCTTCGTAAATATTGAATATTCTGCAGTGTTCAGTTTCCAGCCTTGGTCACCCTGCTGCTAACATGTCCATTATCACAATTACATTATATATGTTTACAATGAATGTCATGTTTATTTATTTGCCTTATTGTGAATAAGATGAGGATGATCTGTCTTTTTAACATTGCTTTATATCTTTTTTCACTATGACACTATCTTCTAACAGCCATGTTTGCTGTCTACTTCTCGATCTTTCACTGCTGTTTGTTTCCCTTTCTTTGATGGCCTGCCTAGTTCCCAACTCTGCCAATATAATGTGAACCTTTCAAAGAGTCATAGAGTCATAGAGACAGACCCTTTGGTCCAACCCGTCCATGCGACCAGATATCCTAACTCAATCTCAACCAACCTGCCAGCACCTGCCCATATCCATCCAAACCTTTCCTATTCATGTATGTTTACTATTCATTCATGTAATATTTTGTAAATTCCACTTTTGAAATAGAACCTCACACTTTTAATGCATTGTCTGAACTGAGATGTCACTTTTTGCTATAAAACTTTAAGTTATCTCAAGAAGGTGACTTAAGAGAAGTTCTGGAACTTACATATTAATGAACCAACCCCTGTATCCCATTCTAAAAGATGAAAGATTGAACAACAATTCAGGTTTGTTCAATGTATCATGTTCAGGTTCTGGAAAGAATTCTGAGGGATAGGATTTATGACTATTTGGAAAAGCATAGAGTGGTTAAAGGCAGTCGGCATGGCTTTGTGAGGGGCAGGTCATGCCTAACTAATCTTATTGAGTTCTTTGAGGAGGTTACAAGACAGGTAGACGAAGGTTGAGCAGTATATGTGGTGTATATGGACTTCAGCGAGGCATTTGAAAAGGTTCCCCATGATAGGCTCATTCATAAAGTCAGGAGGTATGGGATACAGGGAGATTTGGCTATCTGGATTCAAAATTGGTTGGCTGACAGAAAACAGCGAGTGGTTGTAGATGGAAAGTATTCTGGCTGGAGGTCAGTGTTGATTGGTGTCCCGCAGGGCTCTGTTCTTGGGCCTAGTTGAAGTTGAGGGGCAGGTTAATAAATTTGCAGATGACACAAAGCTTGAAGGTGCCGTTGATAGTATTGAGGGCTCTTGCAGGCTGCAGTGCAACATGGACAAAATGCAGAGCGGGGCTGAGAAATGGCAGGTGGAGTTTAGCCTGGATAAATGTGAAGTGATACATTTTGCTGAATATAGGATTAAAGACAGGCAGATTCTTGGCAGTGTGGAGGAACAGAGGGATTTTGATGTTCAAGTACATAGATCCCTCAATGTTGCCATCCAAGTAGAAATGGTTGTGAAGAAAACCTATGGTTTTTTGGCTTTCATTAACAGGTGGATCCAGTTTAAGAGTTGTAAGTTTTTTTTACAGCTCTACAAGTCCCTGGTGAGACAACCTTTGGAATATTATGTCCAGTTCTGGTCGCCCTACTATAGGAAAGATACAGAGGCTTTGGAGAGGGTGCAAAGAAGGTTTATCATGATGCTGCCTGGACTGAAGGGCTTGTCTTATGAACAAAAGGTTGACTAAGCTCGGACTTTTCTCTCTGGAAAGAAGGAGGAATAGAGGTGACCTGATTGAGATATTCAAGGTAATGAGAGGCATGGACAAAGTCAATAGCCTGAGACATTTCCCCTGGGCAGGAATGACTGGCACAAGGGGTCACAGTTTTAATATATTAGGAGGAAGGTATAGAGGAGACATCAGAGGCAGGTTCTTTAAACAGAGAGTTGTGAATGCACGGAAAGCATTCCCAGTGGTGGTGATGGAAACAGAGTCATCAGGGACATTTGAGTGACTGTTGGACATGTACATGGACAGCAGTGAATTGAGGGGTGTGTAGGTTAGGTTATTTTATTTAACATTAGGATTAATCCTCAGCACAACATCATTGGTCGAAGGGCCTGTTCTATGCTGAATTTTCTATGTACTATGTATCAATTCAGTGGCATGACACTGTAACCTTTTGTTATAAATTCTGTGTCTTATGATCCTGCTCCACAGCCACCTGATGAAGAAGCAGCACTTCGAAAGATACTGCTTCTCAATAAATCTGTTGGACTATAACCTGGTATTGTGTGATTTTTAACTTTTTACACAAAAATGCAAGACTGGCTCATCACATCATGATATTTTTACATCATCCTTAGCCACAGGTGAGGTCCTGGAAGATTGGAGAGCAGCCAATGTTGTGCCCTGATTCAAGAAGGGTTTCAAAGAATAACCTGGAAAAAGCATATTGTAGATCAATGAGCCTAACATCTGTGGTGGTAAGTTACTTGAGAAGATTCTGATGGATAAGATATACATGCATTTGGGAAGACAGGCATAGCTTTATGAGTGGGAGATCATGCCTAACAAATTTGTTTGAGTTCCTTAATGAAGTGACCAGGAAGATTGAAGAGGGCAAGGTGGTAGATGTAGTCTTTATTAATTTCAGTAAAGCCTTTGATAAGGTTCCACATGGCAGATTGCTCTGAAAGATTAGCTTGCATAAAATCCCAAACGAGCTGGCAAACTGGATACACAATTGGCTTGATGGTAGGAAGCAGAGGGTAATAGTGGAAGGATGCTTGTTGGACTGGAAGCCTGTGACTAGTGGTGTGCATCAGGGGTCAGTGTTGGGCCCATAACTGTTTGTTATCTACATCAATGATTTAGATGAGAATATACAAGGTACAATTAAGTTTGCAGATGACACTAAAATAAAGTTAAAAATCACACAACACCAAGTTATCGTCCAACAGGTTTAATTGGAAGCACACTAGCTTTTGGAGCGTCACTCCTTCATCAGGTGGTAGTTAGTGGCTCCTAAAGCTAGTGTGCTTCCAATTAAACCTGTTGGACTATAACCTGGTGCTATGTGATTTTTAACTTTGTACACCCCAGTCCAACACCGGCATCTCCAAATCATGACACGAAAATAGACAGTATTGTGAACAGCAAAGAAGGTTATCAGAAATTGCAGCAGGATGTTAATCAGCTGGGGAAGTGGGGCTAGGAATTGCACTTGGCGTTTAATACAGACAAATGTGAGGTCCTGTATTTTGGAAAGTCAAATCAAGGTAGGAGTTTCATGGTAAAGGACAGCTTGGGGGTCAGTGGTTAGCACTGCTGCCTCACAGCACCATGTCCCAGATTCGATTCCAGCCTTGGGAGATTATTTTGTGTGGAGTTTGCACATTCACCCTGTGTCTGTGTGGGTTACCTCTCACAGTCCAAAGATGTGCAGGTCAGGTGAATTGGCTTTGCTAAATTGCCCATCGTGTTAGGTGCATTAGTCAGAGGGAAATGGGTCTGGGTGGGTTATTCTTTGGAGGGTCGGTGTGGACTGGTTGGGCTGAAGGGCCTGTTTCCACACTGTAGGGAATCTAATCTAACCTAAATGGTAGGGTCTTAATGAGTGGAATAGAGGGATCTTGGAGTTCAGGTGCACAGTTCTCTGAAAGTGAAGTCACAGGTAGACAGAGCATTGCAGAAGGCTTTTGGCATACTGGCCTTCATCAGTCAGAGCACTAAAGTTGGGAAATTATGTTGCAGTTGTACAGGACATTGGTAAGGTCATACTTGGAGTATTATGTTCAGCTTTAGTCACCTTGCTATAGGAAGTATGTTACTAAACTGGAAAGGGTGAATCGAAACTGACAAGGATGTTGTCCAGACTCAATGGTCTGGAATTATAGGAAGGCAAGACAGGAGACTGCTGAGGCCCTGGCAAAGATATTTAATATTTAATATTTCACTGGCCACAGGTGAAGTGTTAGATATCTAGAGTATCGCTAATGTGGTTCTTTCTTTCAAGAAGGACAGTAGGGTTAGGCCAGGTAATTATAAACCAATTAGTCTAATGTCAGTAGTAAGGAAATTATTGCAAAACTTCTGAGAGGCAGGATTATTCAACACTTGGAAAGGCAAAGACTGATCAGGGCTGGTGAGCACAGATTTGTTGGAGAGTGATCCTGCCTGACTAATTTCTTTGAATTTTTTGAAACATTGATGAAATGCATTGATGAGGGTAATACAGTTGATGTGGTTTAAATAGACTTCAGTAAGGTCTTTGACAAGGTCCCATGAGGAAGGCTGGTCCACATTCCTAATGAAGAGCTTATGCCCGAAATGTCAATTCTTCTGCTGCTCGGATGCTGCCTGACCTGCTGTGCTTTTCCAGCGCCACACATTTTGAGTCTGATCCGAGCATGGGAAGGGCCCATGGGACCCAAGGCAAGGACAAATTGGAAACAAAACTAGCTAGCAAATAGGACGCAAAGTGTAATGGTGGGGGGATGCTTTTTGTAATTAGAAGCTTGTGACCAGTGGCATACCATACGGATCAGTGCCAGTATTGCTGCTGTTTGTTATGTGCATTAAAAACTTGGAAGTGAATTTATAAGTTTGCAGGTGACACAAAGATTGTTTATGTTGTTGTTAGTAAGAAGGATGGTCTCAGGCTGCAGTGTAAAATTGATCAGCTGGTATATTGGGTATAGCAATGGCAGATGGAACTTAATCCTGCTACATGCCAGGTTGTCATTTTGGAAGGTGTAAAGGTTACCATTTTTGGAAGGATATTTACGATAAATGGTGGGTTCCTAGGGAGCACTGAGGAACAAAGGGACCTTCGTGTACAAATCCATAGATCTCTGAACGTGTCAGCAGAGGCAGATAGGGTGGTGAAAAAGGCATACATGAAGCTTGCCTTCATTACCTGTGGTATGGAATATTAGAGCAAGGCAGTCTTGTTACAAGTTTATAAACATTAATTAGGTCATAAATGGAATACTGTATGCAGTTCTGGTTGCCACACATCAGAAGAACAACATTGCACTGGAGAAGGTGCAGAAGTGATTCACCAGGATGTTGAAAAGATGAAAAGTTACAGTTATGAGAAGAGACTGCACAGGCTGTGTTCATTTTCCTTGGTGCAGAGGAGCCTGAGGGGGGGTCAGACTGAAGTATACAAAATTATGACAGAGCAGAGAGCAGATTGTGAAAATCTTTTCCCCAAGAAAATGCGTCTAAGACCAGACAGCATAAATTTAAGGCCAGGGATAAGTCATTCAGAGGTGACCTGAGGAAAAATGTTTTCACCCAGAAGATGGTAGAAAAACCAAATGTGTTGCCTGGAGGATGTTACTCTTAGACATCTAAGAAGTATCTGGATGAGCATTTGAAAAGTTGGGAATAGTAGGCTATGGGCCAAGTGCAGGATGGTTTGGCATTTGTTGGTCCACAAAGACATGTTGGGCTATGCTTACATGAGTTTGAGATGAGAACTAATCAAGGGCAACATGGATTATCAGACTGAAACATATGGCTGCAAATTAGCAGTGAAAAACATTTCAAGGAAGACATTCAACAAGAACTCATTCCACTGAATAAAAAAATGAAAGGCCAATTTATGGCTTATTCACAAAGTAAAGGATAACAGATTTGAAGAAGAGGCTGAGAAGATCACAAAAAACTGTAACAAATCTACACATTGAGAGAGTTTAAGAAACCAAAGGGTTTTTGAAAGGTTAATGAAAAAAGGAAAAGTACAATGAGAGTAAACTCATCAGAAATATAAAAGCTCTCACAACCTGCTTTAATAATTGGAAAGAAGACAGATAAACTGAACTCAAATTGGAGGCGTGAGAAACAGAGATGTCAGAAATCATCACAGGACTAAGGAAACAGCAAAGGAATTGAACAAATACTGTGTGTCTTTTCAGCCAAGTACACCAGTTTCACTCCAGAGTAGACAGTAATCGAGGGGCTAAAAAGAGAGAGGAAATTAATATCTTTCAAAACATCTTGGAGAAACTTAAGGCACTAAAACCTGGCAAATTCCTGGTACCTGGTAGCCGACAAGCATAGTTGGAGAGATAGTGGATACGTCAGTCATGATTTTCCAAAATTCCACAGATTTGGAAATAGACCCATTAGATTGGAAGTTAATAATGTTATCCCAAGGAGCAATAAAACAGGGAATCAAAAGCATATTAATTTAACAGCAATTAGAGTCATAGAGATGTACAGCAGGGAAACAGACCCTTCAGTCCAACTCATCCATGCTAACCAGATATCCTAAATTAATCTCATCCCATTTCCAGCACATGGCCCATATCCCACTAATCCTACAGTTCATGTACCCATCCAGGCGTCTTTTAAATGTTGTAATTGTACCAGCCTTCACCACTTCCTCCGGCAGCTCATTTCATACATGTACCACGTTCTGCATTAAAACATTGCCCCTTAGCTCCCTTTTAAATCTTTCCCCTCTCAACCTAAACCTGTTCAGTATTTCCCATCCCAGGGAAAAGACCTTGTCTGTTTATCCTATCCATGCCCCTTATGATTTTATAAACCTTGATAAGGTTTCAGCCTTCGATGCTCCAGGGAAAATAGCCCCAGTCTATTCAGCCTCTCCCTATAGCTCAAATCCTCCAATGATGACAACATGCTTCTAAATCTTTTCTGAACCTTTTCAAGTTTCACAACATTCTTTCTTTAGGAGGAAAGCCAAACTTGCACACAATATTCCAAAAGTGGCCTAACCAATGTCCCGTACAGCCACAACATGACCTCTCAACTCCTGTACTCAATACTCTGACCAATAAAGGAAAGCATACCAACCACCTTCTTCACTATCCTATCTACCTTGAACTCCATTTTCAAGGAGCTATGAAACTGCACTCCAAGGTCTCCTTGTTCAGCAACACTCCCCCGGATCTTATCATTAAGTGCATAAATCCTACACTGATTTGCATTTCCAAAATGCAGCACCTCACATTTATCTAAATTAAACTCCATCTGCCACTCCACAGCCCTTTGGCCAATCTGGTATTTACTATTAAGGAGGTTTTCAGATTGTACTTCCAAAAGCATAATACAGAACTGAGCACTCATGGCCCAGAGGATAAACACCAGCTGCCCACAGAGAACTAACAGTTTGCAATTCACAGGAGAAAAATACAATACAATTCACCATTCGCACACCACATGATAAATTCCAGCACCTCAGACAGAACTGACCATTCACAATCCACAGGATAAGAACCGGTTCCCCAAAAGGTATAGACAATTCATAGTCCACAAGGTAAAAACCATGTTGTATCCTTAGTGTTTGCAGGGCACAACAAGCTCCACTCAAGAAATTAACCATTTCCAGTCCACAAGATAAAAACAAGTTCCCCACACAGAACTTTGTGGGTGGCACAGTGGCACATGTGGTTAGCACTGTTGCCTCACAGCGCCAGAGACCCGAGTTCAATTCCCGCCTCAGGCGACTGACTGTGTGGAGTTTGCACATTCTCCCCGTGTCTGTGTGGGTTTCCTCCGGGTGCTCCGGTTTCCTCCCACAATCCAAAGATGTGCAGGTCAGGTGAATTGGCCATGCTAAACTGCCCGCAGTGTTAGGTATAGGGGTATGGATGGGTTGCGCTTCAGCGGGTCGGTGTGGACTTGTTGGGCCGAAGGGCCTGTTTCCACACTGTAATCTAATCTAATCTGCAATCTAAACTGATAGTTCAGTCCACAATGGAAAAAAAATAGTTCCCTACAAAATGTATGTTCACCACTGACAAGGCACATGTCTTGAACATGATGGCAGCTCCAAGAACACTCAGGAAGCTCAACTTCATCCAGCACAAAGCAGCCACTGACTGGCAGTCAATGAATCAACTTCAACCTTCACTTCCTTAGAATGATATAATCACATTGAACAGAACAGGCCTTTCATTCCATCGTGTCTGTACCTCCAAAAATATACAACCACCTACACTCATACCACTTTTCCACATTACGCCCATGATCTTTAATGATAAGACTCTTTAAGATTTTTTTTCATTCATGGGATGAAGGCTTCACTAGCTCGGCCATTATTTTTTGGCCAATCCTAATTTAAGTGTTGCCCACATTGCTATGGGACTTATGTCACATGTCGAGCCAGATGGGTTTTTCCCGACAATCGTCATCATTGGACTCTTAATTCTAGATTTTTCTTCATTGAATTCAAATTCCCCCATCTACTATGGAGAGATTCAAACTCACATCCCTATGACAATATCGAGGTCTCTGGATTAATAGTTCAGTGATAATATCAGTAGGCCAATGCCTTCGTAGGTGCACACTTTTTTAAAATTATGATTTTTCCTGCCTCAACTATTCTCCTTGGCACTGCACTCCAATGCCCCACCACCCTCTGGGTGAGAAAGATTTTCCTCAGAGATCTCGTCTAAATTATGTCCCCTTATATTGACCCTTTGATTAAGGGGAACAGCTGCTTTCTATTCACCTTGTTCATGTCCTTCATAATCTATCTACATCTCTATCAGGATGCCCTGTCAACATAACAGACAGAAACAAGAATAGGCCATTCAACCCTTCAGCCGTGCTCTTCCATTCATTATGATCATTGCACTCAATACTTCATTGAAATCAAACCTACTCAGCCTCCCCTTTACCTCAAACTCTCAACCCTGGCAAGGTCTTGGTAAATCTTTTCTTAATCTTTTCAAGTGTAAAACATCTTTCCTATAACAAGGAGATCAGAAATGAATGCAGTATTCCAAAAGTGACCTCACCAATGTCCTGCACCACCACTTCATGCTCTCCCAACTGGTATACTCAATGTACTAACCAATAAAGTTAAGTGTGGAATTGTGGGGAACAGTTAAAAATGCCTGATGGGAAAATTGGCCAACGCCCAGGTTATAAACCAATAAGTTAAAAAGGACTGTGGTAAAAGGTCAGAAACAGTAAACATAACACACGCTGAATGTACACAAATTGTCTAACCTTGGCAAACTTGCTCTAACCTTCTCTAACGGTTCCTTGTTCATTCTGAAATGCAGATTTTAGCCTAACAAAATGTTCACATACAAAAACAAGATTATGAAATGACTAGTGTAAATCAATGTTTAGGAAAGTCAATAAGGTAAAGTTCAAGATCAAAGTTCAAGTTTACTAGTATAATAAATGATGAACATCTAATGATAAATTATTTGACAATTGACAGAAATTAAGTATAAAATTCTGTCCTTTTCTCTGTAATGGCGCAAACCTAAGAGAGATTAGAGAATGACTTGTACCTCTCTCTCTCTCTCTCTCTCTCAAGTTTTTAGCCAAACTGCTGCAGTACTATTGTCAATAAAAGTCTGATTGTTGTCAGAATTAGAATTCCAACGGCATGGAAACAGGCGCTTCCATCCAACAAGTCCACACAACCCTCAACTGTGCAGCCCACCCAGACTCATTCCCCTACCAATTCCCCTACCAGACTCATTCACCCCTGACCAATGCACCCAACCTACACATTCCTGAACAATACCAATTTAGCATGGCCAATTCACCTGACTTGCATATCTTCAAATTGAGGGAGGAAACACACACAGAGACAGGAGAATGTGCAAACTCCACACAGACAATCACCCAAGGCTGGAACTGAACCCAGGTCCCTGGCACTGTGATTTAGCAGTGTGAACCACTGAGCCACCATACCACCCTGTTGCAATTTTTTGTCAAGTTTTGTGTTTTCAACTCTCACAGAATCTTGCTCATCCTAATCCAATTTGACATAAGCATTTCTAACACCTTCTTCACTATCTTGCCTACCTGCAGTTCCACTTTCAAGGAACTATGAGCCTGCACTCCAAGGTCTCTTTGTTCAGCAGTAATTTATCATTAAGTGCATAAGTCCTGACCTGATTTGCCCTATCAAATGTCGCACTTCACATTTATCAAGATTAAATTCCATCTGCCATAACTCGGCCCTTCTGATCAAGGTCCCGTTGTAGTCTGAGGTAACCTTCTTTGCACTGCACTACACCATTAATTTTGGTGTCATCGGCAAATTTCCTAATCATGCCTCCTATATTCAATGTTCCTCAGACACCTGCTCTTGCTGCATCCTGAGATCTATACTTTGTGCCAAGCATCACTATATGCATACTCCTCGCCCCTCTTTCCATTAGCACCACCTCATGCTGGCTCAGTCTTGCATAACCCCCAGCTCAACTTCATTCTCATTCTCAGTCGATATTCTAACAAGAAACATTTTTATTTTCCTTTCATTTCCCAGTGGTTCTGTTGCTCTCTGTTGTACTAACATCTAATTTGTGTACACTGAATGTCAACTCTCAGTGATATCCCCCAATCTTTCCCTGGACCATGACCCCATCATGGAACATCAGACTACACACAGCAGTCAGTAACGTCATTTCATCGGGTGATCTTCCCCGCCCCCTCCCCACCACCACCCCCACCCCCCCCCCCCCCCCCCACCCCATTAGTCTTCTGACCCAGCACAAAATCAACTTCTACCACCTTCCCAAAATGCACAAACAGGACTACTCAGAAAGACCCATTGTTGCTACCTACTCTTGCCCCACAGAACACATCTCTTCCGCCCTGGACTGGAGTCTTTTCTCTCCCTTCCCGCTCCCATCTGCGATTCCTGAAACTTTACATTAGTTTGAAAATTTCTAGTTTGTGGACTACAGCTGTCTTCTTTTTACCGTGAACATGCACATCTATCTTTACACATCTATCTCCCATCATGATGGTCTCAGGACTCTCCAGTACGAAGTAGCTAGTCCATTTAAAAACTATAAAGAGCAAAGCCACTGCTTCAGTTGCCGCTACAAATAATTTGCAAAATCTATGCCTCCTTTTACTATTGCAAGCTGACTGGCACAACAGCAAGTTTACCAGGTGTGAAAAATCTCAGAAAGAGATAAACAGCCTCTCACCAGTTTCCATTTGAGTATATGTGTGTAACAGTGCCATGAGTTGAATAGTCACTCCATTGTTTGAAGTATTTTACCCACATACAGAACAAACATTTCTGTATTCAAAAGCCAATGGTATTCAGTAATTGTGAATCCAGTGACTCTGTCAGGTTTTGATCTGATTTTCTTATCTATAAATTCTCCCCAATGCCCTGTAATGAAGGATTTTAAAAAAATGTCCTGGCTATAAGTACAGGATAGAGGTTCAGAACAAACAATTTCAGTTTCACTGGAACTTTATTTCCCCAAAGTCACAAATTCCAGTATATGGACTAACTCTTATATTTGGCTAAGTTTGAGTTAAAATCGAGTGTTTTTGAAGGGTTATTCACAGTGAAGTCTATTACATCTCACTGTATGTTACCAAACTACCTCATTAATTACTAATCACATTAATTACGACTCACACATCTGATTTCCGCATCTCCCACACCTGATTTCCACACCTTCTTACCATGTGCCACTCCGAGAACAACTCATGACTCAGTGGATATCGGCTGAAATGTCCATGCCATCTTTAAAGGCTGGTGTGCATCTTAACAAGCAGTAGCATTTTGAGGCTGCCCTGCTCATTGATGGATAGAACATGACACAAAAAGGAAAATTATACTATGATTCTTTGACAGGAACCCAGACGATCTAGTGGATTGGTATTTCAAAGGAGAGGCAAAATAATCCTGGAGCAATGGAAGAGAAGACCACACCACCAGATCCTGACAGCCAGGGCAAGGTTGTCAGTCAGTCCAGTGCCACCTTCAAGGTGTGGAGGACCGGTGAGCAGTGCTGCAAGAAGATTAATAACCATCTCCATTCTGCCAGGGTAAATTAGATTAGATTCCCTACAGAATGGAAACAGGCCATTTGGCCCAAGTCCACACCGACCCTCCAAAGAGTAACCTATCCAGACCCATTCACCAATCCTATCTTTACCCCTGACTAATGCACCTAACACTACGGGCAATTTAGCATGGCCAATTCACCTGACCTGCACATCTTTGGACTGTGGAAGGAAACTGGAGCACCTGGAGGAAACCCACGCAAACACAGGGAGAATATGCAAACTCCACACAGATAGTCACCCAAGGCGGGAATTGAACCCGGGTCCCTGATGCTGTGAGGCAGCAGTGCTAACCACTGAGTCGCATAACCACTGTGATGCCCAAAATGAGCTTCAGAGAGCCCAACATGATTTGAACATGCAACCTTCTAATTTGGAGTAGGACGCACTACCTATGCACCACAAGCCAAAATTCCACACATTTTCTTTTCTTCTTCAAACTCTATCTCTGCCACTGCACCCACCTCCTGCATGCTCTGCCACTCTGTATTGTATGTACCACCATGCCCCACTCACTCTTATTTTCCCCACAACCCCTTGCACTACTAATTAAACATGGTTTCCGCATTGCCTCCCTGCCTGTCACCAACATCTTAACACCTTTTCCCCTCATCTACCAGCACAATCAGCTGTGCCATCCATTTATTATCTTATTCATTCTCCCCTCCTTTCATTACAGCAAAGATAGGCCAAAACTGCTAAGAGACCTGCACAGATGGGACAGTGCTCTACAGAGTGCTCTGCATAGTCTATGAGGAGAGAATCCATGTCCTAGCAGCAGAAGACCATAACTGTTACTGCAAAAACACCCACACCACATCAAACATCTAAGTACCACTGCCAGTCTCCAAATTAATTGTACTGTCAGTGTCATTCCTTGTACGTCACTTTTAAACTCTTACTGCAATTGCCTTCTCTATTTTGTGTCTTTTGGCCTCCCTAAAACATCTGCAGAGAAACATTGAGCTCCCCAGAAGCACTGTCCTGGATCTCTGAGGATGAGAGTACTACAAAAGCAGCAGAGGCAGCTGATCAGATTGTCTTTATCTTCGTGGCAAGGAAGCTCCATGAGCTTAATGCATTAATTGCTCAAGGTGAAGATGGAGGAGTCAGAAGAGAGAATGAGCCCTTCAAAACTTGAGTTCAAGATATTAAAAAGACTCAACACACTAGGTTAACATGAATAAGATTAAGTTGAGTTCTCTCCAGAATACTTGCAGAGGGTACTGGAGTGATATTATCAACAAAACCAGACCCCAATGAATATGGTATGAGTCAGTTAAAAACCCAACCACTAGTAAGTTATTAACTTGCCGATGCCTCTGCAAGTGAATCCCTTCCCACACTCAGAGTAGGTGAATGGCCTCTGAACAGTATGACTTGAAGAATGGTGCTGGAAAAGCACAGCCAGTCAGGCAACATTCAAGGCGCAGGTGAATCGATTTTAGGGCATACGCCCTTCATCAGGAATGAGGCTTGTGGCCCAAGGTAGCTGAGAGATAAATGAGAGGTCAGTGGGGGTGGGGGGAAGGTAACTGGGAATGTGATAGGTAGATGAAGTTGGGGGTGAAAGTGAGAGGTTGGAGCGGAGGTTGGAGCGGATAGGTGAGAAGGAAGATAGACAGGTAGGACAAGAAGGTGGTGCTGAGTTGGAAGGCTGGAACTGCAATAAGGTGGGGGGAGGGGAAATGAGGAAACTGGTGAAATCCACAGTAATCCTGTGTGGTTGGAGAGTCCCATATCTCCAGCTCAGTCAGAAATTTAACAAAATTTCCTAAACCCACAACACTGACCACTAAGAAGAAGAAAAACATCTGATGCAATGAGTAAAGCATCACCTTCATGACACATTCCAGGGATAGACCATTCACTTCATTGTGTAGGATCAGTTTATTTACTTGAATTACGTTATTTACTGAGAAACCACTGAGTCTGTTAGTGTTTAGAGGGTTGATGTTTACCCTGAATCGCATTAGGACTGGAATTTGTTCATTCAAACTGATGTGTTTATGTCTGTGGTTGTTGAAAAGATCAGTAACTGGAATAGAATGAAAATGGTTACATTATTTTTAAGTGTTACTCTTTAAATTAAGTGTTTTTCTTCAAGTTACTTGAAGCATTTTGTGAGATGAAATCAAACAATGATCTACTATACCTGTGGAATTTAATTACTGTGTTTGCTGCTTTTGATATGGTCTGCTCTGCTTTGAGGAGATCAAACTCAGACTAGGTGATCACTTTGTGGAACAACCTCTATTCTGACTGCCAATTGGATTCTGAGCTTCTGGTCACTTGTCATTTTAGTTGTCTACCCCACTCTGATCTTCCTGTTTTCTGCCTCCTGCTGTTCCAATGAAGCTTGATGGGTCATCCAGCAACAGCAGTTCATCTTTTAGAGTTTAGCAGGTTCTGCAAGAGAACTATCAGGATCTGGAATGCTTTATCTGAAAAGTTGCTGAAACCTGATCCAATGGTTAGACTCGTCTTACACTCCCTAACGAGTGAAAATATTTCCCTGTCTAATCCATTTCATATCGTATCTTAGAAACTTTAAATAGATCACCCCTTTAACTCTAAATTCCTAGAAAATCTCCTTCAGTGAGGTGATGTGTTTTGACAAAAGAGATTTATTTCTATGGGATGAGCGCATCACTGCCAAGGCCACCACTTATTTCGCAACTCTAATAGCCCTGAAGATGGAAGTTGTTATCTACCTTATCTAATTCGTGGTGCAGTTTTGAGGAATATGCAAGAACAGAGAGCCTGGGGCTCTTCTAGAGGCAGAGTGGAAGTAGGTGAGATGTTTGGCCTGGTGAGATGTCTAGAACCAATGGGACACAATTTCAAAATAAGGAGAAAGCCATGAAAGACTGAGATGATAACTTTTCATACTCAGATGGTTATTAGTTGAGTCATAGGGTTTCCACTCTCTGAGATGGCTCTGAGATGTGGATTGTCTACAGCAGACACCTGAAGGCACTGCAGCAGTCCCACCAAAGTTGCCAGTGCAAGACACGTGAATCCACTGGGAAGAAAGTTGCACCAACACCAGCATCCTTGACCAGGCCAACATCCTCAGCACCACTCTTGATTGGTTATGATGCGCTGGCTATATCAGTTCCCTGACTATCACGAGACTCCCAAGCATGCACTCCACACCCAGTTTTGAAACAGCAGGTAAGCCCCAAGTGGAAAGAGGAAGCACTTCAGTGATACCCTCAAGGCCTTACTGTCAAAACGCAGCATTTCCACAAACATGTTGGAATCACTGGCATAAGACCGTCCAAGTTGGAGAAAGAGCATTCAGGAAGAACCTCGAGCCTCGCTGTCGGAAAAATGGGAGCAAGGTGAAAACATCCAAAGGAGTGCTCTGTCTCACCAATGCCCCATCCCCTTCCTGTAGCCACAACCTACCCCAAGTATAAAAGCATAGCTGAGTGAGTCTGTATAGCTACCATTGGACTCACCCTAAGAGGGAACAGAGTCATCCTCAACTGCAAGGGACCGCCAATGATGATGATGAGAAATCTACAGCACAGAAAATGGTCCTTTTGCCCATCAAGTTTGTGCCAGTCAAAAACAACCACCTAGCTATTCACATCCCATTTTCAGTACTTGGCCAATAGCTTTGTATGCCTTGGCATCACAGGTGTACATCTAAATACATCTTAAATGGTGTGCCAGTTTCTGACTTTACCACTTTTACAAGCAGTGAGTTCCCTATTCTCATCACCCTCTGGTGAAAAAACTTTCCCTCACAACTCCTCTGAACCTTCTACCTTCAATCCATGTCTCCTGGCCATTGATCCTTCTACCGAAGGGATAATATCCTCCAGTCTACCATATCTAGTTTTACTTCCCCCCCCCGCCTCCCCACAACCCTCCACCCCGCCTCCGGAATACAGCTTCCCCTGCTCCAGTGGGCGGCACGGTGGCACAGTAGTTAGCACTGTTGCCTCACAGCGCCAGAGACCCGAGTTCAATTCCCGCCTCAGGCGACTGACTGTGTGGAGTTTGCACTTTCTCCCTGGTTTCCTCCGGGTGCTCCAGTTTCCTCCCACAGTCCAAAGATGTGCAGGTTAGATGAATTGGCCATGCTAAATTGCCTGTAGTGTTAGGTAAGGGGTAAATGTAGGGGTGTGGGTGGGTTGCGCTTCAGCGGGTTGGTGTGGACTTGTTGGGCCGAAGGGCCTGTTTCCACACTGTAAGTAATCTAATCTAATCTAATAAAAATAATCCCAGGCTATCCAAATTCTCTTCGTAACTGAAACTCTGCAGTCCAGGCAACATTAGAACAAAGAACAAAGTTAGTTTTCTACCTTGAGAGCTCTGTGAAAGATTGTTGAAAGTAATGATTTTCATATTTCTAAATCCCAACTACATGATGGGATATGGGGATAGTGGGAAAAAGGCTCTGAAGTGGATAACTATCATACTGAATGGCACAGCAGGAGAGATGAACAGAGCAGGAGAGATGAGCAAAGAAAGTTGGATCATAGGCTTCAGAAATAATGTTAATGAATACAACAGCGGGGAAGTGATTCTTGATGTTTATAAAGAAATGGTTGCGTCACAACTTTAGTATCACATCCAATTCTGATTACCAAATATTCAGGAAAGGATGTGAAGGTCTTTGAGGAAATAGAGCATAGAACATAGAACACTGCAGCGCAGTACAGGCCCTTTGGCCCTCGATGTTGCGTTAACCTGTGGAACCAGTCTGAAGCCCATCTAACCTACATTATTCCATTTTCATTCATATGTCTATCCAATGTCTACTACTGTTGCAGGCAGTGCGTTCTACACCTGTACTACTCTCTGGATAGCGAAACTACCTCTGACATCTGTCCTATATCTACCCCCCCCTCAATTTAATGCTCTGTCCCCTCATGCTAGCCATTACTACTCAATGAAAAAGATTTTCACTGTTCACCCTATCTGTTCATCTTGTAAACTTCTATTAAGTCACCTGTTAACCGTTTTGTCTCTAATGAAGACAGCCTCAGGTCCCTCAGCCTTTCCTCATAACACCTTCCTTCCATTCCAGGCAATATTCTGGAATATCCCCTCTGCACCCTTTGCAATGCTCCACATCCTTCCTCTGAGATCCTTGAGAGAAGATCAGATGACATCATCACATGGAGCAGGGCCAAATTCTCCTATACAAAGAACAAAGAACAAAGAAAATTTACAGCCCAGGAACAGGTCCTTCGGCCCTCCAAGCCTGAACCAATAAACCTGTCAGTCAATTCCTAAGCATCTGTATCCCTCTGCTCCCCACCTACTCATGCATCAGTCCAGATGCATCTCAAATGAATCTACCTGCTGCTGCCACCTCTGCTGGCAACGCATTCCAAACGCCCACCACCCTCTATGTAAAGTACTTGCCACATGTATCTCCCTTAAATTTTCCTCACCTTGAACGTGTAACCTCTCGTTATTGAACCCTTTATCTCTGTCTACCCTGTCTATACCCTTCATGATTTTGTAAACCTCAATCAGATCCTCCTTTTATCTAATGAAAATAAACGCAACCTACTCAACCTCTCTTCATAGCTAGCACTTTCCATACCAGGCAACATTCTCTTTATAAACCTTCTCTTCACTCTCTCCAAAGCGTCCACATCCTTTCGGTAATGTGGTGACCAGAACTGTACACAGTATTCTAAATGCGGGTGAACCAATGTCTTGTACAATTTTAACATGACTTGCCAACTCTTATACTCAATACCCTGTCCAATGAAGGCAAGCATACTATATGCCTTCTTGACACTCTATTCACCTGTGCTCCTTTAGCACAGCCATGATATTGTCCTTGACCAGCAATGCAACTCCACCTCCCCTTTTACTTCCCTCCCTGTCCTGTCTGAAGCATCTATATCCCAGAACATTTAGTTGCCAATTATCATGCCCTTCCTTCAACCAAGTCTCTGTGATTGCAATACCGTCATACTCCCAGGCACCAATCCAAGCCTGAAGTTCATCTGCCTTACACATTAAAGTAGATGCATTTAAGTATTGCATTAAAGTAGATGCATTTCTGGCCACCAGCTTTTTTGCGCTCATCTGTTCTCTGCCTCCTCTTCCCTTTATTAATGCTATCTTCATAATTCTTACAGTCTCCAGTCTCCACCTCACTGCCTACTTGTTTTCTCTTCTGGTTCCCAGCCCCTCTGAACCTCTGAACCTTTTCCAAAGCTTCTAATTCCTTCTGATAATGCGCTGACCAGAACTGTGTGCAATACTACAAGTGCGGCCGCACCACAGTTCTGTACAGCTGCAACATGAACTCATGGCTCCAAAACTCAATCCACCTACCAATAAAAGCTCATACACCATATGCCTTCTTAACAACCCTATCAACCTGGATGGCAACTTTCAGGGATTTATGTACATGGACACCAAGAAGTTGCTGCTCATCTACACTACCAAGAATCTTACCGATAGCCCAGTACTCTTTATTCCTTTTGCTCTTTTCAAAGAGAATCACCTCACACTTTTTAACATTAAACTCCATTTGCCACCTCTCAGCCCAGCTCTGCAGCTTATCTATGTCCCTTTGTAACCTGCAACGTGCTTCAGCACTATCCACAACTCCACAGACCTTAGTGTCATCTGCAAATTTACTAACCCATCCTTCTAGGCCCTCATCCAGGTCATTTATAAAAATGACAAACAGCAGTGGGACCAAAACAGATCCTTGCAGTATACCATGAATAACTGCACTCCAGGATGAACACTTCCTATCAACCACCACACTCTGTCTTCTTTCAGCGAGCCAATTTCTGATCCAAACCATTAAATCACCCTCAATACTATGCCTCTGTATTTTGTGCAATAGCCTAATGTGGGGAATCTTATCAAATACCTTACTGAAATCCACATCAACTACTTTACCCTCATCCACCTGTTTGGTCACCATCTCCTCAAATGCAGAAGAGATTTACCAGATTGGCCCCACCAAAGTGGTCTGGGAGGTTTGATTCAGCTGTTTAAAAATATGACTTGTTAGTTAAAGTTCTGGAGAGACCATACCTTGATAGGTCCTCGCTGCCCCCCCCCACCCCCCATCAACCCACCCTCCACTCCCAGCACCTTCCCCTGCCATCACAAGAAAAACCTGCACCCACACCTCCCCCTTCATCTTCTTTCAAGATGCCAAAGGATCCTTCCACTTCCAACCTGTACTTCCACACATGTCATCGATTGTGTACATTGCTTTCAATGTGGTCTCCTCTGCTTTGGAAAGACAGGACGCCAACTTGTGGAATACTTCAGTGAACATCTCTGGGACAAACGCACTAAACAATCCCACCACCCCATGGCTGAACAATTTAACTCCCCCTCCCACTCCACCAAGGACATGCAAGTCCTGGGTCTCCTCCACTGCCAAACTCTAGCCACACATGGGACCCTCCAACTACATCAGATCAACGTGGATTTCACCAGTTTCCTCATTTTTCCTGCCCCCACCTTATCCAAGATCCAATCTTCCAACTCGATGCCACCCTCTTGAACTGGCATACCTATGCACTCCCAGAATTGGGAAAACATGTTGTTAGATACAGAATAATGATCCCTCTAAATTGTCCCATCAAACACTCCCAGGACAGGGACAACACAAAGAACAAAAAACTTACAGCCCAGAAACTGGCCCTTCAAGCCTGACCTGATCCAAATCCATTGTCTCGACATATCACACAATTCCGAAGTATCTGTGTCTCCCCACCTACTCATGCATCTGCCCAGACACACCTTAAATGAATCTACCATGCCTGCAAACTCCACACAGATAGTCACCTGAGGCAGGAATTGAACCCAGGTCTCTGGTGCTGTGTGACAGCAGTGCTAACCACTGTGCCAACGTGCATGGTACTTGTTATGTAGAATAACATATAATCGAGAGTGAGTCACAAAGTGGAGCATAATGAAGGTTTTGGGGTGTTTTATACACAGAGTCACGGGGTGTTTTATATATGGGATAACAGATACCGAGAGTTACGTGTTGGAATTTAATCGAGGGGGTTCAGGGTGGTTTATATACAGAATAACAGATACCTCAGAGTGAGTTACAGACTGGAATCTAATTAAAGATTTGAGATGGTCGCTACAAAGTCCCATATAAATGGAAATCAGCTACAAATTGAATTGTATCGAGGAAATTGAGTTATTGACTGGAATTGACTTGAGGAGAGTCCAATTAGAGGAGACCACATCGGGTGCAACCAATACAGTAGATTGCATTTGTGGAAGTACAGGTAAATTTCTGTCGGATGTGGAAGGATCCTTTGGGGCCTTGGACGGAGGTGAGAGCGGAGGTTTTGTGGGCGCAGGTTTTGCATTTCTTGTGGTGGCGGGGAGGGTGCCGGGAGTGCGGTGTGGGCTGGTGGGGGGCATGGATCTGACAAGGCAGTCGCGGAGGGAATGATGTCTCTGGAATGCTGATAGGGGTGGAGAGGGAAATATATCCCTAGTTGTGAGGTCTGTTTGTAGGTGGCGGAAGCGATGGAGGATGATGTGATATATCCGAAGGTTGGTGGGGTGGAAGGTGAGGTCCTGTCCCTGTTGCAATTGGAGGGTAGAGGTTCAAAGGCAGAGGTGTGGGAAGTGGATGAGATGCACTGGAGGGTATCATCAATGATATGGGAGGGGAAATTGCGGTCTCTGAAGAAAGAGGCCATCTGGGATGTTCTGTGGTGGAATTGGCTATCCTGGGAGCAGGTGCGGTGGAGGCGGAGGAATTGGGAATACAGGATAACGTTTTTACAGGAGGCAGGGTTGGAGGAGGTTGAGTCCTGGTAGCTGTGGGAGTCGGTGGGTTTGTTGTAAATGTCCGTATTTAGTCGGTTGCTGGAGATGGAGATGGTGAGGTCCAGGAAGGAGAGGGAGGTGTCTGAAATGTCCAGGTGAATTTGAGGTTAGGGATAGAAGGTGATTGGGAAGTTGATGAACTGCTCAACCTCCTCATGGGAGCATGTGAGGTAGCGCCAATACAGTCATCAATCTAGTGGAGAAATGGTGGAGAATGGTGCTGATATAGCTGTGGAAAATGGACTGTTTCAGTTACCCAACGAAGAGGCAGGCATAAGTGGAGCCCATGCAGGTACCCATGGCTACCCCTTTGGTTTGGAGGATGTGGGAGGAAAAGTTGTTGAGGGTGAGGACCAGTTCAACTGGCAGGATGAAGGTGTCATTAAAAAGGTATTGGTTATGTCAGCGGGCGAGGAAGAAATCGAGGGCATGGAGGCCTTCGTTATGGCAGATAGATGCCTACAATATAGATCAATGTCCATTTCACCCGCTTCCTCATTTCCCCTCCTCCAACCTTATCCAAGTCCCAAGCCTCCAACTTGGCACCGCCCACTTGATCAGTCATACCTGTCCATCTTCCTTACCAGCTATCGACTCCACCTTCCTCTCTGACCTATTACTTCCACCCTGACCTTCATCTATCTCTTACATACCCAGCTACGTTCCCTCCAGTCCTACACCCTCCCATTTATCTCTCAGGCCCCTGGCCCACAAGCCTCATTCCTGATGGAGGGATTTTGCCCGAAACATTGATTCTGCTGCTCCTTGGATGCTGCCTGACCTGCTGTACCTTTCCAGCAGCACTCTCTCGAATCTGATCTCCAGCATCTGCAGTCTTCACTTTCTGCTAGTATTCTGTAAGTTCCAATTAAATCTTCCCTCATCCTTCTAAACTCCATCGAGTATAGATCCAGAATCCTCAAATGCTCCTCATTTTTAAGCTTTTCTTTGCTGGGACCATTCTCATGAACCTCCACTGAACACTTTCCAGGGCCAGTGCATCCTTCCTGAGATATGGGACTCAAAACTGAACACAATACTCCAAATGTGGGCTGACCAGAATTTTATAGAGCCTCAGAAGTACATCCCTGCTTTTATGTTTGAGTGCTCTCAAAATGAATGCCATAATTGCATTTGCCTTCCAAACTACTGACTCAACATGCAAGTTTACCTTAAGAGAATCCTTGAGTGGAACTCTCAAGTCTCTTTGCCTTTGGACTTCTGAATATTCCCCCCATTTGGAAATTAGTCCATGCCTCTGTTCTTCCCACTAAAGTGCATGACCTCACATTTACACACATTGTACTCCATCTGCCACTTCTTTGCCCACTCTCCTCACTTGTCCAAATCCTTCTGCAGTCTCCCACCTCAGAATACCCTCAGTCCCTTCACCTAGATCATTAATTCAGCACAGAAACAGGCCCTTCAACCCAACTGGTCAATGATAACCAGTTTGCCTAAACTGAGCCAGTCCCATTTGAACTTTTCCAATCCTCACAACTATCCTAATGTCTTTTAAAAGTTATAATTATACTCACCTCTATCACTTCCTCTGGCTGCTTCTTCCATAGACACACCAAGCGCTGTGTTATAAAGTTGCCCCTCAGGTCCCTTTTAAATTTTTGTCTTCTCACTTTAAATGTTTGCCCCTCATGATTTTATAACTCCCTATACAGTCACCCCTCAGCTTCCTGTCTCCAGGGAAAGATGTCCCAGCCTACCCAACCTCTTCTTTTCACTTAGGCCTTCCTCAGTCTTGGTAACATGCATGTAAACCTGTTTTCCACCTTTTCCAGTTTAATAACATCCTTCTATAGCAGGGTGAACAGGGTGCTCCAAATGTGGCCTCACCAATGTCTTGTACAGCTATAACATGACGTCCCAAGCTCAATGCTCTGACCAATGAAGCCAAGCGTACCAAAAACCTTCTTCACCACCCTGCCTACCTGTGACACCACTTTCAATGAACTATGTACCTGCACTCCAAGGTCTCTCTGTTCAAAAACATTCCCCAGGGAACTACCATTAGCTGTGTAAGTCCTGTATGTGCATACTCTCACTCATGCATACACATTCTCACTCGTGTGCACAAACACATATTCTCTTGCTCGCACATGCTCAATCTCTCTCTCTCATGCCCACTCTCTCTTGCAAATTTCCAATATTTGATGCATATTTAATTGTTCCCTGATACACTTCTATGTATTGATTCCCTACTCAAATGTGTTTTTTTTAGTGATGAACTTAACCAAAACTCCAATTTACTGATGCTTGCAATATTTCCCCATTTTATTGATTCCATTGACATGTTCTCCCATGTCTACCTGCTCTGCTCCAATTCTCCAATTTATTGGCACTGCAACCAATTTTCTAATATGCACTAAACCTTCCATTTACTGATGCGCACCAATTCTCCCATTTTCTCATATACCTATACTAGTTCTTATATTTCCTGATGCCCTAGCCCAATTCTATTACTTAGAGGTGCCCTACTAAAATTCTCCCATTGTGCCATAGCCCAATTCTCTCATTTAGTTCCACTGTGTACCAGTTCTTCCATTTTGTATTTCCCTGCAACAATTCTCCCATTTACTGGTCTGCTGCCAGAATTCTCTAGGTTTGGGGTGCCCTGCATTAAATCTCCAAATGACCAATCCTGCACAAATCCTCCATTGAGTGATGAACTGCACCAATTTCTCCCACTGAATATTTTTTTGCCCCAATTCTCCCATTTAGATGTTACCTGAAATATATCTTCCACATAATGGTGTCCTACTAAAATGTGTTCACTTATTTGTACCCTGCACCAAATCTCCTCTTTACTACTCTTTTGTAACATTTCTCCTATTTACTGATTCCCTGCCCATGTTCTCCCAATTACATGTGCTCTCCTCCAATTCTCTAATTTATTGGCACCCTGCACAAATTCTCTCATTTACCAATGCCCTGCACAAATTCTCTAGTTCAGTGTTCTCCAATATGAATACTCCCATTCACTGAATGCTGTATAAGTTCTCCACTCAGTGTTACCCTTCATCAAATCTCACATTTACTGATGCCCTAGCCCAATTCTCCCATTTAGGAATGCCATTCTCTAACTCTCTGATTTAATGGTGCTATACCCCAATTCTCTGATGCAGTTCCACTGTACAATTCTTCCATTTAGTCGTTCCTGCACCAATTCTACCATTTCAGGCTCTGCTCCTCTGCACCAATTCTCCCTTTTACCCATTCTGCACAAATCGTCTTTTTGACGACAACTCTCCAATTGTCTCCACTTGTCAGATGGTCAGAACTGTGCAAATACATTATTGTGGCAGAGCCTTTGGTTTAGAACTGAGGGAATGCCACATGATTTCGAGGTGAATACCAACATATTGCAGCGCAATGAGAGGGTCAGAACTGAAGGGCTACCTCATTGTCAGAACATCAGTACTGAACAGAGTGCATCATTGTCAGACGATCAACACTGGGGCAATGCCACATAGTGATCGGGTCAGACTTGAGAGACTGCCACATGATTAGAGGGTTAGTATTGAGATATCATCGTTCTATGACTAACACAAGGGGTCATAGTTTTAAGCTGGTTGGAGGAAAGTATAAAGGGGATGTCAGAGGTGGGTTCTTTACACAGAGAGTTGAGAGAGCATGGAATGCGTTGCCAGCAGCAGTTGTGGAGGCAGGGTCATTGGGGACATTTAAGAGACTCCTGGACATGCATATGGTCACAGAAATCTGAGGGTGCATACATGAGGATCAATGGTCAGCACAACATCGTGGGCTGAAGGGCCTGTTCTGTGCTGTACTGTTCTATGTTCTATGTTCTATGTTCTATGTTCTATGAGAGGGGCAGTACTGTGGTGTTGAAGCACTGTAAGTGCTTTGACACTGAGGGTGCGCCTCACTGTCGGAAGGTCAGAATTGAAGGAGTGCACTATTGTCCACATAACAATCCTGAGGTAGTGAATTGAGGCTGTGCTGCATGATTAGTGGATCAATACTGAGATAGTGCAGATTTATCAGAGGGTCAATTTTGAGGGATTACCTCATTTTCAGAGGGTCCATTCTGAGGCAGTTACTTTTTGTCAAAGATCAATAATGAGGCGGTACCTCATTTCATGGGGATCAGAAGTGAGGTGGGTCACACATTCAGAGGGTCAGCACTGATAGTGACGCAGGTAGACTGGGAGAATCAGGATGGTATCGGGCCTCAAGAAAGAGACTTTGTGGAGTGCCTCAGAGATGGATTTTTAGAGCAGCTGGTGCTGGAGCCGACCAGGGATAAGGCGATTCTGGATCTGGTATTGTGTAACGAACCAGAATTGGTCAGTGACCTCGAAGTGAAGGAGCCATTGGGAAGTAGTGACCATAATACAATAAGCTTCAATCTGCAATTTGAGAGGGAGTGGGTACAATCTGAAGTGACAATATTTCAGTTGAATAAAGGGAAATATGGAGCTATGAGGGAGCAACTGGCCAAAGTTCAATGGTTCAATACCTTAACAGGGAAGACCGTGGAGGAACAATGGCGGATATTTCTGTGTATAATGCAGAAGATGCAGGATCAGTTTATTCCTAAAAGGAAGAAAGATCCCAGGAGGAGACATGGGCGGCCGTGGCTGACGAGGGAAGTAAAGAAACATATAAGGTTAAAAGAGAAAAAGTATAACTTAGCGAAGATAAGCGGGAAAACGGAGGACTGGGAAGCTTTTAAAGAACAACAGAGGATTAGTAAGAAGGAAATACGCAGAGAAAAAATGAGGTACGAAGGTAAACTGGCCAAGAATATAAAGGAGGATAGTAAAAGCTTTTTTAGGTATGTCCAAGGCAAAAAAATGGTTAGGACAAAAATTGGGCCCTTGAAGACAGAAGCAGGGGAATATATTACTGGGAACGAAGAAATGGCAGAGGAATTAAATGGGTACTTCAGATCTGTGTTCACTGGGGAAGACACAAGCAATCTCCCTGAGGTAACAGTGGCTGAAGGACCTGAACTTAAGGGAATTTCTATTTGCCAGGATTTGGTGTTGGAGAGACTGTTAGGTCTGAAGGTTGATAAGTCTCCGGGACCTGCATCCCAGGGTACTGAAGGAGGTGGCTCGGGAAATCGTGGATGCGCTGGTGATTATTTTCCAGAGTTCAATAGAATCGGGGTCGGTTCCTGAGGATTGGAGGGCGGCTAATGTTGTGCCACTTTTTAAGAAGGGTGGGCGGGAGAAAGCAGGAAATTATAGACCAGTTAGTCTGACCTCAGTGGTGGGAAAGATGCTGGAGTCTATTATAAAGGATGAAATTACGGCACATCTGGATAATAGTAACAGGATAGGACAGAGTCAGCATGGATTTATGAAGGGGAAATCATGCTTGACTAATCTTCTTGAATTTTTTGAGGATGTAACTCGGAAGATGGACGAGGGAGATCCAGTGGATGTAGTGTACCTGGAGTTTCAGAAAGCTTTTGATAAAGTCCCACACAAGAGGTTAGTGAATAAAATTAGGGCGCACGGGATTGGGGGCAAAGTACTAGATTGGATAGAGAATTGGTTGGCTAATAGGAAACAAAGGGTAGTGATTAACGGCTCCATTTCGGAATGGCAGGCAGTGACCAGTGGGGTACCGCAGGGATCCGTGCTGGGACCGCAGCTTTTTACAATATATGTAAATGATATAGAAGATGGTATCAGCAATAACATTAGCAAATTTGCTGATGACACAAAGCTAGGTGGTAGGGTGAAATGTGATGAGGATGTTAGGGGATTACAGGGTGACCTGGACAAGTTAGGTGAGTGGGCAGATGCATGGCAGATGCAGTTTAATGTGGATAAATGTCTGGTTATCCACTTTGGTGGCAAGAACAGGAAGGCAGATTACTACCTCAATGGTATCAAATTAGGTAAAGGGGCTGTTCAGAGAGATCTGGGTGTTCTTGTCCACCAGTCAATGAAGGCAAGCATGCAGGTACAGCAGGTCGTAAAGAAGGCTAATAGCATGCTGGCCTTCATAACAAGAGGGATTGAGTATAGAAGCAAAGAGGTGCTTCTGCAGCTGTACAGGGCCCTGGTGAGACCACACCTGGAGTACTGTGTACAGTTCTGGTCTCCAAATTTGAGGAAAGACATTCTGGCTATTGAGGGAGTGCAGCGTAGGTTCACGAGGTCAATTCCTGGAATGGCAGGATTGCCTTACACGGAAAGACTGAAGCGACTGGGCTTGTATACCCTTGAGTTTAGAAGACTGAGAGGGGATCTGATTGAAACGTATAGGATTATGAAAGGACTGGACACTCTGGCAGGAGGGTACATATTTCCGTTGATGGGGGAATGCCGAACCAGAGGACACAACTTAAAAATACGGGGTAGACCATTTAGGACAGAGATGAGGAGAAACTACTTCACCCAGAGAGTGGTGGCTGTGTGGAATGCTCTGCCCCAGAGGGCAGTGGAGGCCCAGTCTCTGGATTCATTTAAGAAAGAATTGGATAGAGCTCTTAAAGATAGTGGAGTCAAGGGGTATGGAGATAAGGCTGGAACAGGATACTGATTAGGAATGATCAGCCATGATCATATTGAATGGCGGTGCAGGCTCGAAGGGCAGAATGGCCTACTCCTGCATCTATTGTCTATTGTCTATTGTCTACTGATGGTGTCCTCATGATCAGTCGCTCAGTACTGAGGGAGTGCCTTATTGTCAGAGGTTCATTCATTAAGATTGTGCCTCATTATCAGAGAATCGTTTCTGAGGCAGTGCCTCACTGTAGTGGGATCAGAAATGAGGGAATGCTGCACGATTAAAGGAATAATATGGAGGTCATGCAGCACTGTCAGAGGGTCAATTCTGGGGCAGTAGCTGAAAGCAGAGGCTCAGTCCTGTGGCAGTGCACTGTTGTCAGAGTCCGTTTGAGGAAGGGCCTCATTGTTAGACAGTCAGTCCTTATGGAGTGCCTCACTGTAAGGGAGTCAGAGTTGAGGGTCTGCATCACAATCAGCCTCATTTCTCATTTTGCCTGAAACATCGATTTTCCTGCTCCTCGAATACTGCCTGACCTGCTGTGCTTTTCCAGCAACATACTCTTGACTCTAATCCCTAGCATCTGCAGTACTCACTTTCGCCTCACAATTTAATGCTCAGTATTGGGTATTGTACCTGTGTCAGTGGGTCAGTCCCTACAGAGTGCATCATTTGAAGAAGTTAGAGTTGGGAGTGTGCCTCACAATGACTGGTTAGAACTGGGGTATTGCAGCTCAATCAGTTCTGATGGAAAGCCTCATAACCAGAGGGTCAGGATTGTAGGCGAGCCGATTGTCAGAAATTCATTACAGTGCCACTTCATCAGATGATTCGTTCTGAGGCAGTACCTCAATGTAATGCAGCAAGAACTGAGGGAGAAGGTGAGGACAGAAGTATCTGTCAGACGAATGGTTGTTGCGAGTGATGCACAAATGTGTTCCTCTGAGACAGGTAAGAAGGGGTAAGATAAAGGAACCTTGGATGACGAGAGCGAAGGAGCTTCTCGTCAAAAGAAAGAAGGCAGCTTACGTAAGGTGGAGGAAGCAAGGGTCTTGCTCAGCTCTAGAGGATTACAGGCAGGCGAGGAAGGAGCTCAAAAATGGTCTGAGGAGAGCCAAGAGGGGCACGAAAATGGCTTGGCAGGAAGGATTAAGGAGAATCCAAAGGCATTTTACATGTATGCGAGGAATAAGAGAATGATCAAAGAAAGAGTAGGGGTGATCAGGGATAGCATTGGGAACTTGTGTATGGAGTCTGAGGAGGTAGGGGAAGCCCTCAATGAGTTTTTTGCTTCTGTCTTTACTAAAGAAAAGGACCTTGTAGTGAATGAAACCATTGAGGAGCAGGTAAGCATGCTGGAACAGATAAGATTGAGGAAGCTGGTGTGTTAAAAATTCTGACAAACATTACGATTGACAAGTCGCCAGGGCCAGACCAAATTTGTCCTCGGCTGCTTTGGGATGCGAGAAGTGTGATTGCTTTGTTGCTTGCGATGATCTTTGCATCCTCGCTCTCCACCAGAGTCGTACCTGAGGACTGGAGGGAGGCAAATGTAATTCCTCTCTTCAAGAAGGGAAATGGGGAAATCCCCGGCAATTACAGACCAGTCAGTCTCACGTCTGTCATCTGCAAGGTGTTGGAAGGGATTCTGAGGGATAGGATTTGTGACCATCTGGAAAAGAATGGCTTGATTAAAGGCTTTGTGAGGGGCAGGTCATGCCTCACAAATCTTATGGAGTCCTTTGAGGATGTTACTAGACAAGCTGATGAGGGTCGAGCGGTGGATGTGGTGTATATAGACTTCAGTAAGGCATTTGATAAGGTTCTCCATGGTAGGCTCATTCAGAAGGTCAGGAGGAATGGGATATAGGGAAATTTAGCTGTCTGGATACAGAATTGGCTGGTCGACAGAAGACAGCGAGTGGTAGTGGAATGAAAATATTCTGCCTGGAAGTCAGTGGTGAATGGTGTTCCACAGGGCTGTGTTCTTGGGCCTCTATTCTTTGTAATTTTTATTAATGACTTGGATGAGGAGATTGAAGGATGGGTTAACAAGTTTGCAGAAGACACAAAGGTTGGAAGTGTCATTGACTGTATAGAGGACTGTTGTAGGCTGCAGCGTGACATTGACAGGATGCAGAGATGGGCTGAGAGGTGGCAGATGGAGTTCAACATGGATAAATGTGAAGTGATGTATTTTGGAAGGTCGAACTTGAAAGTTGAGTACAGGATTAAAGACAGGATTCCTGGCAGTATGGAGGAACAGCGGGATCTTGGTGTGCAGGTACATAGATCCCTTAAAATTGCCACCCAAGTAGACAGGGTTATTAAGAAAGCATATGGTGTTTTGGCTTTCATTAACAGGGGGATTGAGTTTAAGAGGCGTGAGATCTTGTTGCAGCTCTATAAAACTTCGGTTAGACCTTATCCTGCCACCTTATCCTGCCACCTCTCAACCTCCTTCTCTCTAACATGTAACATGGATACCACCATTACACGTGGGGACATCTCCCACCATGTACGTGGCAGGTACTCATGTGACTCAGCCAACGTTATCTATCTTATACGTTGCAGGCAAGGGTACCCTGAGTCATGGTACATTGGGGAAACCGAGCAAAGGCTATAGCAACAGACGAATGGGCACCGCACAACAATACACAGACAGAAATGTTCCCTCCCAGTTGGGGAATACTTCAGTGCGTATACATATACGCACAAATGTATATGTACATACGTATACATTTGTGCGGTGAATTTGCACTTACAGAGCTGCATTGAACTTTGCTCAAAAACTGCATGAATACCTGTAAGACTCTGTTGACTCACTTTTTAGATTAGAATCAGTCGAAACATTATGACACAGACAGAGAACACAGGGGGCTAACACCTTCAACATTATCTGGCTAACACCAATTGTTACAGTTAATCTGAGAATGTAACTTTTTAAAAAAGCGTTCCGAAAGCTAGTGCTTCTAATTAAACCTGTTGGACTATAACAGGACTTTAGTTAGGCCACATTTGGAGTACTGTGTGCAGTTCTGGTCGCCTCACTTTAGGAAAGATGTGGAAGCTTTGGAAAGGGTGCAGAGAAGATTTACCAGGAGGTTGCCTGGAATGGAGAGTAGGTCGTACGAGGATAGGTTGAGAGTTCTCGGCCTTTTCTCGTTGGAACGGCGAAGGATGAGGGGTGACTTGATAGAGGTTTATAAGATGATCAGAGGAATAGATAGAGTAGACAGTCAGAAACTTTTTCCCCGGGTACAACAGAGTGTTACAAGGGGACATAAATTTAAGGTGAAGGATGGAAGGTATAGGGGAGATGTTAGGGGTGGGTTCTTTACCCAGAGAGTGGTGGGGGCATGGAATGCGCTGCCCGTGAGAGTGGTGGAGTCAGAATCATTGGCGACCTTTAAGCGGCATTTGGATAGGTACATGGATGGGTGCTTAATCTAGGTTAGAAGTTCGGCACAACATCGTGGGCCGAAGGGCCTGTTCTGTGCTGTATTGTTCTATGTTCTATGTTCTATGTTCTATATATAACCTGGTGTCTTGTGTGATTTTTAACTCTCTAACAAAAACAGCCTCAAGTCCCTCAGACCGTCCTTCCATACTAGGCAACACCCTGGTAAGTCTCCTCTGCACCCTTTCCAATGTTTCCGTGTCCTTCCTATCATGCAGCAACCAGAACTGCATGCAGTACTGCAAGTGCAGCCACACCAGAAGTTTGTACAGCTGCAAAATGACCTCATAGCTCCGCAACTCAATCCTACTACCAATAAAATGTAACACTCTGTAGGTCTTCTTAACAACCTTACCAACCTGTGTGGCAACTTTCACTGATCTATGTACATGGACACCGAGATCTCGCTGCTCATCCACACTACGAAGAATCTTACCATTAGCCCTGTACTCTGTATTCCTGTTGCTCCTTCCAAAGTGAATCAGATCTCACTTTTCCTCATTAAACTCAATTTGCCACTCCTCAGCCCATCTCTGCAGCTTATCTATGTCCCTCTATAACCTGCAACATCCTTCGACAATATCCACAACTTGACCCACATTAGCGTCATCTGCAAATTTGCTAACCCAAATTTTCTAACATACTTCTGTTCAGTTGAAAGTGCCACACTTCCACATGTTAATCTTGACCTTGCCTACCCCCTCACTTCACTTTTAGCTTCTCGCTGTAGATGCTGCCTGACCTCATAAATTTTCTCAGCGTGGTCTATGTTTATTTCAGAGGGAATGACATCTGCCTGTTCTGCTTTCTGTGGGAGATTAGATTAGATTCCCTACAGCGTGGATCAGGCACCTCAGCACAACAAGTCCACACCAAACCACTGAAGAGTAACCCACCCAGACCCATTTCCCCCGATTAGTGCACTTAACACGATGGGAAATTTAGAATAGCTAATTCACCTGATGTGCACATCTTTGGACTGTGGGAGGAAACCGGATCACCAGGAGGAAACCCACACAGACACGGGGAGAATGTGCAAACTCCACACAGACAGTCGCCTGAGGCTGTAATCGAAACCAGTCCCTGGTGCTGTGAAGCAGCAGTGCTAACCACTGAGCCACCGTGCCACCCCACTAACCACTGAAGCAGAGGATACGTTCTCCATTGCAACTCCTTGCTATTCCGTTTCTTATCGTTTCCAGGAAAAGCACTCTATCCAAATTCATAACTTGATAAGAAGAGCATCAATGTATTGTGATGATATTAAAATTCAAATATCTTAAACCAATTGAAATTCACGACGATCTGTAAGGGTTGTGAATTCAATCTGCCCTCTCCTGTTTTTGCGATGTATGATGCTTCTGAACCACTAAAATACAGATGTGACTGAATGCACAGACAACCACTCTCTAGGTATTTCATTCAGAATAAAGTCAATAACACGTCAAATTTAAACAAAATGCAAACTGTGATGAATGCTGCATGTAGGGAGTCATGTTACTGTAGAGTCTTTACGGCTTTGAAATCAGGCTGTTCGACCCATCATTCAAATTCCAGTCTGAACATCTGGACTAAACCTCACAAATTACTCAGATCCCTGTCTGACTGAAGACTGTCTGTATGGAGTTTGCATAGTCTTTCTATCAATGGGTGGGTTTCCTCCAGGTGCTCTTATTTCCTCCCACATTTAAAGGATTGCAGTTTAGGTGGGTTGGCCATGCTAAATTGCCCATAGCGTCCAGCAATGTGCAGGTTAGGTGGGTTAGCCATGGAAAATGTGGGCTTACAGGGATAGGGTGGGGGTGTCTCTTGGTGGGCATGATGGGCCAAATGGCCCATTTCCACACTGGACCCATTCTTTGATTCTATGCCCCTACACATCTGCCTCAGTGAATGAGGTAGACTGTCACCTGACCCAATATCCCAGATAGTGGGTCAATGTTTGCTTTGTTTACAACAAACAACTGCAGATCCTGCAGATCTGAAAGACAGCACAGAAATTGCTGGGGAAACTCAGCAGGTCCGGCAGCATTTGTGAACCTTTCGGATCCAGTGATTGTTCTTCAGAACTCAAGGGTTCGGAATCTCGTGTTATCAGACCTACTGAGCTTAACCAGCATTGTTTTTTTTCCTTTAAGCCCCAATCTAATTGATCAAGGTCTTGTTAAGTGTATCAGGAGATGGCAAGCAAGCAGCAAGCAAGGTAATGATGGTATGGTGGTGAGCACAGCTACCTTCAAAGCAGTTGACCCAGGTTTGATTCCTAGCCATCGCAGTGCTGTGGTTTCTAAACTGACTTTTCAGGGTAACCCGTCATGGTAGACCGTGTGTTTCTTTCTGTTTTAAAACAGACCTATCAGATTGTTCCTTGTTTTTGATGGCGATGGTTTCTGTGAATTGCAGTGTGGTATCAGGCAGCATTCCTCAGCATCAAGCTGTCCCTTCTGCTGCTTCCCATTTCTTATTTAAGTATTGGTTGCAGCACAAGGATGGCTTTGTTTTGCTCAAAAGGTGAGAGATTGCTACTATTAAGAACCTGAAATAATCACTGAAAATACTGGAAACACTGAACATTTCCAACAGCTTCTGTAATGGTGGTCAGGGGGATTAATGATCAAATCTACACAAGGACAAAATAAATTGTGTCTCAAGACAATCAAAATCCTCAGTTTTGCAGACATCTTTGCAAATATTTTCTGAATGCTTTCAAGTTTCACAACATCCTTCCAATCAGGGAGAACAGATTACATGTGTTATGGAATGTTACTAGATTGGAACAGTTGCTGTTTATCAAATATATAATCTTTCATTCAGTTCATGTTTTCCAATTGTCAGTTAAGTCCAATTTTTTTCCTTTGTTTGTATTGCAACAATAGTGTGGAGTAAACTGTGTTTTGACTCCATCCTTGCAATTTGACCAATGGAATTGCAATGCCTTACACTTGCCTTTTAGAAATTAAGATAAAGGGATCGAGACCATCTTCTTAACACAGGGGTTTTGGATTGGTTCATAATATCCTCAATTTTGGTCAATACATGTTCCCCCAGTCCTGATCAATGATGTTTACAGAATAAAGGACAATACACAGACACACTAATCTTATTATCTTTGACAGGAGTCATTTGGGAATAATATTCCTCAGACCATCAACCATCAATTCACCCTGTGATAAAGCCCAGGAATTTGGCAAAATTGGGATCAGCATATTTCCAGAGAGCCTGAGTTTCACGAACAGAGTGGGAGCTAGAGAATCAGAAAGAGAACCACAGGGATCGTCTGCTCTGTTCACTGACTCTTCACTCCTCAGTGAATTCAATGTGAGGAATGACTGCTTTTAGCTAAACTGACAGAATGTCATCAGATGCACACACTGTACTTGTACATCATAAGTATCTCCCAGCTCCCACCCTGTCTCACCTCATCTGCTTCTCTGCAGTCTTCAGTATTTTAATCAGGGCAGCACCAAGTATCATGTTTTTTGCTGAGCTGTATTAAGAACAAAGAACAAAGAATAAAGAAAATTACAGCACAGGAACAGGCCTTTCATCCCACCAAGCCTATGCCAATCCAGATCCTCTATCCTCCAGATCCTACTGACTATTTTCTGAGGACTTGTATCCCTCTGCTCAATCGTGTATCTGTCTAAATACAATTTAAATGATGCTAACATGTCTGCCTCTATCACCTTCGCTGGCAACACATTCCAAACACCCACCACCCTCACATGAACAGCTTTCCACGATATCTCCCCTAAACTTATCTCCACTCACTTTGAAATCATGACCCATAATAATTGAGTCCCCCACTCTGGGAAAAAGCTTCTTGCGATCCACCCAGTCTATACCTCTCAAGATTTTGTAGACCTCAATCAGGTCCGCCCTCAACGCCATCTTTCTAATAAAAATAATGCTAATCTACTCAACATCTCTTCACAGCTAGTGCCCTCCATAACATGCAACATCCTGATGAACCTCCTCTGCAGCCTCTCTAAAGCATCCACATCCTTTTGGTAATGTGGTGAACAGAACTGTACAGTGTTCCAAATCTGACCGAACTGTCAGATCAACTGTAACATGAACTGCCAACTCTTGTACTCAATTCCCCAGTCGATGAAGGAAACCATGTGGTATATCTTCTGGACCAATCTACTGACCTGTGTTGCTTCAGGGAACAATAGACATGAACACCCAGATCACTCTGTACATCAATTTTCCCGATGGCTTTTCCACTTAATATATAGTCACAGAGTCATAGAGATGTACAGCACAGAAACAGATCCTTCATTCCAACTTGTCCATGCCGACCAGATATCCCTACCTAATCTAGTCCCATTTGCCAGCACTTGGCCCATATTGGTCTAAAGCCTTCTTATTCATATACCCATCTAGATACCTTTTAAATGCAGTAATTGTACCAGCCTCCACCATTTCCTCTGGCAGCTCATTCCATACAAGCATCACCCTCTCTGTGAAAAGGTTGCCATTTAGGTCTTTTTCATATCCTTCCCTTCTCACACTAAATGTACGCCCTCTAGTTCTGGACTCCCCCACCCCAGGAAAAATATTTTGTCAATTTATGCTATCCATGTCCCTCATGATTTTATAAACCTCTATAACGTCACCCTTCACCCTCTGACACTCCAGAGAAAACAGCCCCAGCCTACTCAATCTGTCCTTATAGCTTAAATCTTCTAAATCTGGCAACATCCTTGTCAATCTTTTCTGAACCTTTACAAGTTTCACAACATCCTTCTGATAGGACGGAGACTAGGTTTGCATGCAATATTCCAAAAGTGGCCTAACCAATATCCTGTACAGCTGCAACAACATCCCAACTCCTATACTCAATAAGGTAAAAATAAGGATTGCAGATGCTGGAAACCAGAGTTTAGAGTGGTGCTAGAAAAGCACAGCAGGTCAGGCAGAATCTGAGGAGCAGAAAAATCGACGTTTCAGGCAAAAGCCCTTCATCAGGAACTTATACTCAATACTCTGATCAATACAGGAAAGCATACCAAATGCCTTCTTCACGATCCTATCGAACACCGATTCTACTTTCAAGGAGCTTTGAGCCTGCATTCCAAGGTCTCTTTGTTCCTTCCTAGGACCTTACCATTAAGCGTATAAGTCCTGTTAAGATTTGCTTTCCCCAACTGCAACACCTCACACTTATGTAAATTAAACTCAATCTGCCATTCCTCAGCCCATTGGCCCATATGATCAAGATCCCATTTTACTCTGAGATTACCTTGTTCGCTGTCCATTACACCTCCAATTTTGGTGTCACCTGCAAACTTGCTAACTTTGCCTCCCATGTTCACATCCAAATCATTTATATAAATGATGAAAAGTAGTAGACCCAGCACTGATTCTTGTGGCACCCCACTGGTCACAGGCCTCCAGTCTGAAAAGCAACCCTCCACCACCACCTCTGTTTTCTACCTATGAGCCAGTTCAGTATTCCATGTGATCTAAAATTGCTAACCAGTGTCCTATGGAGAACCTTGTCAAACACCTTACTGACATCCATATAGATCATGTTCACCACTCTGCCCTCATCAATCCTCTTTTTTACTTCTTTTACTGCCTAGTTCATAAGACATGATTTTCCATGTACAAAACCATTTGGACTATCCCTAATCAGTTCTTGCCTTTCCAAATACATGTAAATCTTTTCCCTTAGGAATCCCTCCAACAACTTCCCCACCACCAATGTCAAGCTCAACAGTATATAGCTTCCTGACTTGTCCTTCCCACCCTTCTTAAATAGTGGTACCACATTAGCCAACGTCCAGTCTTCTGGCACCTCACCTGTGACTATGAATGATACAAATATTTCAGCAAAGGGCCCAGCAATCTCTTCCCTAGCTTTCCACAGAGTTCTGAAGTACACCTGATCAGGTCCTGGGGATTTATCCACCTTTATGTGTTTCAAGACATCCATTATTTCCTTCTCTGTAATATGGACATTTTGCAAGGTGTCACCATCTATTTCCCTACCCTCTATATAGGGTGGCACAGTGGCTTAATGGTTAGCACTGCTGCCTCATGGTGCTAGGGACCCGAGTTTGATTCCAGCCTCAGGTGACTGCCCGTGTGGAGTTTGCACATTCTCCTCGTGTCTGTGCGTATTTCCTCCGGGTGCTCTGGTTTCCTCCCACAGTCCAAAGATGTGAAGGTTAGGTGAATTAGTCAAGCTAAATTGTCCGTAGAGTTAGGTGCATTCGTTGGGGGGGCTAGGATACACTTCAGAGGGTCAGTGTAGACTAGTTGGGCTGAAGGGCCTGTTTCCACATTGTAGAGAAGCTAATCTTCCATATCCTTTTCCACAGTAAATACTGATGCAAAATACTTGTTTAGTATCTCCCCCATTTTCTGCAGCTCCACACAAATGCCGCCTTGCAGATCTTTGAGAGGCCCTATTCTCCCCCTAGTTAGCCTTTGGTCCTTAAAGTATTTGTAAAAACCTTCAAATTCAAGTTCGCTCTTGAATTGGATCTTTCAAAATGCATTACCTCACATTTGCCTGGATTGTACTCCATTTGCCAATTCTCGTCCCAAATCTCGAAATGATCTATATTCTGCTGTATTCTCTGACAGTACCTCTTACTATCTTCTACTCCACCAATCTTAGTGTCATCTGCAAACTTGCTAATCAGATCACCTCTACCTTCCTTCAGATCACTTATGTATATCACAAACAACAGTGGTCCCAGCACACCACTGTCGAACACCACTGGTCACTGGGCTCCATTTTGAGAAATCTTCTTCCATTATTACTCTCTGTCTCCTGTTTTATCCATTTATCCATTTAGCTTGTACATTCTGGACCCCATGCGACATCACTTTCTCCATCAGCCTGTCATGGGGAACTTTATCAAACGCTTTACGAAAGTCCATGTATATGACATCCACAGCCTTCCCTCACCTATTAACTTTGTCACTTCCTCAAATAATTCTAATAGGTTTGTAAGACGTGACCTTCCCTGCACAGAACTATGTTGGCCATCACTGATAAGCCCATTTTCTTCCAAATGGGAATAGACCCTTTTCCTCAGTATCTTTTCCAGTAGCTTCCCGACCACTGATGTCAAGCTCACTGGTCGAGAATTACCTGGATTATCCCTGATACCCTTCTTAAACAAGGGGACCTCACCCGTGCTCAAGGATGCTGCAAAGATATTTGCTAATGCCCCATCTATTTCCTGTCTCATTTCCCTCAGTAGCCTGGGAGAGATCCCATTCGGACCTGGGGACTTATCCACCTTAATGCTTTTTAGAATACCCAGTACTTCCTCCGTCCTTATGCTGACTTGACCTAGAGTAATCAAACAGCCCTAATCTTAACACCTATCATGTCCCTCTCCTCAGTGAATACCGATTAAGAATCGCAGCCATTTTCTCTGACTCCATGCATAATTTTCCTCCATTGTCCTTGAGTGGGCCAACCCTTTCTCTAATTACCCTCTTGCTCCTTATTTATGACTAAAAGGTTTTGGGATTTTTCTTAAACCTGTTTACTAAAGATATCTCATGACTCCTTTTAGCCCTCTTAATTCTTCATTTCAAATTGGTCCTATATTCCTGATATTCTTCCAAAGCTCCTTCATCTGTCTTCAGTCGTCTCGACTTTATGTACACTTCTTTTTCCTCTTAGCTAGTCTCTCACTTTCCCCTATCATCCATGGTTCCCTCGTCTTCATATTTCTATCCCTCATTTTCACAGGAACTCTAATCAACCTCTCTTTAAAAGCCTCCTACATATCAAATGTGGATTTACCTTCAAACAGCTGCTCACAATTTACATTCCCCAGCTTCTGCCACATTTTGCTGGAATTGGCCTTCCCCTAATTTAACAGTCCCCCTCAAGGACCACTCTCATCTTTGTCCATGAGTATTCTAAAACTTATGGAATTGTGATCACTATTCTCAAAGCAATCCCTTACTGAAACTTCAACCACCTGGCCAAGCACAATTCCTATCATCAGGTCCCATATGGCCTCTTCCTGAGTTCGACTATTCACATACTGCCCCAGAAAACTCTCCTGGAGGCTCCTTACAAATTCTGCTCCATTTAAACTTCTAACACTAAGTGAATCCAGTCAATGGGAAAATTGAAATCTCCTCTCACCACTGCTCTGTTGCTCCTAAATCTTTCCATAATCTGTTCACATAATTACACCTCTATCTCACACTCGCTGTTGGGAGGCCTGTACTACAGCTCCAACATTGTTACCGTACACTTCCTATTTCTGACCTCTGCTTATATTGCCTCACTGCTTGAGCCCTCCATAATGTCCTCCTTCAACAGAGCTGTGAGATCCTCTCTGACCAGTAATGCAGCTCCTCTACCCCTTTTACTGCCTGAAGCATCGATGTTGTGCGATATTCCATTGCCAATCATGCCCTTCTGTCAGCCAAGTGTCAGTAATAACAATAACATCATACTCCCAGATACTAATCCAAGCCATAAATTCATCTGCCTTACCTACTACACTTCTTGCACTAAACAAATGTACCTCAGACAACTGGTCACATTGTATTTATCATCTGCTCCCTGCCTACTACTCCCCTTAGTCACGCTGATTTAATTATCTAGTTCCATACAGGCTTTAGTTACTACCTCCTTACTGTCCAGTAGCCTCCTTATTTGGTTCCCTACCCGCTGACACATTAGTTTAAACCCCTCCCCCCCCAATAGTGTTAACAAAAGCACCCCCAAGGACATTAACTTCTGTACTCTCCCTCTTCAAACAGCTCCAATCTCAGGTTCCTCTCTGGTTTTAGATACTTCTTGACATCTAATTCCGGTAAACCATCACCTGACCCAATATCCCCTTCGGTTTGTGAACATCTACGGTATTTAAAACAATGAACTGCAGATACTGCACAGCTGAAAGATATCACAGAAATTACACGCAAAATTTAATAGGTCTGGCAGCATTTGTGGGGAGAAATCAGAGTGAACCTCTAGAGTCCAGTGATTGTTCTTCAGAACTGAAGGGCTCTGATGCTGATGTCACCAGAACTGTTGAGCTTCGCCGGCAATTTGTTTTTATTTCAGCCCATTCAATTGGTCATGAACACGGTCTTTGGAATAGTTTGGCAGTTACTGGTAAAGGGTTGAACATATGTCCTGCCCAGCAGTTGACCCAGGTTGGAATCCCTGCCATCACATGGTTACACTTTTAAAACAATCTTCAATGGGGATTTATGCCAAGATAAAATCCATGAGCTTCATCTTTGAATGTTTTCCATACATGTCCAAATTATATGGGAGATCCAAGTGCTATCACAATCTCAAGAGCTGGGAAATCAATTGTACAAATTCTGAGAGACAATACAAATAATCATACTAAGATTGATTGATTAACTCAGGACATTTAGCAAGAATTTATTAAGGAAAGACGTGTACGCTAATCTTGACAGATGTTCTTCAAAGGAAGAGGATGTCCTGTGGGAGGAGTGTTAGTGATGTAGATCAACTGGATTATGGGATTATTCCACATGTACCTGGCTGCAATAGTGAGGTTGAGATTCCTTTAGTCTGAAAATCTAACCTGTTTCAAAGCATGTTCTCACAAAGCGTTTATTTGGTTTCACAAAGGAAGTGAGGACTGCTGATGCTGGAGATTAGAGTCAAGAGTATGATGCTGGAAAAGCACAGCCAGTCAGGCAGCATCCGAGGAGCAGGAGATTCAACATTTTGGGCATAAGCCTTCATCAGGAATGAGGCTTGTGGGCCAGGGGGCTGAGAGATAAATGGGAGGGCGTGGGTATGGGGTGGGGGGGAGGGTAGTTGGGAATGCAATACGTAGATGAAGGTAGGGAAGAAGGTGACAAGTCAGAGAGGAAGGTGGAATGGATAGATGGGAAAGATGATAAACAGGTCAAGAGGGTGGTGCCAAGTTGGAGGTTCCAGACTGGGATAAGGTGGGGATAAGTGAAATGGGGAAACTGGTGAAATCCACGTTAATCACGTGTGGTTATAGGGTCCCAAGGCAGAAGATGAGTTGTTCTGCTTCCAGGCACGGGTAGTTAGGGTTTGGTGATGGAGGAGACCCAGGACCCGCATGTCCTTGGTGCAGTGGGAGGGGGAGTGGAAGTGTTCAGCCACGGGACGATGGGCTTGTTTGGTGCAGGTGTCCCAGAGATGTTCTCTGGGATCCGTAAGTTGGTGTCCTGCCTCCCAATGCAGAGGACACCACATCAGGTGCAACAGATACAGTATATTAATTTGTGGAGGTACAGGTAAATTTCTGTTGGATGAGGAAGGATCCTTTGGGCCTTGGACAGAGGTGAGGGGGAACGAGTTGGCGCAGGTTTAGCACTTCCTGCAGTTGGGGTGAGGTGGGAGCTGATGGGTGCGCGTGGATCTGACAAGGGAGTCACAGAGGGCGTGGTCTGTCTGGAACGCTGATAGGGGTGGGGAGGGAAATATACCTCTAGCGGTGGGGTCTGCTTCTAGGTGGCAGAAGTGGCAGAGGATGATGCGATGTATGCTGAGATTGGTGGGATGGAAGGTGAGGATCAGGGAGGTTATGGCCTTGTTGCGTTGGGAGGCATGGGGTTCAAAGATAGAGGTGTTGGAAGTGGATGAGCTGTGCTGGAGGGCATTGTCGACCACGTGGGAAGGAAAATTATGGTCTTGAAAGAAGGAGTCCATCTGGGATATTCTATAATGGAATTGGTCATCCTGGGAGCAGATGCAATGGAAGCAGAGGAAATGGGAGTAAAGGATGGTGTTTTGGCAGGAGACAAAGTGAGAAGAGGTATAGTCCAGGAAGCTGTGGGAGTCAGTGGGTTTGAAGTAAATGTCCATATTTATTCGGTCACAGGAGATAGCGTTGGAAAGGTCTAGGAAGGGGAGGGAGGTTTCCAAAGTGGTCAGGTTAATTTGAGGTTAGGGTGGAAGGGGATTGTGAAGTTGATGAACTGTTTAACCTCCTCATGAGAGCAGTCATCGATGTAGCGGAGGAAGAGGTAGGGGATGGTGCCAGGGTAGCGATAGAAGATGGACTGTTCTACGTACCTGATGAAGAAGTAGGCATAGCTGGGGCCCATGTGGGTGCCCATGGCTACCCTTTTGGTTTGGAGGAAGTGGGAGGATTCAAAGGAGAAATTGTTAAGGATGAGAGGAAGAAATGGAGGTCTTTGAAGCCTTCGTTGGGGTGGATTTATGTGTTTTGGGACAGGATGTCCATGTGAAGATAAGGCATAGGTGGTCAGGGAAACAAAAGTCTTGGAGGTAGTGTAGGGCATGGGTTGTGTCCTGAACATAGGTGGGGAGTTCCTGGACAAGGGGGACAGGGCAGTGTCAAGGTATGCACAGATGAATTCAGTGGGACAGGAGCATGGTGAGACAATGGGTCGACTGGGGTAGTCAGGTTTGTGAATCTTCAGTAGGAGGTAGAATCAGGTGGTGCAGGATTCACGGACAATGAGGTTGGAAGCTGTGGATGGGAGATCTCCAGAGGTGATGAGGATGTGTATGGTCTGGGTGATGGTAGTTTGGTGATGGGAGGTGAGGTTGTGGTCGAGGGGGCAGTAGTAGGAGGTGTCTGTGAGTTTGCACCTGGCTTTAATGGTGTAAGAGGTCACTTCTGCCAAACTACCACTGTGCCCCCTTGTCTGCTGATGTGATAGTGAGGTTGGGGTGAAGAGCAGAGGGAGTGGAGGGCTGCGCATTGCGAGGGAAGGAGGTTAGAGTGGGTGAGAACGGTGGACAGGTTGAGGCGGTCTTTGTCACTAACCCAAATAAGTGACGCTAGTCTGTGCTGTAATCTGTCTCCAATTTCCTGGCCACAAATAAGAGTCTGATCAACAAAGAGATACAAGAGAAAGTGACAGGTTAGATTGATAATGAGGCTAAAATGAAAGGTAATGATAGACTTGTGTTTGTGTGTTTGGAAAGTTGGCTTCAAAAAGCTTCCACAGGATTCAGAGGAAAAACTGAAAATTCTGGAGAAATTCAGCAGTGTGACAGCACTTGTGGGAAGAAAGCAGTGTTAGCATTTCAAGTTCAGTGATGGAATTCAACATAGAACATAGAACATAGAACATAGAACATTACAGCGCAGTACAGGCCCTTCGGCCCTTGATGTTGCGCCGATCAAAGCACCCCTAACCTACACTAAGCCACTATCCTGCATATACCTATCCAATGCCCGCTTAAATACCCATAAAGAGGGAGAGTCCACTACTGCTACTGGCAGGGCATTCCATGAACTTACAACTCGCTGAGTGAAGAACCTACCCCTAACATCAGTCCTATATCTACCCCCCCTTAATTTAAAGCTATGCCCCCTTGTAATAGCTGACTCCATACGTGGAAAAAGGTTCTCACTGTCAACCCGATCTAACCCCCTAATCATCTTGTACACCTCTATCAAATCACCCCTAAACCTTCTTTTCTCCAATGAAAACAACCCCAAGTGCCTCAGCCTTTCCTCATAGGATTTTCCTACCATACCAGGCAACATCCTGGTAAACTTCCTCTGCACCCGTTCCAGTGCCTCCACATCCTTCCTATAGTATGGTGACCAAAACTGCACACAATATTCCAGATGTGGCCGCACCAGAGTCTTATACAACTGCAGCATGACCTCAGGACTCCGGAACTCAATTCCTCTACCAATAAAAGCCAGTACGCCATATGCCTTCTTCACTGCACTATTTACCTGGGTGGCAACTTTCAGAGATCTGTGTACATGGACACCAAGATCCCTCTGCTCTTCCACACTACCAAGTAGTCTACCATTAGCCCAGTAATCCATCTTTTTATTACTCTTACCAAAGTGAATCACTTCACACTTAGCTACATTGAACTCCATTTGCCACCTTTCTGCCCAGCTCTGCAGCTTCTCTATATCCCGCTGTAACCTGCCATATCCTTCCTCACTGTCTACAACTCCTCCGACTTTCGTATCATCCGCAAACTTGCTCACCCAACCTTCTAACCCTTCCTCCAGGTCATTTATAAAAATGACAAACAGCAATGGTCCCAAAACAGATCCTTGCGGAACACCGCTAGTGACGGCACTCCAAGATGAACCTTTGCCATCAACTACTACCCTCTGTCTTCTTCCAGAGAGCCAATTCCTAATCCAAACCTCCAACTCACCTTCAATGCCATATCTCTGTATTTTCTGCAGTAGCCTACCAAGGGGGACCTTATCAAACGCCTTACTAAAATCCATATATACCACATCTACCGCTTTCCCCTCATCTACCTCCTTAGTCACCTTCTCAAAGAATTCAATAAGGTTTGTGAGGCACGACCTGCCCTTCACAAAACCATGCTGACTATCCTTGATCACATCACTCTTATCCAGATGTGCATAAATCCTATCCCTTACAATTCTCTCTAAGACTTTGCCCACAACAGAAGTGAGACTCACTGGCCTATAGTTACTAGGATTATCCCTACTCCCCTTCTTGAACAAGGGAACCACGTTTGCTAGCCTCCAGTCCTCTGGCACTACTCCTGTCGACAAAGAGGACACAAAAATCAAGGCCAATGGCTCTGCAATCTCCTCCCTTGCTTCCCAGAGAATCCTAGGATAAATACCATCAGGCCCAGGGGACTTATCTATTTTCACCCTTGCCAGAATTTCCAACACCTCTTCTCTACATATCTCAAAGCCATCCATTCTACTTATTCGTGCCTCAGTATTTATATCGACAACAATGTCCTGTTCCTGAGTGAATACTGACGAAAAGTATTCATTCAGCGCCTCCCCAATCTCTTCAGCCTCCACACGCAACTTCCCATTACTATCCTTGATTGGACCTATTCCTTCCCTAGTCATTCTTTTATTCCTAACATACCTATAGAAAGCCTTAGGGTTTTCCCTAATCCTACCAACTAAGGACCTTTCATGTCCCCTCCTTGCTGCTCTTAGCTCTCTCTTCAGGTCCTTCCGGGCTACCTTATAACTCTCAATTGCCCCTATTGAACCTTCACGCCTCATCTTTACAAAGGCCGCCCTCTTCCGTTTAACAAGGGATTCCAACTCCTTATTAAACCACGGCTCCCTCACACGACCCTTTCCTCCCTGCCTGATAGGTACGTACTTATCAAGGACACTCAATAGTTGCTCCTTGAACAAGTTCCACATATCAATTACGCTCTTGCCTTGGAATCTACTTTTCCAATCCACACATCCTAAGTCATGCCTCAACGCATCATAATTTCCCTGCCCCCAGCTATAACTCTTGCCCTGTAGTACACACTTATCCCTCTCCATCACAAGAGTAAAAATCACCGAATTGTGGTCACTGTCCCCAAAGTGCTCACCTACCTCTAGTTCTAATACCTGGCCTGGTTCGTTACCCAGAACCAAATCCAGTATGGCCTCACCTCTTGTAGGCTTATCTACATATTGTGTCAGGAAACTCTCCTGCACACATTGCACAAACACTGACCCATCTAACGAACTTGAGCTATAGCTTTCCCAATCAATATCAGGAAAGTTAAAGTCTCCCATAACAATCACCCTATTACTGTCGCTCTTCTCCTGAATCATCTTCACAATCCTTTCTTCAACGATTCTAGGACTATTAGGAGGCCTGTAAAAGACTCCTAACAGGGTGACCTCACCTCTCCTATTCCTAACCTCCACCCAAACTACCTCAGATGGCAAATCTTCGTCCATCTTCCTTTCCACCGCTGTAATACTATCTTTGACAAGCAATCCTTGATTTCTCCTCAGGCTTCAGTATTGTTCACCTGATTTCCTGGTATATATCACTGATCTAGAATTAGATATATGGTATCCAATTTTCAGCTGACAAAACATTAGTCATTGCTAGTGGGAGAGTTAACTGCAGACTAAGTGGAAATGTTCATCATCTGGTTAGGTGGGTAAAAAGGCTGTGAAATAGGATTCCATCTTGAGAATGGTGAGATTCAGGAACAGATCACTGATTACAGATCTGTCACTCTTTCTACAGACATGTCAACATGAAACTTCAGAGATCTGAACTGTCCCCTGAAATAACATATTGTCCTGTTTCAGAACACTGAAAGTAGATGTAATTTTGATCAAATCTGTTACAGTCTTTGTCAAGAATTGCATATGAGACCATCTATTTGCCTTTGCCAAGCATGTGTTTGATGGAATGTTACTGCACTCGAACAGTTGCTTTTTCTCAGTGAAATAAGGAGATTATGAGGACTGGGGTCCTGATTAAGGATTAAGACCGAAACATTGACTCTGTTGCTCCTCAGGTGCTGCCTGAACTGCCATGCTTTATAATCTTTCACTCCGTTCAGCTTTCCAACAGAGTTAGGCTTTTCCAATATTTCTTTATTTTGCTTGTATTTTAATGATAGTGTCAGAATTGAGTATATTTTGATTCAAGCCTGGCAGTTGAATAATTGAACAATTGAATTGCAATGCCCTTCGAAAATAAGAAATAAAGAAGTCTGGGCAATATTGTTCATATATTTTGAGGGGATGTTTTTTTTAGAATCCCTACAGTGTGGAAATAGCCCCTTCTGGCCCAACAAGTCCACACCAACAGTCAGAAGAGGAACACGCTCAGACCCATTTCCCCTACCCCATATTTACCCCTTACCAATATACTTAGCCTACACATCCCTGAACATTATGGGCAATTCAGCATGGCCAATTCATCTAACCTGCACATCTTTGTGATTGTGGGAGGAAACCAGAGCAGCTCCTCTCCACCCCCGAGGAAACCCACATAGACATGGGGAGAACACGCACACTCTACACAGACAGTCACCCAAAGAATCAAACCTGGGTCCCTAGTCCTGTGAGACAGCAGTGCTAAATTTGGTTCATAACATCCTTAATTTTATAAATACATGTCCCGACAGCCTTGAACAATTACGGATTAGAGGAGGATGCACAGACATTATTATCTTGGACAGGAGTCATGTGGGAATAATATTCCTCAGACCATCTACTGTCAGCTCAGCCAAGGATAAAGGCCAGGAATCCAGCAAAATTGGCAACAGCCCATACTCCGGGAGGCTGAGAGGTCACTAACAGAGCTGCAGCTGGAGAATCAGGAACAGAACAACAGGGTCAGTCCGCTCTGTTCACTGACCCTTTGCCCCTTAGTGAATCCAGTGCCAGGAATAACTGCTGTTAGTCAGACTGACAGAATGTTATCAGATGTTATTGGCTCAGTCTTGGAGGGCTGAAGGGCCTGTTCTTGGGCTGTAAATTTTCTTTGTTCTTTGTCCTAGATGCCCTATACTTCCACATCATCAATATTGCTCAGCTCCCACCCGGTCTCAGCTCATCTGCTCCTCTAGGCAAAAGTGAGGACTCCTGATAAAGGGATTTTGCCCAAAACATCAACTCTCTTGCTCCTCGGATGCTGCCTGACCTGCTGTGCTTTTCCAACACCACACTCTCATCTCATCTGCTCCTCTGCCATCTTCAACAATTTAATCCAGCCAGCCCTAAGCGTCAAACTTTGAGCTGAGCTGTATTAACTTCTGTACTTCCTTTCTAAATGGCTCTAATTCCCCAGACCTCTCGCCAGTTTAAGATGCTCCTTGAGGTACACCTCAATGAATGAGATAGCCTAACAACTGACCAACTGTTTTTTTCAGTGAGTCAACCTCCATAGCAAAAAAAACACTGCAGATACTGGAGGACAATATAAAAATTGTTGGGGAAACATAGCAGGACTGGCAGTGTCAGTGGGGAGTTCAGTGATTCTTCTTCAGAACTAAGGAGTTCTGAAGCTGATGCTGTCAGGCTTGCTGAGCTTCACCAGCTGTTCCTGTTTTTATTCTTTTTTTATGCAGTGCACAAACACTTAAAAGTGTCAAAACCTTAAGATTTTATTACCTTCTGCACAGATGGTTTGGATCTTCTATAGTGAAACAATTTAGATCCAATTTAGTTAACATGTTTAAGCTACATCAACAGTTAAGCAACTTCCCTCAAGCGATCTGCTACATGTGTTCATTAATATGCATCATAATTAAGCATTGAGGTTTTATTATTTTTTTTCTTTTTCTTTTTTTTGGAAGGAAACACTCAAGTGGCCAGTCACAACTCCAGGGTGTTGGTGGACACCCGCATGCTCCTTCTCCAAGGACACCCGGGTTCCTGTTTTTATTTCGGCCCCACTCAATTGGTCATGATCACGACCTTGTTAAGCATCATTGAGAATAGTGAGCACATAGTTGAAAAGGCGATGGTGGTGTAGTGGTGAGTATATCTGTTGCCCAAGTGATGGTTCTGGGTTCAATTCCCAGCCATCAAAATGTGCCACTTTTAAAGTGGTTTTCAATGGGAACCTCAAGGTAATCAATTCTTTTTGTTCACTGGTGGTGGTGGAACTGACATACATTGGGTATGATTGATCAAGGATTCAAGGCAAGACACCACGTGCTGCAGTATTCCAACACCTTTGTAACTCGCTGGCAGCCTTGTTTTTCTCTTTACTTTACTCTGTCTTTCTACCTCCTCTCCTGTTATTTCTGTTCTTGCTGTATCTCCTCTTTCTTCAGTCACTTCCTTTTCATTTCTATTTGTCTCTTTCTCTTCTCTTTCTCTTCTCTTTCTCTCGCTCTTCCCTTTCTTCCGATTTTTCTCTATCCTTTGTCTCTTTGACCCCTGACTTCCTCTCCTGACATTTTCTCTCTGATGTTTGACCCCTTGACATTTGCCCTCCCTGACTTTTGCCCCCTTGACTTTTGCACCCCCTCACCTCCCCCCAACTATTGCCCTCTGAGACAAAGAACAAAGGACAAAGAAAATTTACAGCCCAGGAACAGGCCCTTCGGCCCTCCAAGCCTGAGCCAATCCAAATCCACTGTCTAAACCTGTTGCCCAATTCCTAAGCATCTGTATCCCTCTGCTCCCCACCTACTCATGCATCTGTCCAGACATACCTTAAATGAATCTATTGTGCCTGCCTCTACCACCTCTGCTGACAACGTGTTCCAGGCACCAACCACCCAAGACTTTTGCCACCCTGAATTTTATCCCAACATCTCTTTCTAGCCCTGTGTAAACATCCCCCATATAGTGTCCTTTCTGCCCCTGAACCTTCCCCTGCATTACACCCTCAGACAATAAACGTCCTTTTTATCCTCTGGACTTCAGCAAGGCATTTGATAAGGTTCGTCACAGAAGGCTCATTCATAAAGTCAGGAGGTATGGGATACAGGGAGATTTGTCTATCTGGATTCAGAATTGGCTGGTTGACAGAAGGCAGGGAGTGGTTGTCGATGGAAAGTATTCTGCCTGGAGGTCAGTGTTGAGTGGGGTCCCACAGGGCTCTATTCTTGGGCCTCTGCTCTTTGTAGTTTTTATAAATGACTTGGATGAGGAGGTTGAGGGATGGGTTAGTAGATTTGCAGATGACACAAAGGTTGGAGGTGTTGTCGATAGTATAGAGGGCTACTGCAGGCTGTAGAGTGACATAGACAGGATGCAGAGCTTGGCTGAAAAATGGCAGATGGCGTTCAACCTGGATAAATGCGAAGTGATGCATTTTGGAAGGGTTAGCCCGAATGCTGAATATAGGATTAGAGACAGGACACTTGGCAGTGTGGAGGAACAGAGGGATCTGGGTGTGCAAGTACATAGATCCCTCAAAGTTGCCAACCGAGTGGATAGGTTTGTTAAGAAAGCATATGGTGTTTTAGCTTTCATTAACAGGGGGATTTTTCTGCAGTTCTACAAGTTCCTGGTGAGACCACACTTGGAATATTGTGTCCAGTTCTGGTCGTCCTACTATAGGAAAGATACAGAGGCTTTGGAGAGGATGCAAAGAAAGTTTACCAGGACGCTGCCTGGACTGGAGGGCTTGCCTTATGAAGAAAAGTTGAATAAGTGTGGACTTTTCTCTCTGGAGAGAAGGAGGAAGGGAGAAGACCTGATTGAGGTATATAAAATAATGAATGGAATAGACAGAGACAATAACCAGAGACTTATCCCCAGGGCAGGATTGACTGGTACGAGGAGTCATAGTTTGAAGATATTAGGAGGAAAGTATAAAGGAGACATCAGAGGTAGTTTTTTTACGCAGAGAGTTGTGAATGCATGAAATGCATTGCCAGCTGTTGTGGTGGAAGCAGAGTCATTGGGGACATTTACACGACTGCTGGACATGCACATGGATAGCAGTGAGTTGAAGGGTGTGTAGGTTAAGTTACTATATTTTACATTTGGACTTAACCTCAGCACAACATTGTGGGCCAAAGGGCCTGTTCTGTGCTGTACTTTTCTATGTTCTATATTCTAAAGCTATGTTAAAAAGATTTGCCTTTTTAACTTTTCTGTTCATTTTGGCTTTATTTTGCACTATTTGCTTCCATTGGTTTTTCACCATGGTTTTTCTGCCATCTACTTTTCCTTTGTCTGTTTCTGTCATTTGTTTCTATACTTTTTTTCTGTCTGACTGCTCATACTCCATCTCTCTGCTATTCTAATTTAAATCCTCCTCGAATGCACTAGCAAACATCATCTTGATGATATTGGTAAGCCTGTCTGGAAGCAACAAAGGTGTACCAATTCCACCTTCCCCAGTCTGAATATTTCACTCCTCTGCCACTTAACCAACCTTTTGCCAATGAATCATTCAAAGATGGCATATAGGTGCACCAAACAGTTAGAAAGAAAAACAGTATGTTGGTATTGACTTCACACAGTTGAATTCAGAATTCAGCATGTGTTATTGTAGTGAGATCATTTGACTTACTGTGTAAAGTTTTGGCTCCTTAATCTAATGAAGGACATACTTCTCAAAGAGAGAAAACAAGTTGCTTGCTGTCATCGCATAATTGTCAAACAAAGACAGTTTGAGGAAACTGTTTGCTTTCTTGAGAGATATGAAAAAGGAGACGGAAATGCAGAATGACAAAACGTAATTTCAATGGTTACAGCTTGAGATGTTTGTGGACAAAGAAACCTGGATATCATTGAGAACCAGTCACTGAAAGCAAGCAGGCAAATTTGACAAGTGAAGAACAATATAGCACAAGTATGGGCCCTTCGGCTCTCCAAGCCCACACCGACATATTTTTCCCTTCCATACTAAACATGTTTTCACTTATAGGATATGGATCCCTCTATTCCCTTCCTAAACATATGTTTGTCCAGATGCTTCTTGAATGTTGCTATTGTGTCTGCTTCCACCACCTCCTCTGGTAGTGTGTTCCAGGCACTCATCACTTTGTGCGAAAACCTTGCCTCGTACATCTCTTTTCAACATCCCTCCCTTGCACCTTGAACCGATGTCCTCCAGTAATTGACCCCTCCACCCTGGGAAAACCTTCACACTCTCCACTCTATCCATGCCATTCACTGTCTTTTAAACTTTTATCAGGCCACCTCTCAGCTTCCTGTGTTCCAGTGAAAACAAACCTCGTCGATCCAATCTTTCTTCAGAGCTGAAATCCTCCATACCAGGCAACATCCCAGTAAACCTTCTCTTTCCAAAGCATCCACATCCTTTTGGCTTAGCTAAAGTTCAATAATGCTGCAAGTTAATTTGCCTATCCTTATACTCACTGCCCCTTCTAAAGAAGGCAAACATGCCATCGGCCCTTTATCAGCCTGCATTGACAGTGCTTTGTGGACCTGCACACCCTCTGCATGTCAATACTCCAAAGGGTTCTGCTATTCATTGTATAATTTCCACCTGTATTTGAGCTTCCAAAACATATCACATCACATTTCTTTTGATGAAACTCCATCTGTCATTTCTCTGCCCATGCCTCCAACTGATCTAGCCATGATGTGGAGGAGCCACTGTTGGACTGGAGTGGACAAAGTTAAAAATCACACAGTACCTGGTTATAGCCCAACAGGTTTATTTGAAAGCACTAGCTTTTGGAGCGCTGCTCCTTCATCAGGTAGTTGTAAAGTATAAGATCATAAGACACAGAATTTATAGCAAAAGTTTATAGTGTCATGCAGTGATATCTTGAACAAACCTGAATTGTTGCATCTTTCACCTTTTAATGAACCAAACTCTAGGTTTTGGTTCATTAATATGTTCCGGGTTTACATATTTTTGTACCAGTCTGCCATGAGGGACCTTGTCAAAGGATTTACTCTTGTCCATGGAGACAACGTCAACTCCTTTCCCCCATCAATCATTTTTATCAACTCTGAAAAACTCAAGTTAGTGAGGCATGACCTCCCCTACACAAAACCATGCTACCTATCACTAATAAGTCTATTTACTTGTAAATGCGCATAGATCTTGTCCCTAAGAATCTTTTCCAAAAATTTCCCTACCACTGACATGAGGCTCACAGGCTTGTAATTTCTTGGATTATCCCTGCTACCTTTCTTAAATAATGAGACAATATTGGCTATTCCCCAGTCCGTTGGGACTTCACCTGTGGCCAAAGAGGATATTATATTCCTTTTTAATAGCAACTTGGCTTAGAAATTTGACACTCCCTTCCCTGAGATCATCCTCTACCAATTCCTTCTCTTTGGAGAACACTGACATGAAGTATTCATTTAGGTCTCACCTACCTCTTCTGGCTCATGCATAGATTTTTTTTGTCCTTGAGTGGGTTATCCCTTTCCCCGGCTACCCTCTTCCTTTACATATATGCCTTGGGATTCTCCTTAATCCTGTTTGCCAACAACTTTTCATGACCCCCTTTAGCCTTTCTAATTCCTTGTTTAAGTTCTTTCCTACTTTGCTTATATACTTCAAGGGCTTTATTAGTTCCCATCCTCCTCAACCTTATATGTGCTTCTCTTTTCTTTTTGACCAAGGTAACAACATTCCTGGTCATCTAAGGTTCTCATAACATGCCATACCTATCCTTCATTCTTGCAGAAATGTGCCCCTCTGGAACTCTTATAAACTGCTGTTTGGAATGCCCCCACATGTCCAATGTAGATTTACCCTCAAACAGCTGCCTCCAGTCAACATTCTCCAGTTCCTGCCTAACTGTAGTTGTAGTTCACCGTCCCCTAATTTAATACCTTCACCCGAGGACTGAGGTTAACCCTATATGTGAGTGTCTTAAAATTTATAGTCTATTCCCAAAATGCTCCCCCACTGAAACCTCACGCACCTAGCTGGGCTTATTTCCCAAAACCAAGTCCAATATTACTCCTTCCCTGGTTGGGCTGTTTACATACTGTGACAAGACACCCTCCTTAATGGTCTTTACAAATTCTACCACATCCAAGTCCCTAGCACAAAGTGAGTCCCAGTCAATAGTGGGGGGCAATTAAGAACAAAAATATTGTGTTGATCTTTATTGCAAAAAGATTTGAGTACAAGCAGAAAGATATAGACAGCTGCACAATGCCTTGAACAGAGCATGTCTCAAGAATTGTGTGTAATGTTAACTTCCTTACCTAATAAAGGGTAAAATTGCCAAAGAAGGAGGACAGTAAAGATTGGTCAGGCTAATTCCTAGGATGGCAGGAATATCATTGGGTCAACTAAGCCTCTACTTAATTAGAATACAAGCATATTAAATTTTAACAGGGGTTGACAGATGTGATCCATTAATAATGCTTCCTCTGGATAGGGTATTTAGGACAAGGATTAAGGATACTATCTTTCAGGATAACAGTAGGTTATTTCAGACTAAGATCAGGAGAAATTTTTCACTCTGGAGTGGTGAGCCCGTGGAATTGCCTACCACTTGAGAGTGTCAAGGTCAGGTCACTGCATTTATTTAAGAAGTAAATAGATTTCTTGACATGAAGGGAGTCCAGGGCTGTAGAGAGAGTACAGAATTAAGCATTGAAACAGACAATAAGTTATGATTATACCCAAAGGAAGAGTAAGCTTGATAGGCGAAATAGCATACTACTGTTCTTTGTTTCCATGTTTCTCTGACTCATCATCCTATGTAGAACATAGGACATAGAAAAGTATAGCACAGAACAGGCCCTTAGGCCCACAATGTTGTGCCGAGACTTAATACAAATGTAAAATATAGTAACTTAACCTACAAACCCCTCAATTCACTGCTGTCAATGTGCATGTTCAGCACTTAAATGTCCCTAATGACTCTGCTTCCACCACCACCGCTGGCAATACACTCCATACATTCACTCCAGAGAGAAAAGTCCAAGCTTATTCAACCTTTCTTCATAAGGCAAGCCTTCCAGTGCAGGCAGCATCCTGGTAAACCTTCTTTGCACCCTCTCCAAAGCCTCTGTATCTTTGGATACAGAACTGGACACAATATTCCAAGTGTGGTCTTACCAGGGACTTGTAGAGCTGCAGCAAAACCTTGCGGCTCTTAAACTCGATCCCCCCGTTAATGAAAGCCAAAACACCATATGTTTTCTTCACAACCCTATCCACTCGGTTGGCAACTTTGAGGGACCTATGTACTTGCACACCCAGATCCCTCTGTTCCTCCACACTGCCAAGTATCCTGTTTTTAATCCTATATTTAGCATTCTAGTTCGACCCTCCAAAATGCATCACTTTTCATTTATCCAGGTTGAACTCCATCTGCCATTTCTCAGCCCAGCTCTGCATCATGTCTATGTCATGCTGCAGCCTGCAGTAGCCCTCTATTCTATCAACGACAAGTCCAACCTCTGTGTCATCTGCAAATTTACTAACCCACCCCTAAACCTCCTCAGCCAAGTCATTTATAAAAACTACAAAGAGCAGAAGCCCAAGAACAGAGCCCTGCGGGATGCCACTCAACACTGTCTTCCAGGCAGAATACTTTCCATCTAGAACCACTCTCTGCCTTCTGTCAACCAACCAATTCTGAATCCAGATAGCTAAATCTCCCTGTATCCCATACTTCCTAACTTTATGAATGAGCCTACCATGGGGAACCTTTTCAAATGTATTCTGCAAAGACATGGGAAATCTCAATACCAGTTATTAATGTATATGGGCTGCCAGTTTTAAAGGACTGAACAACTATGTCCTTTTGCTATGTTGTTGTGTAGTTTGTGCGACAACTCTCTTCATGCTAATGCATTGACTTTATCAGTTTGGAGGGAGGACTTTGTAGGTTGACAGGATGGTTTGCTACTCAATTCATTGTTGCCTAATTTTGTGTTCAGTTCTAATCCGAACTGGGTGGCATGGTAGCTCAGTGGTTAGCACTGCTGCCTCACATTGTCAGGGACCCAGGTTTGATTCCAGCCTTGGGTGACTATCTGTGTGGAGTTTGCACATTCTCCCCGTGTATGTGTAGGTTTCCTCTGGGTACTCTGGTTTCCTCCCACAATCCAAAGATGTACTTGTTAGGTGAATAGGCCATCCTAAATTGTCCATAGTGTTCAGAGATGTATTGCGGTTAGGCGCATTAATCAGAGGTAAATGTAGAGTAATAGGGTAGGGGAATGTGTCTAGGTGGGTTGTTCTTTAGAGGGTCGGTGTGGCTTGTTGGGTTGAAGGGCCTGTTTCCACACTATAGGAATTCTATATTTCATTCCTTTTAAACTTCTCATCAGTTTCATACAACTAAGAGAGTTGTGCAACTACTTCAGAGTACAATCACATACCTGAGTGTCTGAAGTCACATGTGGGTGAGGCCAAGGAAGGACAGGAGATTCCAATTGTTAAAAGGACATCAGTGAACCAATTCAGAGTTTAGAAGAATTGACGTTCATGGTTATTATTAGTGAGACCAACTTCTAAATATTGATATTTTTATCATTGTTTAACCTCCATCAACTGCTGGAGCATTAGAAATATCTTTCTCTAAAGGGTATTAGTGAACCAGTTGGGTTTTTAAATTATCACCAACAGTATTATGATTATCATTAGATCCTTAATTCCCGTTCTATTGAATCAAGTTCCAAAAACTGCCATGGACAGATTTGAACCTTAATTTTTTTCCAGTGACTGATGTAAGGCATGCCACTTGGGAGACAGACTTGCTGCACACCTTGAAAAAATGAGGATAAATAAGTTCAAGTGAACTGCCAAGTAGATTAACTGGGGAAACAGTAAGAAAGCAATAGCAGCTATTGAAGAAGGTACCTTATGACTCAGCATAAAATATATCCAATGAAAGAGGAATAATTGTAAGGGACATCAAACATCACATTAAGTACAAAAGAAAATGAAATAGGAAGTTGATACCATTAATATTATTAGATAAATAGTCTTAAACAAATTAATATTCTGTTCTTTAGTTCTTCCTTCTAAAATTAACAACGTTATGTTTTCACACATTATACCTCATATGCCCACTTAGTTTTATCAATATCGTTCTACAAACTGTTTGTATTCACCTTACAACTTGCCTTTCCACCTATTCTTGTGTTGTCTGCAGAATGGACTGCAGTACATTTGCTTCCTTCACCCAAGTCATTAATAAATGTTATAAATTGTTGCAGTCCGAGTGCTCGGGCTCAAGGCAGTACCATCTGGTACTGATGACATGCATCCTAGCACCTAAAAAGAAGTAGCAACAAAGATAATGATTACATTGATTGTAAGTTTCCAAAAGTCATTGGTTTCTGAAGATTTACTAGAAGATTGGAAATCTGCCAAAATGAGACCCCTATTTAAAAATTAAGGATGACAAAAACATAGGCTTATTAGTCGAATATGCTTTGTTGTAATCAATTATTGAGGAAGTAATAGCAGCATTTTGTAAAATCACAATCTAATCAAGGAGAGTCAGCATGGCTTCAACTGAGTAATTAATTCAAATTTTTGGAGAAATTGTCAACAAGAGTGGATAGAGGGAACCAGTCAATGTTTTGAATCTGGACTTCCAGAAATCATTCAACAAGGTACCTCACAAAACGTTAAGTCATAACAGCCAATGAAGTTGGAAGTATTATCTTGGCATAGATAGAAAATCAGTTAACAGTCAGAAAACAACATTTTTTTTCATATTGACAATGTGCAACCAAGAGGGTTCCACAGGGACCAGCACTAGGACTGCAACAGTTTATAACATTTACTAATGACTTGAGTGAAGGAAGCAAATGTACTGCAGTCCATTCTGCAAACAACACAAGAATAGGTGGAGAGGCAAATTGTAAGGTGAATACTAACAGTTTGTAGAACGATATTGATAAATTAAGTAAGTGGGTATATGAGGTATAATATGTGAAAATATAAAGTTGTTAATTTTAGAAGGAAGAACTAAAGAACATAATATTATTTAAATGGAGAAAAACTACAGAAGGCTGCAACACAGGATCTTTAGAGGTACTTGTGCACGTTGGAGTGTAACAGTAGGTAAGTTTGACTCCAACTGTACAAGATGCTAATGAGACCACATCTGGAGCACTGTGAACAGTTTTGGTCACCTTATTTACAGAACAGAGAATATCATTTCATTGAAGGTCATTCAGAAAAGTTTGACTAGGATGTTCCCTCATGTGAAGGGATGAAAGCAGAAATGGCTGGAAAATCTCAGTAGTTGTGACAGCATCTGAACAGAGAAAACAAAGGTAACTTTTGGATCATTTTTCAGAACTGATGGTAGCTAGGAAATGGCTCATATTTATTTTAGGTAGGGTCAGAGAGGGGTCAAGGAGTAAATGATAGATGGACATAGAGGCCAAAGAGAGAGAAAAAAAGAGTTGGACAGACAAAGGAATAGGTTCATTCTGGAAGAAGGAATTACTACTATAGAGGACTATTGGTAGCTAACAATGGATTCTGTATGGCAGCAGCCCATGTGATATCAAGACCTGGTTTGCGGAAGGCGCATCAAGTCCAAAAATTGTTGAACTTGAAATTCAGTTTAGAAGGATGCAGAATTCCAAGTGGAAAATGAGGCACTATTCTTCCACCTCACTTTGAGCTTCTTTCGAGTACTGCATCTAAGACAGAGATATTGCCTGGGGAACATGAAAGTGTGCTAAAGTGTTAAATAAACTTAACTTTAAAGGAGATGTGAGAGAAACTCTTTTTTTACAGAGAGGGTGGTATATGCCTGGAATGCACTGTCAGAGGAGGTAGTGAAGGCAGATACAATGGCAACGCTTAAGAGGCATCTTGACATACGACTGGGCAGGGAATAGAGAAATATGCACCGCATAGAGGCAAAAGGTTTTAGTTTAGAAAGGCATTATGTGTTGGAGCAGTCATGGTGGGCTGAAGGGCCTGTTCCTGTGCTTTGATCTAAATCGCACTGAATGCAGTGACAAGTTTTAAAATCTCTACAGGTCCTGAAATGAAACTGAAAACTTGCAGACAGGTTTCCTTTAACTTTCCAGTCTGTTTGTCTTCTCACAGTTAGTGTAGAAATGGCATCCATTTTTCTGATAATTAGTGAACTGGCAGTTGATAATTTTGTCCTCAACTACTTATGTAATATGTATATAAATTGAAATATTATTTGTTTAATCTGCTTACAGTTAACATCATAGTGATAATCATCTTGCTTTATTAAAATTATGGATTATCTACATGTGTCAGTCGTTACCTGGTGGCCATGGCCATGGCGGATCTACCAGTCATTGTCCTGGACTTGATATTGAGACACATTCCAATTGTTTATCAGGAACAGTTTTATTTCCTGATGGCTATCCCTGTGTGTAATACGCATGGCATCCTACTTTATGCAGCCACTGACTGTTCAGTCTGGTTCACTGTCACACTCACCTTTGACTGACTTGTGGCCATTTCTTGGCAGAAGCTGAAAAGTAACTATTGCAGTGAGAAAACAGTGACTGTGGGTTCTGGAAACAGTGACTGTACTGAGATGCTTAAAGAATATTTTCTGGTACTTTGCTCTCACAGACCAATATTGGCTGAGGAACGACCCCAGTTTTGCGATATATCAAGTACTGTTTATTACTCACAGGTCTGGGTCTCAATTGAGATTATCTACCACATTCTAACTCTATGTCTCGCATTTGTCCTGGTTCTTCTGCTCAATGTTTTCACCATATTTTAATGACAAGTAAAGCTCACATGAAACTTCGTGCTCACACCTATGGAAAAAATCCCAAAGATCCAGAGATGGTGTTGCGAAGGAAGTCCATCATATTACTGTTTGCTATCTCAGCCAATTTTATCCTGTTATGGTCAACATTATTGGGTTTTTTTCTACATGGAGATGTCTCTTCACTTTTGGGTATTGATCTGTGATTCTACAATGGTATGTTCAGGAATTGGGCTTCATACTGCAATCTAAATTCAGACAGCAATTTAAGAATGTGCTGAAGTATCCCTTTACTCAAATCAAATCAATTGCTCAAATTCATTAATTAAACAGTCCAGATCTCTCATTTTATTTATTATTGTACTAAGAATAAAATACTCTTTCAATCTTCTGGAAGGAGTGCACACAGTTCATTTCTTTTTCTCTCACTCTTGGAGACAAAAGAAAGATGAGGTTTTGGGCATCAGTAAAGATTAATTGTTTTTGAAAATAATCAACTTCCTGAGGAAATGGTGGATGTGGGTACAATTGCAACATTTAAAAGGTGTTTGGAAAGCGACATGAATAGGAAGGGTTTGGAGGAGAATGGTCAGGAGCAGGCAGGTAGGACTAATTTAGTTTGGGATTACATTATGTCCATATGGACTGGTTGGACCAAAGGGTCTATTTCCATGCTATATAACTCAATAACTCTGTGTCCAGTCAATAAATAATAAATTAACAGTTGTGATTGATAAAAATTCTAATTGAAAAATGCTAAGCAGCAGAGCTAATTGAGTGTCTTATCTTTTTGGTTAAGAAACACAAAAATACATTTAAAAAATGAATGTCAGTAGATTGCCCTTCAGTCTGGGTTGTTGTCATCTCTCAGCCTGCTTTGTGACAACTGAATGGGGTGTGAGATATAGAATCATAGAATCATAGAATTCTGTAGCACAAAAAGAGGCCTTTGAGCCATTGTGCTTGTACTGGCTCCTGTAAGAACTATCAAGCTAGGCCCATTCCCCAGACAGTTCCATAGCCCTTAATCACTTTCAAATATATATTCAGCTCTCTTTTGAAATTGTTCATAGAAACTGCCTCCATTATTCTTCCAGGCAATGCATTCCAAATCCTAATAACTCTAAGTAGTAACTCCTTATTTCACTCCTGGCTGTCTTGCTGACAATCTTGAAATTGTGACCCCCCTCCTCATCCCAAATTACTGATATATCAACTTGCAGAAATTGTTCATAACTACAAACACATCAATGATCTCACCTTTCTGTGCTCAAACATAAGATGACTTTCTCGATTCTTTCCATATCTTTAAAATCCTTCATTCCTGGTATAATTCTGGTAAATCTCATTTGCACTCTGTCTGGGGCTTAGTTAGGCAGACAGACAGGGGATTCTGTGGCTACAAACTGGAATTCGGAATGGTGCTTAGCCTCCAAGATACCAGGGTCTAGGTCGTCTCAGAGCTGCCTGCAAAATGTTCTCAAAGGGGAGTATGAGCAGCCAGAAGGCATTGTGTGTGTTGACACAAATGACATGTGTAGAAATAGGGATGAAGTACTGCAGAGTGATTATATAGAGCCAGGAAAACAGTTAAAAACCAGGACTTCATCAGTGGTACTATCTGGATTACTTCCAGTGCCATGTGCAAGTGAGGGTAAGACCACAAGGATATGGTAGATGAATGTGTGGCTAAAGAATTGGTGCAGGGGTCAGGGATTCAGAATTTTAGATTTACATAGAAGAATACAGCACAGTACAGGCCCTTTGGCCCTCTATGTTGCGCCGATCCAAGCCCACCTAACCGACACTAGCCCACTATCCTCCATATGACTATCCAATGCCCGTTTAAATGCCCATAAAGAGGGAGAGTCCACCACTGCTACTGGCAGGGCATTCCATGAACTCACGACTCGCTGAGTAAAGAACCTACCCTGAACATCTGTCCTATACCTACCACCCCTTAATTTAAAGCTATGCCCCCTCATAATAGCTGACTCTATACGTGGAAAAAGGTTCTCACGGTCAACCCTATCTAAACCCCTAATCATCTTGTACACCTCTATCAAGTCACCCCTAAACCTTCTTTTCTCCAATGAAAACAACCCCAAGTGCCTCAGCCTTTCCTCATACGATCTTCCTACCATACCAGGCAACATCCTGGTAAACCTCCTCTGCACCCATTCCAGTGCCTCCACATCCTTCCTATAGTATGGCGACCAAAACTGCACACAATACTCCAGATGCGGCCGCACCAGAGTCTTATTCAACTGCAACATGACCTCAGGACTGCGGAACTCAATTCCTCTACCAATAAAAGCCAGTACGCCATATGCCTTTTTCAGCACACTATTTACCTGGGTGGCAACTTTCAGAGATCTGTGTACATGGACACCAAGATCCGTCTGCTCATCCACACTACCAAGTATCCGACCATTAGCCCAGTACCCCATCTTTTTGTTACTCTTACCAAAGTGAATCACCTCACACTTAGCTACATTGAACTCCATTTGCCACCTTTCTGCCCAGCTCTGCAGTTTATCTATATCCCGTTGTAACCTGCCACATCCTTCCTCACTGTCTACAACTCCTCCAACTTTTGTATCATCCGCAAACTTGCTCACCCAAACTTCTAACCCCTCCTCCAGGTCATTTATAAAAATGACAAACAGCAATGGTCCCAAAACAGATCCTTGCGGAACACCGCTAGTAACGGCACTCCAAGATGAACCTTTACCATCAACTACTACCCTCTGTCTTCTTTCCAGCCAGCCAATTCCTTATCCAAACCTCCAACTCACCCTCAATGCCATACCTCCGAATTTTTTGCAGTAGCCTACCATGGGGAACCTTATCAAATGCCTTACTAATATCCATATACACCACATCTACTGCTTTCCCCTCGTCCACCTCCTTAGTCACCTTCTCAAAGAATTCAATAAGGTTTGTGAGGCACGACCTGCCCTTCACAAAACCATGCTGACTATCCTTGATCACATTATTCCTATCCAGATGTTCATAAATCCTATCCCTTACAATTCTCTCTAAGACTTTGCCTACAACAGAAGTGAGACTATAGTTACTAGGGTTATCCCTACTCCCCTTCTTGAACAAGGGAATCACATTTGCTATCCTCCAGTCTTCTGGCACTATTCCTGTAGACAACGAGGACATAAAAATCAAGGCCAGTGACTCTGCAATCTCCTCCCTTGCTTCCCAGAGAATCCTAGGATAAATGCCATCAGGCTCAGGGGACTTATCTATTTTCACCCTTTCCAGAATTTCCAACACCTCTTCCCTACATACCTCAAAGCTGTCCATTCTACTTAATTGTGACTCAATATTCACATTGGCAACAATGTCCTGTTCCTGAGTGAATACTGATGAAAAGTATTCATTCTGTGTCTCCCCAATCTCTTCAGCCTCCACACGCAACCTCCCACTACTACCCTTGACTGGACCTATTCCTACCCTAGTCATTCTTTTATTCCTGACATACCTATAGAAAGCCTTAGGATTTTCCCTAATCCTACCAACTAAGGACCTTTCATGTCCCCTCCTTGCTGCTCTTAGCTCTCTCTTTCTGGGCTCTTTTCTTGGGGAGAGGTGACCTGTTCAAGAGGGGTGATTTGCATCTGAACTGGAGGGCAACACATATCATGGCAGCCAAGTTTCCTTGTGCTGCAAGGGAGGGGTTAAACTAAATTGGCAGGGGGTGGGATCCTCAACAGTAAGGAGGCAACTGCGAGATTCTAAAGAGCTACAGTAATCAGCAATAGTAAAGTGAGGAGACAGGACAGGCTGGAAAATGACAGGGAGCAAGGAATGCCTGTTGGATTAAATTGCATCTGATTCAACGCAAGAGTGCTGACAGGTAAGGCCAATGAACTCAGGGCATGGATAGGTATGTGGGACTGGGTATTATTGCCATTACAGAAACATGGCTAAGGGAGGGTCAGGACTGGTAGCCTCATGTGCCAGGATACTAGTGCTTTAGCAGAATAGAGGTGGCAGAAGGGGGGAAAGGGAGTTGCATTTTTGATTCAGACAATTTACATAAATGATTTGGATGTGAGCATAAGAGGTTCAGTTAGTACTTTTGCAGATGACACCAAAATTGGAGGTGTAGGAGACAGCAAAGAGGGTTACCACAGATTACAACAGGATCTGGACCAGATGGGACAATGGGCTTAGAAGTGGCAGGTGGAGTTTAATTCAGATGAATGCGAGGTGCTGCATTTTGGGAAAGCAAATCTTTGCAGGATTTATACACTTAATGATAAGGTCCTAGGGAGTGTTGCTGAACAAAGAGACCTTGGAGTGCACGTTCATAGCTCCTTGAAAGTGGAGTCGCAGGTAGATAGGATAGTGAAGAAGGCATTTTGTATGCTTTCCTTTATTGGTCAGAGTATTGAGTACAGGAGTTGGGTGGCCATATTGCAGCTGGACAGGACACTTTTGGAATACTGCATGCAATTCTGGTCTCCTTCCTATCAGAAAGATATTGTGAAACCTGAAATGGTTCAGAAAAGATTTACGAGGATGTTGCCAGGTTTGGAGAATTTGAGCTATAGGGAGAGGCTGAACAGGCTGCGGCTGTTTTCCCTGGAGTGTCGGAGGCTGAGGGGTGACCTTATAGAGGTTTACAAAATTATGAGGGGCATGGATAGGATAAATAGACAAAGTCTTTTCCCTGGGATTGGGGAGTCCAGAACTAGAGGGCATAGGTTTAGGTTGAGAGGGGAAAGATATAAAAGAGACCTAAGGGGCAACTTTTTCACACAGAGGGTGGTACGTGTATGGAATGAGTTGCCAGAGGATGTGGTGGAGGCTGGTACAATTGCAACATTTAAGAGGCATTTGGATGGGGATATGAATAGGAAGGGTTTGGAGGGTTATGGGGTGAGTGCTGGCAGGTGAGACTAGATTGGGTTGGGACATCTGGTTGGCGTGGACAGGTTGGACCGAAGGGTCTGTTTCTATGCTGTACATCTCTATGACTCTAAGTAACAAAACAATGATCAAAGATAAAATAACTAAAGGATTGTCCTTTAAAGGAGTCTCTGTGGGTGGAGCTAAGAAATAAAAAAGGGATGATGACATTATTGGGGTTGTACTATAGTGCATTCAAGAAAGTTTCCTCAAGCAATATACACCGAGTCCTACTCAGGAAGGGGCAAAACTTGACCTGCTCTTAGGAAATTGGGCAGAACAGGTGACTGAAGTGACAGTGGGGAAGCACTTTGGAACCAGTGACCAGAGTTCTATTGACGGAGAAATTAGCCCAATAAAGCAGAGATCACAAAACACAGATCGAAGTGAAATTAACAAACAGTTTATTGGTACGGCGATATCATGGAAGAGAAATTGACTAAGCTGAAATAACAGAGACAGTCTGTCCAGGTCGCCGAAAACTCTCTTCACCGAGCTGAAAATCAAGCCAGGTTTTATAGGAATCTTGTACAATGAGGTTAATTAAAATGGGGAACAATGCAATGTATTTGAAAATTAAGTAATCCAGTTATAACGGCGATAAGTGCACAACAGTTATCAGAATAAGGTCCTGATTGTCGATTCAATATAATATCCCGGCAGCATCAATTAGTTCTTAATGGGATCAGGAGATTCCAGCTCTCTTTAAAGGTAGGTGAGATTGTCTCTTTTGAAGCAGTAAACTGTTTCATTGTTTCTCTCATGTGAGTGAGATATTCTAGCGCCTCTCCATCTGACCTGTCCTTTGTGAGGCTTTGGTATCACTGGCTTACGAGACTGCCCTTAGGGGACAGTTGTGTTAATCGGGTCCAGGAAGCTTATTGTTAGTTTGTGTTGGGAAGTGTATTTCCTGGTCTGCGGGTTACTATGGTCATGTCTGTTTTCTCCTGTCAGCTTATTTGGTCAATGCTGAGGGATTGCATGATTTGGACAGGCTTGATTTTCTGTGTTCTCTGTGGGTAGGCAGTGTGGCAGATCTTTTCCCACATCTATTAATTTTAAAATAGATATGGAGAGGGAGAAAACTGGGCCACAGGTTCAAGTTCTAAATTGGGGCAAGGAATTGGACAGGAGCTTGCAGGGGTTGATTGGAGGAGTTTGTTTACAGGCAAAGGACCTACGGTAAGTGAAAAGCTTTTAAAAGTAAGGTAGCTAGAGTTCAAGGTCCATTTGTTCCTGTGAGGGTAAAGGGCACAGTTGGCAAGAATAGGGAACACTGTATGACAAGAGATATTAAGACTTTGATCAAAAAAAGAGGTATGACTCACTGAAAAGGCAGCTGGGATCATGGAATCCCTGGAGGTATTTTGGGGATACAGGAGTTTACTGAAGAAGGAAATCAGGAGGGCAAAAAGGGGCATGAGGTAGCTTTGGTTCAAAAGATTAGGATGAATCCAAAGAGGATCTTTAAATAAATTAAAGGAAAAAAAATATTTCGAGAGAGAAGAGGACCCCTCAAGAACCAAAGTGGACATGAATGTGTAGAATTTCAGGACATGGGCGAGGTCCTCGATGAATATTTCTCCTCTGTGTATTCTTGGAGAAAGTCATGAAGACTTGGAAACTTGGGTAAATAAGTGGCCCTATCTTGTGGACAGTTCACATGACAGTGGAGGAGGTATTGAATGTATTAAAATACATAAACGTGGATAAATCTACTTGTCCTGTCCAGATATATCCAAGAACACTGGAAGGGGCTAGTGAAGAAATTGTGAGGGCCCTGGCTGATATTTTTGCATCATTGTAAGCCACTAGTAAGATTCCAGAAGACTGGAGGGAAGCGAATGTTGTGCCCTTATTCAAGAAAGCCTGCAAAAAAAAACCTGCAAACTACAGACCAATAACGCTAATATCTGTGGAAGGTAGGTTACTTGAGATGATTCTGAGAGATATAATATACATGCATTTGGATAGACATGGTTTGATTAGGAATAGTCAACATGGCATTGTGCGCGGGAGATCATGCCTCACAAATTTGTTAGAGTTCTTTGTTGAAGTGACCAGGAAGGTTGATGAGGGCAGGGTGGTCGATGTAATTCATATGGATTTCAGTAAGGCCTTTGAGAAGGTCCCTCATGATAGGCTGCCCTGGAAGCAGAAAGTGAGGACTGAAGATGCTGGGGATCAGAGTCTAAACGTGTGGTGCTAGAAAATCACAGCCGGTCAGAGAACATCCGAGCAGCAGGAGAATTGACATTTTAAGCATAAGCTTTTCATCAGAAATGTAGGGGTCGGGGAGGGGGCAGAGGGCCGAGAGATAAATGGGAGGAAATGGGGCTGGGGGTAAGGTAGCTAGGAATGAAGTAGGTAGGGGATGATAGTGATAGGTCGGACTGGGAGTGGAGGGTGGAACAGTTAGGTGGGAAGGAAGATGGATCAGTAGGACAGTTCAAGAGGGTGGTTTGAGTTGGAGGGTTGGATCTGGGATAAAGTGGAGTGAGAGGAGATCAGGAAACTTGTGAAATCACCATTGATTCCATGTGGTTGGAGGGTCCCAAGGTTGAAGATGAGGTGTCCTTCCGAGGTGGGCGGCACAGTGGCACAGTGGTTAGCACTGCTGCCTCACAGCGCCTGAGACCCGGGTTCAATTCCTGCCTCAGGCAACTAACTGTGTGGAGTTTGCACGTTCTCCCCGTGTCCGCGTGGGTTTCCTCCGGGTGCTCCGGTTTCCTCCCACAGTCCAAAGATGTGCAGGTCAGGTGAATTGGCCATGCTAAATTGCCTGTAGTGTTAGGTAAGGGGTAAATGTAGGGGTATGGGTGGGTTGCGCTTCGGCGGGTCGGTGTGGACTTGTTGGGCCGAAGGGCCTGTTTCCACACTGTAATGTAATCTAATCTAATCCTCCAGGCAACATGTGGCTCGAACTTAGCAGTGAAGGAGGCCCATGATTTGCATCTGTTTGGCAGGGAGAGGGGTGTTGAAGTGTTCAGCCACAGGGTGGTGGGGTGGATTGGTGAGTGTCTCCCAGAGATGTTCTCTCTAACATTCTGAAGTTGGTGTCCTGTCTCCCCAGTGTAAAGGAGACCACATTGCCAGCAACAGACACAATAGATGAGGTGTTCGTAGGTACATCTATGCCGGATGCGGAAGGTTCCTTTGGGGCCTGAGAAGAAGGTGAGTGGGAAGTAGGTGCGCAGGTTTTACCTCTCCTGCAGTGGCAAGGGAAGATGCTGAGAATGGAGGGTAGGTTAGTGGGGAATGTGGACCTTATGAGGGAGTTATGGAGGGAATGGTCTCTGCGGAACACAGATTGGGGTGGAGAAGGATTATATCTCTGGTGGTGGAAATAGCGGAGGATGAAATGTTGTATCCGGAGGTTGGTGGGGTGGAAAGTGAGGGCCAGGGAGGTTCTGTCCTAGTAACAATTGGAGAGGTGGGGTTCAAGTACGGAAGTGTGGAAAGTGGAAGAGATGCACTGGAGGGCATTCTTGAGCACATGGAAAATAAAATCCTGAAGTAGGAGGCCATCTGGGATGTTTTGGAGTCGAATTGGTCTGACTGGGAGCAGGTGCGGCGGAGTCAAATGAATTGGGAATAAGGGACAGTATTTTTACAGGGAGGGGGGTTTGGGGTGGGAGAAGGTGTTGTCCGGGTAACTGGTGGGTTTGAAGTAGATGTCTGTGTCGAGTTGGTCGCTGGAAATGGAGATGGAGAGGTCTTGAGAATGGAGGGTGGTGTTCAAGATGGTCCTGGTGAACTTGAGGTCAGGGTGGAAGGTGTTCGTGAACTCGATGAACTGTTCAACTTCCTCACAGAACACGAGGGGACTTTGATGCAGTCATGAATGCAGCAGAGGAAAAGGTGAGGAATGGTGCTGGTGTGGCCTTGGAAGATGGAGTGTTCCACATATCCAACAGGCATCGTGAGGAAGGTTATCAGAAATTGCAGCAGGCCCTTGATCAGTTGGTCTAGAAATGGCAAATGGAGTTTAATATAGATAAATGTGAGGTTTTCCATATTGCAAAGTCAAATCAAGTTAGGGATTTCATGCTGAATGGAAGGACCTTAAGGAATATGATGAAAGGGACCTTAGAGTTCAGGTGCACTGTTCTTTGAAAGTGGAGTCATAGGTAGACAGGGCAATGAAGAAGGCTGTTGGCACACTGGCCTTCATCAGTCAGGGCATTGAGTATAGACATTAGGAAGTTATGTTGCAGTAGTACGGATGTTGATAAACCCACACTTTGAGTATTGTGTTCAGTTTTGGTCACCCTGCTATCGGATGGATGTTATAAAACTGGAAAGAGTGCAGAAGAAATTTACAAGGATGTTGCCAGGACTCCAGAATCTGATTTATAGGCAGAGGTTGGTCAAGCTGAGGCATTTTTCTTTAGAACAAAGGAGACTGACGGTGGACCTTACAGCAGTGTATAAGATCATGACAGACATGGATAAGGTGAATGCACTAATTCTTTTTTCCCAGGGTTGGGAAATCACAGACTAGAGTTTGAGATTAGAGGAGAAAGAGTAGTGTTGCGGAAGAGATAGTGTTGGATAAGTTAATGGAGCTAAGGATAGATAAATCTCCTGGCCCTGATGGAATGCATCCTAGGGTACAAAAAGGCGGGAGAATTAGCAGCTGGACTGGCAGGAATTTTGCAAAATTCGCTGGACTATGGGCCAGTCCCAGTAAATTGGAAAATAGCAAATGTGACACCACTGTTTAAAAAGGGAAGTAGACAAAAGATGGGGAATTATAGGCCAGTGGAATTAACCTTTGTAGTGGGGGAGGTGTTTGACTCTATTATCAAGGAAGAACTAGCAGGGCATCTCAAAGAAAATTGTCCCATTGTACAGATGCAGCATGGGTTCATGAAGGGCAGATCATGCTTCACAAGTGCAAATGTTGGTCCTCTTTTAAAGGATGGTAATCGAGAAATCCATGGCAATTACAGACCAGTCAATCTTACATCTGTGGTCAGCAAGGTTTTGGAACAAATTCTGACGGATAGGATTTATGACTATTTGGAAAAGCACAGCGTGATTCAAGGCAGTCAGTGTGGCTTTGTGAGGGGTAGTTCATGCCTTGAGTTCTTTGAGAAGGTGACAAGACAGGTCGACGAAGGTCGGGCAGTGGATGTGGTGTATGTGGACTTCAGTGAGGCATTTGATAAGGTTCTCCATAGTAGTCTCATTCATAAAGACAGGAGGTATAGGATACAAGGAGATTTGGATATCTGGATTCAGAATTGGCTGGCTGTCAGAAGGCTGACAGGGAGTGGTTGTAGATGGAAAGTATTCTGCCTGGAGGTCAGTTTTGATTGGTGTCCTGCAGGGCTCTGTTCTTGGGCCTCTGCTCTTTGTAGTTTTCATAAATGACTTGGATGAGGAGGTTGAGGGGTGAGTTAGTAAATTTGCAGATGACACAAAGCTTGGAGATTCCACTGATAGTATCAAGGGCTATTGCAGGCTGCAGCCCGACGTCGACAAAATGCAGAGCTGGGCTGAGAAATGGTAGGTGGAGTTCAACCTGAATAAATGCAAAGTGATGCATTTTGGAAGTTTGAACTTGAATACTGAATATAGGATTAAAGACAGGATTCTTGGCAGTGTGGAGGAACAAAGGGATCTTGGTGTTCAAGTTACATAGATCCCTCAAAGTTGCCACCCAAGGGTTTTTAAGAAAGCATGTAGTGTTTTGGCTTTCATTAACAGGGGGATCGAGTTTAAGAGATGTGAGGTTCTTCTACAACTCTACAAGTCCCTTGTGAGACCACACTTGGAATATTGTGTCCCATTCTGGTCGCTCTACTATAACAAAGATACAGAGGCTTTGGAGAGGGTGCAAAGAAGGTTTACCTAGATGCTGCCTGGACCGGAGGGCTTGTCTTATGAAGAGAGGTTGACTAAGCTCGTAGAGAAGGAGGACGAAAGGTGACCTGATCGAGGTATACAAGGTAATGAGAGGCATGGGTAGAGTCAATAGACAGAGATATTTCCCCAAGGCAGGAATGACTGGCACGAGGGGTCACAGTTTTCAGATATTAGGAGGAATGTATAGAGGAGATGTCAGATGTAGGTTCTTTACACAGAGAGTTGTGAATGCATGGAATGCGTTGCCAGCGGTGGTGTTAGAAGTAGAGTCATTAGGGACATTTAAGCGACTGCTGGACATGCACATGGACAGCAGTGAATTGAAGGGTGTGTAGGTTAGGTTATATTGTTTTACATTAGGATTAATCCTCAGCACAACATCGTGGGTCGAAGGGCCTGTTCTGTGCTGTACTTCTATGCCACCTGCCACCTCTCAGCCCATTGGCCCGTCAGATCAAGATCCTGTTGTAATTTGAGGTAACCTTCTTCTCCATCCACTACACCTCCAATTTTGGTGTCATTTGCAAACTTACTAACTATGCCTCTTATGCTCTCATCCAAATCATTTATATAAATGACGAAAAGTAGTGGACCCAGTACCAACCCTTGTAGCACTCCAATGGCCACAGGTCTCCAGTCTGAAAAAACAACCCTCCACCACCACCTCTTCTACCTTTTAGATTAGATTCCCTATAGTATAGAAAGATGCCCTTCAGCCCAACCAGTTCACACCGACTATCCGAAGAGTAACCCACCAAGACCCATTTCCCTCTGACTAACGCAAACCGGAGCACCCCAGAGAAAACCCACGCAGACACAAGGAGAATGTGCAAATTCCACACAGACAGTCGCCTGAGGCTGGAATTGAACCCGCGTCCCCGGCGCGGTGAGGCTGCAGTGCTAACCACCGTGCCACCGTGCCACCCTCCTTTGATCCAGTTCTGTATCCAAATGGCTGGTATCCAGGTATCCAGGTTATTGCAAGTGTATAAAAGTTAATGCAGTTCCACATAGATCACATTTGGAGACTGTGTGTGAAGTTTTCATTCCCTTACCTGAGAAAAAGTATAATTGCACTCGAAGCATTTAAGAGATGGTTTGCTCGTCTAATCTGTAGGATGAAAATGTTATTCTATGAGAAAAGATTGAGCAGGTTGGACATCTCCCTACTGAAGTTTACAATGAGAGATGACTGGTTAGGTGGTCAGATCAGTGACAATCCAGAAAAGTGCTGGGAAATGTACTATGGAAGGTGTAACAAAGCAAGGAATTACAATTTAGGGGTGGCACAGTGGCTCAGTGGTTAGCACTGCTGCTTCATAGTGCCAGGGACCTAGGTTTGACTCCAGCCTCGGGTGAATGTTTGTGTGGAGTTTGCACATTCTCCCCGTGTCTGCGTAAGTTTCTTCTGGGTGCTCCAATTTCCTCCCACAATCCAAAGGTGTACAGGTTAGGTGAATTGGCCATGCTAAATTGCCCATAATGTCCAGAGATGTGTAGGTTAGGTGCATTAGTCAGTGGTAAATATAGGATAATAGGTGGAGGAATGCATCTGGGTGGATTACTGTTTGGAGAGTCAGTGTGGCCTTGTTGGGCTGAAGGGCGTGTTTCCATACTTTAGGGATTCTATGATTCTATAAATATGAATCATAGGGCCCTGGATATGCATATCCTCAGATCATTGAAGACAAGAGTGCAGATAGATAAGATGAATAAGAAGGCATCGGGGATGCATACCTTTCTTATTAAATGGTTAGTTAGGCCTCTTTTGGAATATTGCATGCAATTCTGGTCTCCTTCCTACCTGAAGGATGTTGTGAAACTTGAAAGGGTTCAGAAAAGATTGTGCCAGGGTTGATGCCAGGGTTGGAGGATTTGAGCTATAGGGAGAGGCTGAATAGGCTGGGGCTGTTTTCCTTGGAGCATCGGAGGCTGAGGGGTTACCTTATAGAGGTTTATACAATCATGAGGGGCATGGATCAGATAAATAGACAAGGTCTTTTCACTGTGGTGGGGGAGTCCAGAACTAGAGAGCATAGGTTTAAGGTGAGAGGGGAAAGATAATAAAAGAGACCTAAGGGGCAACTTTTTCAAGCAGAGGGTGATGCATGTATGGAATGAGCTGTCAGAGGAAGTGGTGGAGGCTGGTACAATTGCAACATTTAAAAGGCATCTGGATGGACACATGAATAGGAAGGGTTTAGAGGGATCTGAGCCAAGTGCTGGTAGGTGGGATTAGACTAGGCTGGGATATCTTGTCGGCATGGACAAGTTGGAGCGAAAGTACTGTTTCCGTTCTGTATATCTCTCTGACTCTAATCACATACAAAAGCAGGGAGGAAATGCTGGACTTATATAAAATGCTGGTTTAGTTCCAAACACCATGTTACAGGAAGGATGTTATTGTACTCGAGAAGATGCACAGGAGACTTTATCAGGATGCCATTTGGGCTGAAGTATCTGAGCTATGAGGAAAGATTAGATTAGTTGTATTTGTTTTCCATGGAGCAGCAAAGGTTGAGAGGGAAACAGATAGAAAGGTATAAGATTATGAAGGGCCTAGATAGAGTGATAGGAAAGCAGTTTTTCCATGATTACAAGGGTCAATAACAAGGGGGTCATAGATTCAAGCTTAAAGATAGGAAAGCCAAGAAGAGAGTTTAAGAAAAACTTTCTAACCCAGATCCTGCTGGGAGTCTGGAACTAATTGCCTTTAGGGTGGTGGAGCCAGAAATTCTTGTAATATTTGGATTGTCACTTTGTCTTCGGAACAAAAGCTGAGAAAATGAATGAATGTAAACAGGTCTTTGTTGACCAGAGTGAAAATGATACGCCGACTGTCTTGGTACCTCTCTTATAAGCTGTTTTATAGGAGCAGGGGGAGCATTTGCTTCTGGGGAGCAAAGGCTGGTGATAATATTTAAATTTTGGTTTGGAGTGCTCCAGGGACTAGTGTGGGGTTATCAACTATTTATAACCTTTGTGGGGATCAGTTAGCTGGAGAGCTGGTTTGCAAAGCAGAGAGAGTCAAGAACAATTGCTGTACCAGTTGAGGTTGCCATGAAGGACTTTATTTCTCAATGTCACTCCTCGCTTGAGGCATGGTGACCTTCAGGTTAAAACACCACCAATCATCTTTCTCTAATGAAAGAGCAGAACTTTGGCTCAGTGGGACTATTGCTATTTTACCTCAGAGATCAGTTAACTCAGTTGCTGGAAGGCTGATTTGCAATGCAGAATGATGCTAACAGCATGGCTTCACTTCACATACTGGCTGAGGTTACTGTGAAGGACCGCCCCTCTGAACCTCTCTCTAATGAGAGAGCAGCCCGATAATGTGATAAGGCTATGGTAACTTTACCTTTGTAATTTATGCCAATGATTTGGATGATGCACTGAATGTGTTAGAATTAAATTTCATAATTGCATCAAGATAAGTGGGAGAGTAATTGTCAGGAAGTATGGACTCAACAATGGGAGGTACAGAGGAAATATTCAGCAAATTAACTATATTCTGGGCATATGTGAAATTGGCCAGTTTGACAAGAAGAAGAGGAAAGCTGTAAACTATTTAAATGTGTTAATGAGACCATGTGCGATATACTGTGTGCAGTTTTTGCCTTCTTATCTGAAAAGTAAAGGTACAATTTCTGAAGAAGCACTTCAGAGAAATTTCATTTTCTTCATTCCTAGGATAAAGGGCTTACCTGATGAAGTAAAGTTAAACAGGTCAGGCCTGAGAAATGAGAGAACATCTTATTGCAACAAGAAACGCCATGTTGGAATTTGTAACCACGGAATGTTTCCTCTTGTAATGGCAACTAAAACCAGCACTGTGGCAAAGTGGTGAGTACTGCTGTCTCACAGCACCAATGACCTGGGTTCAATTCTAGTCTTGGGTACGTGTCATTGTGAAATATGCATGTTCTTCCTATGGGTTTCCTCCGGGTTCTTCAGTTTCCTTCCAAAGATGTGCAGGTGAGATGGATTAACCATAGTAAATGCAGGGTTACAGGGAGAGGGGGGAGGCTGCAGCTGGGGTTGAGTCTGATAGGATGTTCTGCAGAGAGTCAGTGGAAACTGCATCGGCCAAATGGCCTCTTTCCTCTTTGTAAGGATTCTGTGACATGGTTTAAGAATAAGACATGTTGTGATGAAATGATGCAAGTACCTTTTTTTTGTGAAAGGTTAATGTAGACCCATTTCAATATATATGGTCATATGGTTGTTCAGCATAGAACAGATACTTCAAACTTGTCTATGACGACCATATAACCTAAATTAATCGAATCTGATTTGCCAGCATTTGGCCAACACCCCTCTGAACTTTTCACGTACCCATCCAGATACCTCTTAAAAGTTGTAATTGTATCAGCCTCCACCACTTCCTCTGGCAGCTCATTCCATATATGGAATGGGTGATTTAGCTCTCAAACCTATGACACAGGGACGTGAATTTCACCACTTGGCATTTTGACAAAGGAAAACTGGTGGCATAGCAACAGGAAGTGATGGAGGCTATTCATATCCCCTGAAGATCTGCTAAGCAGAAGCAAAGGAGTTTATTAAATATCGCAAGCCCACTATATGAGAAGCATAGCGTAGGGTGGGATTGGGGGCGGGGGGTGGGGGAATTCAGCAAGAGATACCAGGTTCATATTACTGTTGTTTATAGTCCAGAGACAGAGCCAGGAAACTCGTCAGAGCTATTAGAATGTATCAGCCAAGTCAAGGGGCTTAGCCTTTGCTTTGGGGTTCAGAGTGCAATAGGTCAAGAGCAACTTCCCATCCAAGCCTAGACTCTGATAAGGGTACTCAGAGTCAGGGTCCTCTCCTCATAAGCTGAGTGATAGGCAACACAATGCCCATCTTGATTCTCTTTGCTTGACTGTGTGCTGATTTGCTCCTGAAATGAGAAAGAAGCACATATTAGGGGAGATGAAAGTGGATGACACAGCTGTTAGGATAGGTGCAGGTAGGGAGGTCTCCTGAGTGAGTAAGTGGACAATGCAGATGACATGCAAGTTTAGGGCTGCTGAGCATTGGAATGGGTAAGATCATGTGGGGAAGATTGTGCAATAGTGCAACAGTGTGAGTGGTGGAGCATGAGTCTTGGTGGGAGTTGAGTACAATACCAGAGAGAAATTGACTGAGAGGTATCAGAGAGAAGCTAGTAGCACTTATCTAGTGGAGTGAAGAACACTGGCTTTCTTCGCACAGTTCTGGTCATTCTTCCAGATGTCTGAGATGATTTAACCTGGGTGCCAACCTTGGACATGGCTGACACAGTCTGATGTCATGGTCTCCAATGCTGGACATAGTGGGAAGAGGTAAAGTATGGAAACATACCCAGCCTGTCCAACCCATCCATGCCAACCAGATATCCCAACCCAATCTAGTCCCACCTGCAAGCACCCGACCCATATCCCTCCAAACTCTTCCTATTCATATACCCATCCAAATGCCTCTTAATTGTTGCAACTTTACCAGCCTCCACCAATTCCTCTGGTAGCTCATTCCATACATGTGCCACCTCTGTGTGAAAAAGTTGCCCCTTAGGTCTCTTTTATATCTTTCCCCTCTCATCCTAAACCTACGCCCTCTAGTTCTGGACTGTCCAACCCCAGGGAAAAGACTTTGCCTAATTAGCCTATCCATGCCCCTCATAATTTTGTAAACCTCTATAAGGTCAGCCCTCAGCCTCCAATACTCTAGGGAAAACAACTCCAGCCTGTTCAGCCTCTCCCTATAACTCAAATCCTCCAGCCTTGGCCACATCCTTGTAAATCTTTTCTGAACACTTTCAAGTTTCACAACATCTTTCCGATAGGAAGGAGACCAGATTTGCACACAATATTCCAACAGTGGCCTAACCAATGTCCTGTACAACTGCAACTCCTGTACTCAATACTCTGACCAATAAAGGAAAGCATACCAAACACCTTCTTCACTATCCTATCTACCTGCGACTCCACTTTCAAGGAGCTATGAACGTGCACTCCAAGGTCTCTTTGTTCAGCAACACTTCCCTAGGACCCTATCATTAAGTGTATAAGTCTTGCAAAGATTTGCTTTCCCAAAATGCAGCACCTCGCATTCATCTGAATTAAACTCCATCTGCCACTTCTCAGCCCTTTGGCCCATCTGGTCAAGATCCTCTTGTAATCTGAGGTAACCCTCTTCACTGTCCCACTACACCTCCAATTTTGGTGTCATCTGCAAACTTACTAACTATACCTCTTATGCTCGCATCCAAATCATTTATGTAAATGACAAAAAGTAGAAGATCCAGCACTGATCCTTGTGGCACTCCACTGGTCACAGGCCTCCAGTCTGAAAAACAACCCTTGACCACCACTCTCTGTCTTTTCCCTTTGAGCTAGTTCTGTATCCAAATGGCTAGTTCTCCCTGTATACCATGAGATCTAACCTTGCTAATCAGTCTCCCATGGGGAACCTTGTCGAATGCCTTACTTATATTCATATAGATCACATCTACTGCTCTGCCCTCATCAATCCTCTTTGTTATTTGCTCAAAAAACTCAATCTAGTTTGTGAGACATGATTTCCCACACACAAAGCCATGTTGACTATCCCTAATCAGTCCTTACCTTTCCCTCCTGTCCCTCAGGATTCCCTCCAACAAGCCTCTTGCTGAGATATTTGTATCATTGATAGTCACAGGTAAGGTGCCAGAAGACTGGAGGTTGGCAAACGTGGTGCCACTGTTTAAGAAGGGTGGTAAGGACATGCTAGGGAACTATAAACCGGTGAGCCTGACCTCGGTTTGGGCAAGTTGTTGGAGGGATATCCTGATATTCAGTTCCCAATTTCTCTCTAGCAGTAATTAAATCATATTCATTTACATCAATCTGAATCCTCAACTTTTTTGAGAATACTATGCACATTCAGACAGAGCGCCTTTAATTCAATTTTTAAAGATTTTTAAAAAACATTATAAAGGGAATGACTCACTGTATCATTATTCCAGACATCCAGTCAAGATTCTCTCAAGGTAATGGACAGTTGCCTATTCAGGGGGATTATTCTTTGTTAACAACTTTATAATTGCAGATCTTGCTGAATAAAATACAGTATTCTACTGTGCAGTTCTCTCTAAACTGGATGACAAGAATTTGTGATGTGGAACTCAGAACAGGTACCTGGTGACTTCTCCTTGCTCGAAAGGAACTCCTCTGTTAGACACTAAGCACATTGCATCATTAAAAAAATTCCAAAAGACAGACTCACCATTCATGGTCAACTCGAAATGTTTAAGATAGGATTGGAACCATTCCGTTTCCTGACCTAAATAAATGAATCGCTCTTGGCATGCTGGGGACAAATTTCAAAGTTTGCAGATAACACAAAGTTTGGGAGAAATGTAAATGGAGGCAGACAGTATAGAACTTCAAAAGGATGTTTTCTCATTGTTGAAGTAATTAGACAGTTGTGAGATGAAATTGAATGTGGAGGAAACGTGAAAAGATGTGCAAAGATATTAATGAGACTATGAAATTAAAGGATACTACTTTAAATGGTGTACAGAACCAGATATACGTAGGCACCATGACAGTTATGGAGAGCTGTATTCTAGACTTAACAGGGGCAGAGAGTTCAAGAGCATGGAGGTTATAATGAACTTGTACAAGACAGTGATTAGACCTCACGTGGAGTGTTGTGTGCAGTTCTGAGCACCACATTATAATAAGGATGTGAATGTATTTCAGAGAATGCAGAAGAAATGTACAAAAATAGTTCCAGGGATAAATGTTCCAGTTATGAGGAAAGATGGAAGAACTTGGGACTGTGACAGAGAAGGTAAAATGAGGATTTGAAACAAGATTTCAAAATTATGAGGGTTCTGTACAGAGCAGACAGGAAAAAAACTGCTCCCACTTGTAATGGATCAAGAACCAAAGATTTAAAGTGTTTTGCAAAAGAAGCAAAAGTTTTACACAGCAAGTAGTTAGGTTCCGGAATGCACTGACTGGAAGTGTGGTGGAGACAGGTTAAATTAAGGCATTCAAGAGTGCACTGGATGAATATTTAAAGAGAAACAATATGCAGGGTTATTGGGAACAGGCAGAAGGTTGGAAGGTCGGAATAATGGACAATATAAAAGCCTTCCAGGGACTTACCTTGGAGTCGAGAGCAATTGGAGGTTGGAGACTCAAGAACCAGGAAGGAAGGAGATTCAGAGTTTGGAAAGCCATAAGAAAGTGATAGACAAGCAGGAGGCTGAAAGAGCACAGCAAGCCAGGCAGCATCAGGAGGTGGAGAAGTCATCATGTTGGGTGTAACCCTTCTTTCAGACTGATTTGGAGATGCCAGTGTTGGACTGGGCTGTACAAAGTTAAAAATCACACAACAGCAGGTTGATAGTGATGAAGGAGCGGCGCTCCGAAAACTAGTGTGTTTCCAATTAAACCTATTGGACTATAACCTGGTGTTGTGTGATTTTTAACTTCTCGGCTGAAGAAGGGTTCCACCTAAAATGATGACTTCTCCACCTCCTGATGCTGCCTGGCTTGCTGTGTTTTTTCAGCCTCCTACTTGTCTATTTTAGGCTCGAGCATCTACCTTGGATTCTCAATACGAAAGTGGTAAGCTGTTTGGTTAGTGAATAATTGACACTGGGGACTATGTTTAAACAGCTGAAGCTATTGTGAAGCTTTGTTTTAATCTGTGAGATTAATTGCAAATTTAAAAGATGTCAGGAGAGGACAGCAGAGTGGAATGTATAGCTTGTCATATGTGAGTAGTCCTGAACTCTGCCAGTGTTCCAGATGACCACATATGCAGGAAGTGCTCCCAGCTGCAAAAGATAGAGCTCTGGGTCTCAGAGCTTCAGCAGTGGTTCGAGATACTGTGGCACATCGCGAGGCTGGGTTACATGGATAGAACATCTAGAGAGAGGTGGTCACGCCATAGCTCAAGGGACTAGAGGAAGGAGGTGAATGGGTGACCACCAGACAGACCAGAAAGAACAGGCAGGTAATGCTGGAGTCCCACTCACTAACTGATATTCCAGTTTTCAAGCTGATGAGGGTGCTGTTGCCTTGGAGGAGTGCAGTCAGAGCTAAGCTTCTGGAACAAGGTGGCTTGACTGTGCAGCTGGAGAGGAACAGCAAAGGAAGTGCAAAGGGGTAGGGGATTCTTCAGTCAGAGGAGCAGACAGGCCCTTCTGCAGTTGAAGATGTGATTCCAGTATGGTGTGTTGCCTCTCTGGTGCAAGGGTCGGGGATGTCACTGAACTGTTGCAGGGCATCCTGAAAGGTGAGGGTGATGTGTTACAGGTCAAAGTACATGTTGGTATCAATGACATCAGTAAAGTGAGGAATGAGGTCTTGCATCAAGACTTTAGGGAGCTAGGCAGTAGATTAAATTACAAGATCTCAAATGTTGCAATCTCTACATTACTCCCAGACCCACATGCTAGCGAGTATACATGCAGGAAAATAGGTTAAATAAATACATAGCTAAGGAGCTGGTGCAGGGAACAAGGTTTCAGCTTCTTGGATAATTGTGACCTTTTCTTGAGCAAGGATGGCCTGTACAGCGGGGGACTGATAGCACCTAAACTGGAGGGGAACCAATATCCTTGCAGGGCCATTCACTAGTGTTACTGGAGAGGGGACCAGGAATCAGAATAACAAGTCAGCAAGGAGGGATTGAGGGGAAGGGAGATGTTGGGACAAGTTAGTCAAAAAGAAAGGACAGGCAGAGATATGTAAATGAACACAATAATACTAATGGGCTGGTGTATGTTTATTTCAACACAGAGTATTACATATAAGGTAGATGAGCTGAGACCCTGGATCAGTACTTGGAGCTAGGATGTTGCAGCCATTATCGAGACCTGATTGAGAGAGGGACAGGCCTGGCTGCTCAATATTCTAGGGGTTTCAATGTTTTAGATATGACAGAGAGGAAGGTAAAAGAGGTGGAGTTGTTGCATTACATATCAGGGAGAATGTCACAGCTGCACTGAGAGAGGACATACCAGAGCGCTCATCCACTGAGGCAATATGCATACAGCTCAAAAATGTGAAAGGTGCAATCAGTCTGATGGGATTATACTATAGGCCCCCAACTGCCACCAGGACCTGGAGGAACAGATATGTAGGCAGATTATGGAAAGATGCAAAAATAGGTGACTTTAACTTCCCCAATATTGACTGGGACTTCCTGAGAGCAAAAGGTTAAGATGAACAAATTTTGTTAGGTGCATCCAAGAGAGTTTCTTGAAACAGTATGTGGATAATCAATGAGCGGAGGGGCCATATGGACCTTCTATTGGTAAATTAACCTGGCCAGGTGACTGCCCTTACAATGGGGGATTGTTTTAGGAACAGCGATCAAGACGTCTTTGGTTTTAAGATCTTTGTAAATAAGGATAAATCTGAACTTTGCAGGAAGGTACCAAAATTGGGGCAGGGCAAAATATGACAGCATTAAGCAGGAGCTAGAGAGAGTTACTTGGGAGTAGTTGTTTTCAGGCAAGTCCACATTTGACATGTGGAGTTTTTGAAAACATACTGACCAGAATTCAGGACCAGCATGTTCCAGTAAGGAGGAAGGACAAGGATGGCAATATAATGATAACAAAGGAGATCTTTGAATTTAGTCAAAATGAATGAAAAAGCAAATATAATGTTGTGGAAGTTAAAACTGGACAGGGCCCATGAGGAATATAAATAAAGCGGGAATGAATTTAAGTAGGGAATTAGGAGAGTGAGGAGGGGCCATGAAATGATCTTGGCAAGCAGGGTTAAAGAGAATGCCAAGGCATTCAATACATACATTAAAAACAAGAGGATAACTAACGAGAAAGTAGGACCACTTGAGGACAAAGGAGAGAACTTGTGCTTGGAGGCAGAGGATGTGGGGCGAGATCCTAAATGAGTACTTTGCATCGGTATTCACCATGGTATCGACGAGAGTGAGATTTGCGTGTAGCACGTTAGAATGCTAGGATAATTTGACATTAAGAAATAAGTTATATTGGGCCTTTTGAAGTGCATTGAGGTGGATAAGTCCCAGGGCCTGATGCTATTTACCCCAGGTTATTAAGACAGGCAAGACATGCAGCCTTGATCAAGATCGTTGTATCCTCGCTACCACACTTAAGGTCCCAGAGTACTGATGAATTGCTAATATTGTTCAAAAAGGGAAGTAGGGATAATCTAGGAAAGTACAGACCAGTGAATCTCATATTGGTGGTTGGGAAACTATTGGGGAGAGTTCTCGGGGATAGGGTTTATGTGCATTTAAAAAAGCATGGCCTGATTAGGGATAGTCAGCATGGCGTTGTGCAGGATAAGTCATGCCTTACTAATTTGATTGAATTTATCAAGCAAGTGACAAAGGTGATCAATGAGGGTAGAACAGTGGATGTTGTCCACATGGGTTTTAGTAAGGCTTTTGCAAGGTTCCTCACTGGTAGTCTCATCCAGAAAATTAAGATGCGTATAGATCCATGGTGGCTTGATGACTTTGATTCATCATTGGCTTGCTCATAGAAGTCAGAGGGTTGGAGTGGAAGGGTGTTTTAATGACGGGAGAGAGAGAGGGCGAGAGAGAGAAGGCGGGAGAAGAGGACGAGAGTGAGAGGGCGAGAGAGTGAGAGGGCGAGAGAGTGAGAGGGCGAGAGAGTGAGAGGGCGAGAGAGTGAGGGCGAGAGAGTGAGGGCGAGAGAGAGAGGGCGAGAGAGAGAGGGCGAGAGAGAGAGGGCGAGAGAGAGAGAGGGCGGGAGAGAGAGGGCGGGAGAGAGAGATGGTGAGAGAGAGAGAGGGCGAGAGAGAGAGGGCGAGAGACAGAGCGCGAGAGAAAGAGAGGGCGAGAGAGAGAGAGGGCGAGAGAGAGAGAGCGAGAGAGAGAGGGCGGGAGAAGACTGTCCACCCTATCTAATCCTCTGATCATCTTACATGTCTCAACTAAGTCACCTCTTAACCTTCTCTCGAACAAAACCAGCCTCAAGTCCCTTAGCCTTTCCTCATAAGACCTCCATACCAAGAAACATCATTGTAAATCTCCTCTGAACCCTTTCTAAAGTTTCCACATCCTTCCTATAATGCTGTGACCAGAGCTGTATGCAATACTCCAAGTACAGCCGCACCAGAGTTTTGTGGTGCTGCAACACGACCTCATGGCTTCAAAACTCAATCCCTCTACCGATAAAAGCCAACATACCATATGCCTTCTGAACAACCCTATCAACCTGGGCGGCAAATTTCAGGGATCTATGTACTAAGATCTCTCTGCTCATTTACACTATCGAGAATCTTACCATTTGCCCAGTAATCTGTATTCTTGTTGCTCCTTTCAAAGTGAATCACCTCACACGTTTCAACATTAAACTCCATTTGCCAACTCGTAGCCCAGCCCTGCAGCTTATCTATGTCCCTCTGTTACCTGCAACATCCTTCGGCACTATCCACAACTCCACCGACCTTAGTATCATCTGCAAAATTACGAACCCATCCTACTACATCTAGGTCGTTTATACAAATGTCAAACAGCAGTGGCCCCAAAACAGATCCCCAAACACGAATAGTGACTGAAATCCAGGATGAACGTTTCCCATCAATCACCACCCTCTGTCTTCTTTCAGCGAGCCAATTTCTGATCCAAACTGTTAAATCACCCTCAATCCCATGCCTCCGTATTTTTGGCAATAGCCTGCTGTGGGTAACCTTATCAAATGCCTTACTGAAATCCACGACAACCCCTTTCCCCTCATCCACCTGTTTGGTCATCTTCTAAAAGAACTCAGGAAAGTTTGTGAGGTACAACCTACCCTTCACAAATCTGTGTTGGCTATCCCTAATCAAATTATTCCTTTTTAAATGATTATAAATCCTATCCTACCCCTAAGGGTGGCTCAGCCGTGAGCGCTGCTGCCTCACAGCACCAGGGACCCAGGTGCAATTCCAGCCTCGGGCACCCGTCTGTGTGGAGTTTGCTCATTCTCCCCGTGTCTGCGTGGCTTTTCTCTGGGCGCTACGGTTTCCTCGCTCACTGCAAAGATGTGCGGGTTAGGTAAATTGGCTATAGTGTTCAAGGGTAAATGTAGGATAATAGTGTAGAGAAGTGAGTCTGTCTGGGTTACTCTTTGCAGGGTTGGTCTGGACTTGCTGGGAAAAAGGGCCTGTTTCCACTCTGCAGGGATTCTATGATTCCCTTATAACACTTTACCCACAACCGGAGTAAGCTTCATTGGTCTACCAGGGTTGGCTCTACTCATCTTCTTGAACAAAGAGACAACATTTATTGTCCTCCAGTCCTCAGGCACTATTCCTGTTGACAATGATGACAATAAGATCAAAGCCAAAAGCTCTGCAATCTCCTCCCTGGCTTCCCAAATAAAGTGGGAAAAGTTCAAGAGTAAGAGATAAATATAAAAACAGATCGCAAGACTCATACTAACTGAAGAAGAAAAGACTCCACAAACGAGGTGTTGGTCCTGTTTAAAATGAGACTGGTGAGTTAACAATGGAAAAGCAGGAATGACAGATGAATTGATTTAAGTGTTTTGCATGTCTTCACTGTATGGAATATAAGTAATATTTCAGAAGCAATGAGAAATGAAAATCAAAAGGGAAGCTCAGGAAATCACACTTACCAAATTATTGGAGTTGTGGGCTAACAAGTGCCTGGATCCTAATAAACATCATCTTCAGATCTTAAAAGAAGTGACTGGTGAGATAGGTGAAGAATTGGTTTTAAATTTGTAAAACTACCTTAATTCAGGGCAGACACATATGATAAAGGAAACAGTTAGATTAACATCTAAATTAAATCTAAAATGTCAGATGCTGTTATTTAACAAAAAGTTGTTTCAGCATATTTGGATACATTCAAAGTAATCAGGCATAGGGAGCCTGAAAGGGAAACAAGCTGTTGTCTTTGAAAACATAATATGTGATACGGACAAAAAGAACCAGTGAGTTACTGTACTTAGATTTTTGGAAGGTATTTGATAATGAGCAGCTTCAAAGAATAAAACTAAACACTTAAAAACTCAGAACATGGTATGCTGGGTTTTGAAGTGAGCATGGTTTATCCCTCCTTAAGTATTATGCACTATGGGGAAGTGTATTGAATTCTGGTATGCTGTGCATTTGTAAAGAAAAATGTGGAGCTCAGTACTAATGGAATTAATAGTTGTCATGTGTCAATCCTCAATTTCCTTGATAATTCCAACAAAGTCAGCCGTGTCTAGAATTTAGCAGAATCCCTGCAGAATGCCCATTTATGTTGCAGAAGTTACTGTATGGCCATCAGAACATCCAGGGAATAAATGTGAATTGTATTCCTAGCACCTAGGCAAGCTGGGCATTGTTATTAGTAGCAACAACATATATATTAATGGAGGCTCTAAATGTCTATAAACAAAGTGTGATCAAGTATTATTGAATAGAAGTATGTATATAAATGATTTGGATGATGAACATAGGAGGTATAGTTAGTAAGTTTTCAGGTGACACCAAAATTGGAGGTGTAGTGGACAATGAAGAAGGTCACCTCAGAGTACAACAGGATTTTGATCAGATGGGCCAAGAACTGAGGAGTGGCAGATGGAATTTAATTTAGATAAATGCAAGGTACTGCATTTTTGAAAAGCAAATCAAAGCAGTACTTAAACACATTAATGGTAACGTCCTCAGGAGTGTTGCTGAACAAAGAGACCTTGGCATGCAGGTTCACAGTTCCTTGAAAACATTTGGTATGCTTTCCATCATTGGTCAGAACAATGAGTATAGGAGTTGGGAGATCATGTTGCAGCTGTACAGAACATTGAATGAGCCACTTTTGGAGTATTGTGTGCAATTCTAGTCTCCCTCCTAAAGGAAGGATGTTGTGAAACTTGAAAGTGTTCAGAAAAGTTTGACAAAGGTGTTGCCAGGGCTATAGGGAGAGGCTGAATAGGCTGGGGCTGTTTTCCCTGGAGCATTGGAGGCTGAGGGGTGATGTTATAGAGGTTTATAAAATCATGAGGAGCATAGGATAAAATAAATAGACAAGGTCATTTCCCTGGGTTGGGGCAGTCCAGAACTAGAGGGCATAGGTTTAGGGTGAAAGATATAAAAGGGTCCTAAGGGGCAACCTTTTCAAGCAAAGGGTGGTGTGTGTATGGAATGAGCTGTCAAAGGAAGTGGTGGAGGCTGGTAATGAAATTATAACATTTTAAAGGCATCTGGATGGGTATATGAATAGGAAGGGTTTAGAGGGATATGGGTCACACGCTGGCAAATGGGACTAGATTAGGTTAGGATATCATGTCGGCATGGACGATTTGGACTGAACAGTCTGTTTCCCTGCTGCACATCTCTATAAATTAGATTAGATTACATTACAGTGTGGAAACAGGCCCTTCAGCCCAACAAGTCCACACCAACCCGCCGAAGCGCAACCCACCCATTCCCCTACATTTACCCAACACTACAGAAAATTTAGCATGGCCAACTCACTTGGCCTGCACATCGTTGGGCTGTGGGAGGAAACTGGAGCACCTGGAGGAAACCCACGCAGACACAAGGAGAACGGGCAAACTCCACACAGTCAGTTGCCTGAGGTGGGAATTGAACCCAGGTCTCTGGCGCTGTGAGGCAGCAATGCTAACCACTGTGCCACCGTGCCGCCCACCAGAGCATTGTTCATAATACTGAAACCCATGGATTTAAGGGAGAGTGGCTATGTGGTTATGATATTTATTAAAAGACACGAAAGTAAACAGAAGAGGTGCGCTTCTTATTCAGACTGGACAGAAGTGAACAGTGACAGTTTCATTCAGTCACAACATCACACCCTTTGATGTATCTGAATGAAACTTAACACAGAGAAGAGTAAAGGATACATTTGGGAAGAAGACTGAAGGGAGGCAAAAACAACTGAATTGGACAAATTTATACAGGGTGCAGGAACACAGTGACTTCGTGTACACACTTTGTGGAGGGATAGATAAAGTTTTGAAACAGGATATAGTGACTTAATAAGTAGAGACACAGATTATAAAACTGTGGAAATGATGCTCAGACTTTATAAATCATTGGTTCAGGCTTACTGAAGTACTGTGTTCCCATCTCTCAGTGCTCCTCCTCCTGGGATTCTCTGATGTCAGCTGTAGAATTCATTCCATACCTGCTGTTGCAACCATCACTTGCAAAGACTCATGCTCTTCCACTCTCACTTTGATATGCAACATTTCCATCACTTGTTCTTGCCTCCCCTACCCCAACTCTCTCAATCTGCTCCATGCATTTCTCATGTTGAAGACTTAGGTGTTCTGTGACTACAGTTCCCAGCCCCTCATACAGAGTTGAGTCACCAATCTCCCTGAGTGTCTTTAGCAGCTCACAACAAAACCTCCAAGTAACCATTCCCTGCATCCCCAGTAACTTTCCAATGAAAGACGTTCCCTACATGCACAGTTACCAACTCAGTTTTGATGATTTTCTCCTCCCCTGACTTTACTCTCAGTTTCTTTTCCTGGGTTAAAAGCAACACATCTTTACTTATTTCCACTGACCTGAAAAGTGAACTGTAGCTGATGCTGTCTCCATTTTTTCTACCTCAGCATCTATAATGCCAGCAGTGTACCACTTGTCGAGTGAGTATTATGTTCAGGGAAGAGCAACAGACAGAAAGAAATTCACCTTAAAAGAGGAAATGGATAAATATTGAAATGGAAATTATTTTCCGAAATGTAGGAAATGGACAGAGGACTGCGTCTAACATTTCTTTTTGTTATTCTTTCCATGAGATATGGGCATCATTGGCAAATCCAACATTTGTTGCCCATCTGTATTTGCACTTAAACAAAGTTCCTTGCAGGATCATTCTGGAAGGTAAAATTAAGTGTCAAACACATTGCTGTGGGTCTAAAGATACAAGGAGACATAAGAGCAAGGGTGGCAGATTTCTTTTCCTGAACCAGCAATAATGAACCAGGCATTTTTTTTTTGCAACTGATGATGGCTCTTCATCCACAATTATAAAGATTAACTTTTGAAGAGAAAAAACAGTAATCATTTCAGGTCAAGGATAGCCACAGGAGAATTAGAACAGTCGAGTCTGGATTTAACAGAAACACAGATGATGATTTATTCAGGAGCTGGATTGAGGCAGAGGTGGACAATGAGTATAAAATGCAAATGATAGTGGATAAGACTGCTGCTGAAGAGGAAATTATGACTTAAATCAGCTCAGGCTAAAAATGATCCTGGTGGTTGTGAACAGTCTGGGTTCTCCATGAATACTAAAAAGGGAGGAGGATTTGATAGTGAGACAAATAATGGAGTTTATGATTGAATCAAAGTCAATAGTTCCCTTCTTTCCAAAAATATACAGAATACAAAGCAGTAATTCAAGTCAACATTTTGTTTATAAAGTCAATAGCCAGATAGAAAGCCTTACCAGGAATACCAACAATAGCAAGAATGGGATAGTAGCCTGCTTGAATAATCCAAAGTACAGCTATTATCCACCATAATAGGGTTGCCCAATCTGCAGAAAGATAATAAAGGCTAAAGCTTAAACTTCTGTCCATTACTGTAACATTCCAAACTACAGCTCTTAGATTTGGATCTATTGTTGGAACATGCCATTCAAACATTCTCAAATTCTGTTCCATTGTTGTAACATTCCAATCTAATGTTTTCAGATTCTGATTCATTGTTGGAACATTCCAGTCTATTTTTAGAGGCTGATCTCTCCTGTTCTTGTCTCTCGAGCTACTGAACGCTATTAGTGCTGAAGTTGATGCTCCCACTGACACATTGAAAGAAGTCTCATATTAATAAAAGAGTGAAACCCTCTAGTGATACAATAAGTATCCTTAGAGAGTGATGTTAATTAAAGTCACTGAACAAATAGGTTCAGTTAACCAATTTAAATACAACATTTTTTAAAACCACAACTATGTAGAACATTTACCTGGTCTGGGCAAGATGTATGAGGGTCACTGAGGAAAGGAATGGTGGAGATTATGGAGGACATTTTTAAAATTTGTTCACAGGGTATGGACATCATGGATAAGCTAACATTTATTGCCCATCCCTCAATGCCCTGGAGAAGTTGGTGGTAACCTGCCTTCTTGAACCCCTGCCATCCTTGGAATGTAGTGACACTCACTTTGCTTTTGTGAGGGACGTTCCAGAACTTTGAACTTGAGGCAGTGAGGAAACCATGATATAATTCCAATATCATTGGAGGGAAGCTTCCAGTTGGTGGTATTCCTATGTAGTGTCAATCTTCCTTGGATTTGGGAGTGATGCTTGATGATTGGAGAGTGAAAAATGTCCCACAGCATTTATAAAATAAGATAGAGATGAACCCTTGATCTACAGGACAGTCAGCCTAATGGCAGTAGACAGTGGGGATAATACACTGGTTAAGAAACATTAACAATAATGTTCTGGGGATCTTGGTTTGAATCCAACCATGGTAGATGGTGGAATTTGAATTCAATTTAAAAAAACTAGAACTGATAAACATGAAACCATTGTCAATTGTCAGAATTGGCAGTGGTCCCCAGGATCACAAATACCAGTCTCCAGCCAATTTGATTCACTCCATGTGATATCAAGAAATGGCTGGAGGCACTGGATACTGCAAAGGCAATGGGCCCTGATAACATTCAGGCAATTGTACTGAAGATGTGTATTCCAGAACTTGTCACTCCCCAGCCAAGCTCTTCCAGTGCATTTTCAGCAGACATTTACAGACCTTGAACGTCCTTCACAGGCAATGTGGAAAATTGCCCAGGTATGTCCTGTACACAAAAAGCAGGCCAAATCCAAAATGGCCAATTACCGCCTAATCAGTCTACTCTCAATCATTAGTAAAGTGATAGAAGGGGTCGTCAACTGTGCTATCAGGCAGCACCTGCTCAACAACAACCTGCTCAGTGATGCCCAATTTGGATTTCTCCAGGGTCACAAAGCTCCTGATTTCATTACAGCTTTTGTTCAAATATGAACAGAAGAGTTGAATTCCAGAGGTGAGTTGAGAGTGACAGCCCTTGACATCAAGGCCGCATTGGACTAAGCATGGCATCAAGGAGGAGAAAGTGAGGTCTGCAGATGCTGGAGATCAGAGTCGAGAGTGTGTTGTTAGAAAAGCACAACAGGTCAGGCATCATCTGAGGAGCAGGAGAATCGACGTTTTGGCCAGAGCCCTTCATTAGGAATCCTGATGAAGGATTCTGGCCTGAAATTTCGATTCTCCTGTTCCTTGGATGCTGCCTGACCTGCTGTGCTTTTCCAGCAACACACTCTTGACTCCGGTATCAAGGAGCCCTGGCAAAACTAGAATCAATGGGTATCGGGGGCAAACACTATGCAGGTTACAGTCATACCTGGAACACAGGAAGCTGGTTGTGGTTGTGGAGGGTCAGTCATCTCAGCTCCAAGACATCTCTGCAGGAGTCCCTCAGGGTAGTATCCATGGCCCAACAATCTTCAGCTGTTTAATCAATGACTTTCCCTCTGTCATATGGTCCAAAGTGGGGATATTCGCTGATGATTGCACAATTTTCAGCACCATTCAAGACTCCTCAAATATTGAATAAGTCATTGAGGATGCTCAAATGAAACAAGATCTGGCCAATATCCAGCCTTGGACTGACAAGTGACAAGTAACATTTACACCACACAAATGCCAGACAATGATCATCACCAATAAGAGAGACTCTAACCACCGCCCCTTGACATTTAATGGTATAACTATCATTGAATCCCCCACTGTCAAGATCCTTGGCATTACCATTGACCAGAAACTCAACTGGACTCACCACTTAAATACAGTGGCTACAAGAGCAGGTCAGAGACGAGGGTTACTGCGGTGAGTAACTCACTTCCTGACACCCCAAAGTATATCCACCATCTACAAGGCACAAGTCAGGAGTATGATGGAATAATCCCCACTTACCTGGATGGGGACTCAAGAAGCTTGACATCATCTAGGACAAAGCAACCTGGTTGATTGGCACCATATCTACAAACATTCAATCCCTCCACCTCCAGTGCTCAGTAGCAGCAACGTGTACTATCTACAAGTTGCAGTAGTTCACCAAGATCCTTAGACAACACTTTCGAAACCAACAACCACTTCCATCTCGAAGGACAAGGGCTGCAAGTACTTGGGAACACCACCATTTGCAAGTTCCCTTCCAAGCCACTCATCACCCTGACTTAGAAATATACCGCAGTTTCTTCACAGTCATTGGGTCAAAATTATGGAATTCCCTCCCTACCAGCATTTTGGGTCAACCTACAGCAAGTGGACTGCAGCGATTCAAGAAGGCAGCTCACCACCACCTTCTCAAAGGCAAATAGGGATGTCTGAACAGCCAGAGATGTCCAAGTCCTACAAATGGCTAAAAGAATCAGAGAGTAGTGGGGAGTCATCACTGCTCAGACTGGAGGGAGGTAAATTTACTGTCTGAGAAAAGATCACAGTCTGAGGGCTTTCTGCTGAAGTTAAATGGGTGTCTGTTCAGTTAACAAACCAATCCGATGCTTCAGTTATGTGTAAAACCTCATCGTACATAAGTAAAAGCTGCCTCTGGTTTGTTTGTTGGATAGAGTTAAACTCTAATGTTTGTTTGTTTTCTTCAGATTCTGTTTAATCCAAGATGGTGGACGGATAAAAATTGTGGCTGTAAAAGTTGTTCCTTTTCTGAGGTATTTTAGGCATTGGAGGTGATTTTGTGAGTTCTGTTGGGGATAAAAAGGACCAACACAATGACAATTCAAAAGGAGAAAGAGAACAAAGGCAAAGACCACATGGTCAGTGAGAGAGACAGAGACAGAGAGACATAGAGAGAGAGAGAGAGAGAGAGAGTGACCTACACTGTATCTGACACAGCAGTCAAGCTGCACAGCTACTGCCTTTGCTGTCTGAGGTCAAGTATTTCTGGACACCTGAGTGCATCGAAGAAATATTAGCAAACAACAAAATTCACAGCTGACCTTAGAGGAATTTGTGTGGAAGAGCTCACAGCATGAGAGCAGATAAATGGATAATTTTTAAGTGTAACCTTGTTTTTTTTTAAATAATGAGTAGCTAGGTTCATTTTGGTTATACGTTTTATTGAGATCTGTCTCTTGGTTAAAATTTAAAAATATATAATGTAGGTTCTAAATTAGCCTGGAGCAGTGATTTTTAGACCTGGAAGACTGTGTTATTTTCTGTAGATTAAGATGCAAAGATGGCCTTTAATGGAGTGATGTGTTCTTCCTGTCGGATGTGGGAGTTTAGGGCGAGTTTCCAAGTTACTGAGGATTATGTCTGCAGAAGTATGTTTGTTTGCAAATCCTATCCTGATCGGTTGGAGCGACAGTTAGAGGCAATGAGGAATTTACAAGAGCTCGGATGTGTGATGGGTGGCAGTTATGGGAAGGGAGAAAAACCGCAGATATAGTCAGGTAGATGGGTTACTGCCAGGAAAGGTAGGGGAGGGACGCATATACTGCAGGAGTCTCCTGTGGTTATTCCCATCTCAAACAAGAATGCTGTTTTGGAAAATGTAGGGGGTGATGGCCTCTCATAGGTATGTAGCATGTACAGTCAAGATTCTAGTACTGAAACTGACTAAAAATGTAACGAGGAGTATTTCAGGTTCCAAACGATCGATTGTGACAGGGGACTCTCTAGTCAGCGGCACAGACAGACATTTCTTCATCTGACAGTGAGAAAACAGAATGGTGTGCTGCCTTCCTGGTGCCAGGATCGAGGATATCTCAGAGAATGCAGAATATGTTAAAGGGGAAATGGACCAGCAGGAGGTCATTGTACACATTGGAACCAATGACATAGGAAGGGAAAAGGATAAGATTCTGAAGGGACAATATTGGAAGTTAGGCAGGAATTTAAAGAGGAGGTCCTTGAGGATAGTAATATCTGGTTTACTCCTGGTGCTATGAACTAGTGAGTGTAGGAATAGGAGGATACATCAGATGAATGCATGACTGAGGTGCTGGTGCAAGGGAGAAAGGTTCACATTTTTGGATCACTGGAAATTCCTCTGGGCTAGAAGTGACTTGTGGTAGAGGACAGATTGTATTTTAATTGGAGGGGACTAACATACTGGCAGGGAGATTTGCTAGAGCTTTTTGGGAGGATTTAAACTAGTAAGGTGTGGGGGTGGGACCCAGGGAGATAGTGAGGAAAGACATCAGTCTGAGACTGTACAATTGGGAAAAGGAGCAAATCAGTCAAGGTGGGCAGAAACAAAGCAGAGAACAAAATAAATCAAACTGCATTTATTTCAATGCAAGAGGCCTAACAGAGAAGGCAGATGAACAGAGGACATGGTAAGGAACATGAGACTAGGATACAATAGCAATTACAGAGACACATGGGTCAGGGATGGACAGGATTGGCAGCTTAATGTTCCAGGATACAAATGCGATAGGAAGGATAGAAAGGGGAAGGCAAGAGAGGAGGAGGAGTGGCATTTTTAATAAGGGATAACATGACAGCTGTGTTTAGGACATTCTTGGGAAAACATCTTGAGAAGGTATTTGGGTGGAACTGGGAAATAAGAATGGGATGATCACCTTATTGGGATTGTGCTATACACCCCCAATAATCAGCAGGAAATTGAGAAACAAATTTGTAACAAGATCTCAGTTATCTGTAAGAATAATGTAGTGGTAATGGTAGGGGATTTTAACTTTTCAAACACAGACTGGGACTGTGTTAAAGGTATTAGTATTAAAGGTTTAGATGGAGAGGAATTTGTTAAGTGTGTACGAGAAAATTTTCTGATTCAGTATGTGGATCTACCTTTTAGAGAGGGTGCAAAACTTGACCTACTCTTGGGAATAAGGCAGGGCAAGTGACTGAGGGTCAGTGGGGGAGCACTTTTGGGGCCAGCGACCATAATTCTATCAGTTTTAAAATAGTAATGGAAAAGGATAGGATTTAAAAGTCAAAGTTCCACATTGGAGGAAGATCAATTAGGCAAGAACTTTCAAAAGTTTATTGGAGGCAGGTAAAGGTACAATTGGAAAATGGGAAGCTTCCAAAATTGAGATAATGACAGTCCAGAGACAGTGAAAGTGAAGGCAGTAGGTGCAGGGAATGTTGGATGACTAGAGAAATTGAGGATTTGGTCAAGAAAGAGAAGGGAGCATATAGACAGAAGGGAACAGAAGGGGTATAGAATGAAGAGATCAAGCAAATCCTTAGAAAAGTATAAAGGCAATATGAGTATACTTAAGAGGGAAATCAAGTGAGCAAAATGGGGACATGAGATTGCTTTGGCAAATAGGTTTCAGGAGAATCTAAAGGGATTTTATAATTACCTTAAAAACAAAAGGAAGTGAGAATAGGAGCGAATAGGAGAGAATAGGACCCCTCAAAAATCCAGTTACCTGGACTACAACACTTCCCACACCCTCTCCTTTAAGAACAATATTGCTTTCTACTAATTCCACCGCTTCCATCGTATCTGCTCCCAGGAGGAGCGATTACATGCCAGGATATTCCAGATGGGTTCTTATTTCAAGGACAGTTCTCCCCCTCAAAGATCAGCAAAGCACTTCTGTATGGAGTCGCAGGAGATGGGGAAGATACTAAACAAGTATTTTGTGTCAGTGTTTACTGTGGCGAAGGACATAGAAGATACAGAATATGGGGAAATAGATAGTGACATCTTGAAAAATGTCTGTATTACAGGGGAGGTGGTGCTGAATGATTTAAAATGCATAAAGGTGAATAAATCCTCAGGGCCTATTCAGGTGTACCCTCAAACTCTGTGGGAAGCTAGGAAAGTGATTGCTGGGACCCCTGCTGAGAAATTTGGATGATCGATAGTTACAGGTGAGATGCCTGAAGACTGGAGATTGGCTAATATGGTGTCACTATTTAAGAAAAGTGGTAAGGGAAAGCCAGCTACCTATAGCTCAGAGAGCCTGACATTGGTGGTGGGCAAGTTGTTGGAGGGAATTCTGAGGAATAGGAATTACAGATATTTAGATAGGAAAGGACTGATTAGGGATATTCAACATAGCTTTTGCATGGGAAATCATGTCTCACGAACATGTGATTTTTGAACAAGTAACAAAGTGGATTGATGAATGCAGAGTGGTGGATATGATCTATGTGGACTTCAGTAAGGTGTTTGACAAGGTAGACTGGTTAGCAAGGTTAGATCACATGGAATACAAGGAGAACTAGCCATTTGGATACAGAACTGGTTTGAAGGTAAAAGACAGAGAATGGTGGTGGAGGATTGTTTTTCATATTGGAGGCCTGTGACCAGCAGTGTGCCACAAGGATCGTTGCTGGATCCACTGCTTTTTGTCATTTATATAAATAACTTGGATGTGAACATAGGAGGTTTAGTTAGTAAGTTTGCAGATGACACGAAAATTGGAGATGAGGTGTTCAGTGAAGAAGGTTACCTCACAGTATAATGGGATCTCGATCACATGGGCGAATGATCTGAGGAGTGGCAAATGGAGTTTAATTTAGATAAATGCGACGTGCTGGATTTGGAAAGACAAATCAGGGCAGAACTTATACACTTAACGGTAAGATCCTGAGGAATGTTACTGAACAAAGACACCTTGGAGTACAGATTCATCGTTCCTTGACAGTGGAGTCAAAGGTAGATAGGTTAGTGAAGAAGGTGTTTCATATCTTTCCTTCAGAGCATCGAGTACAGGAGTTGGGAGGTCATGTTGCAGCTGCACAGGACATTGGTTAGACCACTTTTGTAATATAGTGTGCAATTCTGGTCTCCCTCAGATAAGAAGGGCGTTGTGAAACTTGAAAGGGTTCAGAAAAGATTTGCAAGGAGCGTTTGAGCTATAGGGAGGCTGAATAAATTGGGGCTATTTTCCTTGGAGTGTCAGAGGTTGAGGGGTGACCTTACAGAGGTTTATAAAATCATGAGGGGCATGGATTGGGTAAATAGACAAGGTCTTTTCCCTGGAATGGGGGATCCCAGAATGAGAAGGCATAGGTTTAGGGTGACTGGGGAAACATTTAAAAGGGACACAAGGGATAACTTCTTCATGTGTATGGAATGAGCTGCCAGAGGAAGTGGTGGAGGCTGGGACAATCACTACATTTAAAAACTATTTGCATAGGGACATGAATAGGGCAGTTTTGAGGGATATGGACTAAGTGCTGGCAAATGGGTTTAGATTAATTTAGGATATCTGGCGAGCATGAATGAGTTGGACTGAAGGACCTGTTTCCGTGCTCTACATCTCTATGGCTCTATGAATATATGTATATACTACTATACAAAACCAAACTGCTTTAGTGACTTTGTATGTGAATACATACACTTTTATGAATCAAGTATATTTTTGAAATGAGAAAAGTATAATTATAATCCCAGGCTATCAGTATTCAAATAACACTCTTTTTTTCCAGATACAGCAAAATATAATGCAGATCAGAAAACAGGATACATTTGGGAGGTGGAATGATGAGAGACAATATAAACAAAGTAGGGCACATTTAAATTGGGTATAGGAAAATAATTTCTTGATGTACTTTATGCTTCCTTACCACTGTAAATATGATCACCATGGAGATAAGATTGTTCAAATGCAAATAGGATTTTCAGACTTATAAAGGGAAACAAAGGTAACAAACTGTAGATATAATATTCAAAATTATTAATCATTTATTTTATTCTGTCAGTGATCATCCTCCTTTGGATTCTCTGTTACAGTCTCTCATTGTGATCAGTGTACTGCGTCCCATGCTTTTATCCTCTCTTTCTCAGTTACTACCTTTTGAACACTTATTCTCTCCCATGCTTCTTTTTTGCTCTGTTTCAACTTTCTGCTCGTTCCTCAGCTTTACTATGAATGAAAAAGAACACAAAAGCAAGGAAGTTCAGTAAGACTTGTAAAGAATAATGATTCATCCCCATCAACTATTATAACCTTTCTCGGTACCACACTTTAGGAAAGATTTGAAGGCTATAAGAGACTGTTGCAGAAAGGATTCACAAGGATAATTTCAGGGATGGGTATCATTTGCTACGTGGATGATTTGGAGAAATTGGGATGTAGAGCAAGGAAATTTGAAAGAAGATATGATCGAGCTGTTCAAAATCATAATATATCAGGACAGAGTTAGACAGAAAATAAAACTTGTTCCAATCCATGCAAGGGGGAGGAAATGGCCCAGTGATATTAGCACAAGACTATAAATCCAGAACCTCAATTAATGTTCTGGGGACCTGGACCAAGGATCTGGAATTAAGGGTCCAGCGAATTTGAAATTATTGTTGATTGTCGGAAAAACCCTTCTGGTTCACCAATGCCCTTCAGGGAAGGAAATCTGCTTTCCTTACTTGGACTGGCCTATATGTGACTCTAGGCCCACAGTAATGTGGTTGACTCTTAACTACCCTCTTGTTAACTAGGGGTGGGTAATAAATACTTGCCGAACCAGAGACACCCACATCTCATGCATGATTAAAACAAAACAGCTGAGGAACCAGTTGACACAGAATAAACTGAAATGGTAAAGAGAGCAAATTCTTCTTCATACAAGTACTGAAATTTTAATGAGGAAAGTGCAATACAGGATCAAGACTTTGGTGTCATCATCCACATTACTCCTATTTCCACATTATCTGCTTAAGTTCCTTTCTTTGAATCATCTATCAATTTGATTCTTGGTTTTTGACATGGGCTAAGAAGTAGATAATGCTTATTATTGGTGAAGTGGCAACTTTGAGGAAGATAGCCTTGGATTAGAGTAGGAGGATCAAGACAAGCTTGTCAGATGGGCTGCAGACTTCAAAGGCAAGTAGATGTCAATCCAGATAGATTTGAGTTGATGCACTTGTGCAGGGGAAAGAAGATCAGGGAAGAAATGATAAATGGTAGGACCCTGAGAAGCAGCAAGAATCAGAGGGAGCTTGGTGTATATGCTCACCGACTCCATAAGGTATCAGGGTTGGTGGACATAATGGTTAAGACATAGGTGATATTTGTCTTTACTAGTTGAAGAGTGGTGTTCAAGAGTGGAGGGGGCAGGGGTGGTGGTGGTGATGCAGGAACTATATAAAACATGGGTGAGGCCACAGTATTGTGTGTATTCTGGAATCCACATTATAAGAGAGATGTGATAGCACTGGAGAGAGTGCACAGAAGATTTACCAGGATGTTGCCTTGGGCTGGAGAGTTTCAGTTATGAAGAGTTAATGAACCAGATCAAAACACCTCAAACTGTCTCAATGAAATAACCTCGACCCTGACTTTTAATCCTACTTTTTTGGTTAAGTCGTGTGTACTAAATGTGTACTAAATACACTACCAGGGTTTAAGCAAAACACACTTTTTTTCTTACAACACAATTAAAATACATAACTTTAACTCTATTGAAATATTTAGTAAAATATTAAAATGACTAAATATTTAGTCATTTAACTACTAATCATCAACTATTCTAATATAGCAGCATCCATAAACATACCCTTGGCAAGGTTAAATTCAGCAAATCAGATTTTCCTCCTTTCCAGTCCAGGAGAAATGAACACCAAAAGAAACAAATCTAGCATCAGAGTGCGAACTCAAGCTTTTTGCTGCAGCACAGAGAGAGAGAGAGAGAGCTGGATCTATCAGCTTCAAAAGCGAGATCCAAACCATGACTGACAGAAAACTAAAATCTTGGATCTGTATGAGCCTGATTCCACCCACTCATGCTTAATTTGTTTGAAAATAATACTCAAGGAACTTGAAGCTTTTTATCCACTAGTTCTGAAGCAGACATTCTGAGCCCACTGTGGCAACACCTCTCTACAAGAGAAACAGGGCAGAACAAATCTTTCTTAAAGGCACAGTACTTCTTCCTGTAAAAGAAAATGAACATCAATACACAAAAGATGGATTCATTTCCAAACATGTTCATCTCACACTATTATACTCTACATTATATTTACACATTACATTCAATCTAAGCATACAAACTATCAAAACTACCATCCATCTCAATCTGTTTCTTCCACTGCCAAACACTTCCGTCTTCATTCATCAAAGTCATGACAACACATCTGCAATTACATTCACTCATCCTGCCACGTAAATAATTTTCAAATTGAAAAGCTGTAACAATAAACTCCATCTAAACAATTAGACTGTCAAATGCCTTCTGACACTTCTCCATCCACTGAAACTTTCTGAACTTCTTCAACATGTCAAACAGTGGAACAACCACACTGCTAAAATCCAGTACAAATTTTCAGTAAAATCCACTCTGCCCCAGGGAAGCCCCACAATAACCTTTGTTTTCACATCCTGTGTGGCCATCTATTCATGTCCTATGTTATTCCGAGAAATGTGACTTGGCTTTTGCAATCTCACTCGCAACCAGGTTTAATCACCAAGCCTGCCTCGTGAAGTTAATCACACAATCCTGCTAGATGCTCCAACTGTTCCTTCCATGTGTGACTCAAAATCAGCAGGTCGTCTATGTACACCACACAACTGGAAAATCCCGCCATGACCTTATCGGTTAGAGTTACAGAGTCCTATAGAACGGAGACAAGCCTTTGGCCCAAACTGGTCCATGCAGACCAAAATGTCCATCCACACTAACCACATTTCCCTCCACTTGGCCTGTATCCTTCTAAACCTTTCCTATCCATGAATTTGTCCAGATTTGATTCAGAGTAGTCAACATGACTCTGCTTCCTACCATCAAGCCAATTTTGCATCCAATTTGCCAGCTTCCCCTGGATTCCATACAAACTAATCTTCCAGAGCAGCCTATGATGTGGAACCTTATCAAAATCCTTACTGAAATCCATATAGATGATGTCTACCACCCTGCCCTCATCAACCTTACTGGTCACTTCATCAAAGTACTTGAACAAATTTGTGAGGCATGATTGCCCACTCACAAAGCCGTGCTGACTACTCCTAATCAAATGCAGACTTTCCGAATGCATATATGTCTTATCTCTCAGAACCTTCTTAAGTAACTTACCTCCCACAGATGTTAAGCCTACTGCCCTATAGTTCTCAGGTTTTTTTCTTTTCAGCCCTTCTTGAATAATAGCACAACATTCGCAACTCCCGCAGTCTTCCAGGACCTCACTCGTGGATAACAACAATGTAAAAATATCAGTCAGGGCTCATGCAATTTCTTCTCTAGCCTCCTCTACTGTGATATGGACCAAAATATCACCACTAGATCCCCAAGTTACCAAGTCTTCATGTGCTCTATAAACAGGATGGTCTGCACCTGAACCTGAGGGGCACCAGTATCCTTGGGGGGAGGTTTGCTAGTGCTCTTGGGGGGGGTTTAAACTAACTCTGCAGGGGCATGGGAACCCAGACTGTAGCTTTAGGGTGCAGGACCTGGAGTGTAGGGAGGTTAGGAATATGGCATCAATCTTAAAGGAGGGTGCCTGTAAACAGAAGAGTGGCTTGAAGTGTGTGTACTTTAATGCCAGAAGTATACGAAATAAGGTAGGTGAACCCGCAGCGTGGGTTGGTACCTGGGACTTCGATGTTGTGGCTATTACGGAGACGTGGCTAGATCAGGGACAGGATTGGCTGTTGCAGGTTCCAGGGTTTAAATGTTTTAGTAGGGTCAGAGGTGGGGGCAAAAGAGGGGGGGTGTGGCTTTGCTTGTCAAAGATAGTATTACAGCGGTGGAAAGGAAGATGGACGAAGATTTGCCATCTGAGGTAGTTTGGGTGGAGGTTAGGAATAGGAGAGGTGAGGTCACCCTGTTAGGAGTCTTTTACAGGCCTCCTAATAGTCCTAGAATCGTTGAAGAAAGGATTGTGAAGATGATTCAGGAGAAGAGCGACAGTAATAGGGTGATTGTTATGGGAGACTTTAACTTTCCTGATATTGATTGGGAAAGCTATAGCTCAAGTTCGTTAGATGGGTCAGTGTTTGTGCAATGTGTGCAGGAGAGTTACCTGACACAATATGTAGATAAGCCTACAAGAGGTGAGGCCATACTGGATTTGGTTCTGGGTAACGAACCAGGCCAGGTATTAGAACTAGAGGTAGGTGAGCACTTTGGGGACAGTGACCACAATTCGGTGATTTTTACTCTCGTGATGGAGAGGGATAAGTGTGTACTACAGGGCAAGAGTTATAGCTGGGGGCAGGGAAATTATGATGCGTTGAGGCATGACTTAGGATGTGTGGATTGGAAAAGTAGATATGTGGAACTTGTTCAAGGAGCAACTATTGAGTGTCCTTGATAAGTACGTACCTATCAGGCAGGTCGTGTGAGGGAGCCGTGGTTTAATAAGGAGTTGGAATCCCTTGTTAAACGGAAGAGGGCGGCCTTTGTAAAGATGAGGCGTGAAGGTTCAATAGGGGCAATTGAGAGTTATAAGGTAGCCCGGAAGGACCTGAAGAGAGAGCTAAGAGCAGCAAGGAGGGGACATGAAAGGTCCTTAGTTGGTAGGATTAGGGAAAACCCTAAGGCTTTCTATAGGTATGTTAGGAATAAAAGAATGACTAGGGAAGGAATAGGTCCAATCAAGGATAGTAATGGGAAGTTGCGTGTGGAGGCTGAAGAGATTGGGGAGGCGCTGAATGAATACTTTTCGTCAGTATTCACTCAGGAACAGGACATTGTTGTCGATATAAATACTGAGGCACGAATAAGTAGAATGGATGGCTTTGAGATATGTAGAGAAGAGGTGTTGGAAATTCTGGCAAGGGTGAAAATAGATAAGTCCCCTGGGCCTGATGGTATTTATCCTAGGATTCTCTGGGAAGCAAGGGAGGAGATTGCAGAGCCATTGGCCTTGATTTTTGTGTCCTCTTTGTCGACAGGAGTAGTGCCAGAGGACTGGAGGCTAGCAAACGTGGTTCCCTTGTTCAAGAAGGGGAGTAGGGATAATCCTGGTAACTATAGGCCAGTGAGTCTCACTTCTGTTGTGGGCAAAGTCTTAGAGAGAATTGTAAGGGATAGGATTTATGCACATCTGGATAAGAGTGATGTGATCAAGGATAGTCAGCATGGTTTTGTGAAGGGCAGGTCGTGCCTCACAAACCTTATTGAATTCTTTGAGAAAGTGACTAAGGAGGTAGATGAGGGGAAAGCGGTAGATGTGGTATATATGGATTTTAGTAAGGCGTTTGATAAGGTCCCCCATGGTAGGCTACTGCAGAAAATACAGAGATATGGCATTGAAGGTGAGTTGGAGGTTTGGATTAGGAATTGGCTCTCTGGAAGAAGACAGAGGGTAGTAGTTGATGGCAAAGGTTCATCTTGGAGTGCCGTCACTAGCGGTGTTCCGCAAGGATCTGTTTTGGGACCATTGCTGTTTGTCATTTTTATAAATGACCTGGAGGAAGGGTTAGAAGGTTGGGTGAGCAAGTTTGCGGATGATACGAAAGTCGGAGGAGTTGTAGACAGTGAGGAAGGATATTGCAGGTTACAGCGGGATATAGAGAAGCTGCAGAGCTGGGCAGAAAGGTGGCAAATGGAATTCAATGTAGCTAAGTGTGAAGTGATTCACTTTGGTAAGAGTAATAAAAAGATGGATTACTGGGCTAATGGTAGACTACTTGGTAGTGTGGAAGAGCAGAGGGATCTTGGTGTCCATGTACACAGATCTCTGAAAATTGCCACCCAGGTAAATAGTGCAGTGAAGAAGGCATATGGCGTACTGGCTTTTATTGGTAGAGGAATTGAGTTCCGGAGTCCTGAGGTCATGCTGCAGTTGTATAAGACTCTGGTGCGGCCGCATCTGGAATATTGTGTGCAGTTTTGGTCGCCATACTATAGGAAGGATGTGGAGGCACTGGAACGGGTGCAGACGAAGTTTACCAGGATGTTGCCTGGTATGGTAGGAAAATCCTATGAGGAAAGGCTGAGGCACTTGGGGTTGTTTTCATTGGAGAAAAGAAGGTTTAGGGGTGATTTGATAGAGGTGTACAAGATGATTAGGGGGTTAGATCGGGTTGACAGTGAGAACCTTTTTCCACGTATGGAGTCAGCTATTACAAGGGGGCATAGCTTTAAATTAAGGGGGGGTAGATATAGGACTGATGTTAGGGGTAGGTTCTTCACTCAGCGAGTCGTAAGTTCATGGAATGCCCTGCCAGTAGCAGTAGTGGACTCTCCCTCTTTATGGGTATTTAAGCGGGCATTGGATAGGTATATGCAGGATAGTGGCTTAGTGTAGGTTAGGGGTGCTTTGATCGGCGCAACATCGAGGGCCGAAGGGCCTGTACTGCGCTGTAATGTTCTATGTTCTATGTTCTATGCTTCTCCACGATAAACACAGAGAACAAACATCCATCTCCTGTTGTCTTCGTAGACATGCCTCCCCAACCTTCTATTTCTGACTACTGCCTCTCCTTCCACTTGCCTCCCAGCTGTTGAGGATCCCAACCCCTGCCAATCTAGTTTAAACCCTCCCTTGCAGAACTAGCAAAGCTGGCCACCAATATTTTGGTATCCCTCCATTCTCTTCTTACCCTCACTAGCACGTGGCACAGGAGGGAATCTGGAGATTAGCATCTTTAAACTTGATTTCAACCTTTTTCTGAATTTCTGCCAGTTTTGGATGATTAACCCATAAGGATGTTCTATAATTGAAAAAGCATTTCCTATATCTTTGATTTGATTTATTAATGTCGCATGTACTGAGGTAAAGTGAAAAGTATTGTTTAGCATGCTATTCAGGCAGATCAGACCTTACATAAGTACATCAGGGTAATAGAACAGAATGCAGACTACATTATTGATTTAGTTCTTCCCAGTTTATTCCCATATATGTCTCTGTGTGATTGTAATAACTCATTACATTGTAAAAACTTCATTTGAAAATCATCTGGATTTGGTTCAAATCATTCTTATGCTTTAACCTAACTTTGTATGATCGTATACCAGCACATGACAACTTGGCCATGTGGTGATGTCATCTGGTCTTCTCTTGAGGGTCTCAGGGGTGTGTCCTCTTTTGGTGATTATTCTTGAGTTACCATCCTGAGCAGGATTTTGTGGTAATTCTCATCCTTCAAAATCCTTGTGCCCTTTTGGGAGGTTCTTGAGGATATGTCAATGGATTGATCAGTCTCGCTTACTTTGATTGATCAGGTCCAACCAGGGATTAGCACATTGATTGCAGGATAGCCCTTAGGTGTCCATTACAGTAGGTGCTGGGTGCACATAACCTCCTCCAAATAAGGGTGCTAGGCGCTTCTGTGTCTGGCAAATGAATCGGTGCTCCTGGTTGTCCCGAGGGTGACATTGCATTCAAATTCAACTTCATGTGTGCATTGCAGCTGTCATAGAACATAGAACATAGAACATAGAACAATACAGCACAGAACAGGCCCTTCGGCCCACGATGTTGTGCCGAACTTCTATCCTAGATTAAGCACCCATCCATGTACCTATCCAAATGCCGCTTAAAGGTCGCCAATGAATCTGACTCTACCACTCCCACGGGCAGCGCATTCCATGCCCCCACCACTCTCTGGGTGAAGAACCCACCCCTGACATCTCCCCTATACCTTCCACCCTTCACCTTAAATTTATGTCCCCTTGTAACACTCTGTTGTACCCGGGTACAACAATCTGTGGGCACTGCATCCTGTCTGTATTCAGAAGCATGTGGATTGACACAGTCCCTTTAGTTAGAACGATTTCCAAGTAAACCTTGCCGGTAAAGGGTCACCTAGTTAATAATACTAACACTGTCTCCTCCAGCAAAAGCATGATTTTTTTTATTTCTTGACTGCTTCCTGTTTCATCACATGATATGCTACTTTTAAATGGTCTGCCAATGCATCCATGCTATTTAATCTCTCCCTAACATTTGACAAACAGTGCAGTAACGGTTCATCTGAACTCTGCTTCACCAATTTCTCCTTAATTAATTGCAGTGCTCTTCTGACCTCCTGCCCAAAAACTAATTCAAATGGACTGAATTAGAACGTAGAACACAGAACAGTACAGCACAGTACAGGCCCTTTGGCCCTCAATGTTGTGCCGACCTTTTATCCTACTCTAAGATCAAACCAACCAACATACCCTTCAATTTACTGTCATCCAAGTGCCCATCCAAGTGCTGCTTAAATGTCTCTAATGTATCTGACTCTACTACCACTGCTGGCAGTGCAATCCACACACTCACCTCTCTGTGTAAAGAACCTACCTCTGAATTGAATTGATTCATTAGATGAATCCTTAATTGTAAGAAGTACAGATGAAATCCATTTATCCCAATCCTCTGGATACTCCTAACTACTGGCCTTCAAGATGGTCTTTAAAGTTTGATGTCACCATTCTAATGTTCCTGGATATACACAGTTGATTTCAATAATTTTACTTCTAAGCTATCTATAACTTCCTTGAATACATTTAATGTAAAATGTGTTCCTTGATCAAATTATATTTGTGAGGGTAGCCATGGTATTTTGGTTTGCTTGCTGAGCTGGCAAGTTCATTTTCAGACATTTTGTCACCATACTAGGTGACATCATCAGTGAGTCTCCAGATGAAGCACTGGTGGCATGGCCTGCTTTGTATTTATATGTTTAAGTTTATTTGCGTTGGTGATGTCATTTCCTGGACGTCAATTCTGGTGGTAATGTCATTTCCTGTTCTTTTTCTCAGGGGGTGATAAATGGGATCCAAGACAATGTGTTTGTTGATGGAGTTCCAGTTAGAATGCCATGCTTTGAGAAATTCTCGTGTGTGTCTCTATTTGGCTTGTCCTAGGATGGATGTGTTGCGCCAGTCGAAGTGGTGTCCTTCCTCATCTGTATGTGAGGATACTAGTGCGAGTAGGTCATGTCTTTTTGTGGCTAGTTGATGTTCATGTATCCTGGTAACTAGTTTTCTGCCTGTTTGTCCAATGTAGTGTTTGTTACAGGTTTTACAAAGTACTTTGTAAATGACATTAGTTTTGTGTGTTGTCTGCATAGGGTCTTTCAAGTTCATTAGCTGCTGTTTTAGTGTGTTGGTAGGTTTGTGGGCTACCATGATGCCAAGAGGTCTGAGTAGTCTGGCATTCAATTCCGAGATGTCTTTGATGTCCGGGAACACCCATGGAATCTCCGGTTTCAGGGTTCTTGGCAGGGCAGTAATGCAGAGACTCAATTAAACAGCTTTGCCAACCATCCAACTCAAACTTTGGGTCCGCTACATGGATGATACCGTTGTCATCACTAAAGGAAACAAATTAGAGGAAACCTTCAAGACCACCAATAATAAACCCTTACTGGCATAAAGTTCACTAAAGAGGAGGAAAACAACAACAAACTGCCAATCCTAAATGTTGAAGTAGAGCGAAAAGGCAATGGAGAACTTCAAACCAGTGTCTGCAGGCAAACAACACATACTAACCAAATACTGAAATACAGAAGCAATCATCCCAACATCCACAAATGAAGCTGCATTAGAGCATTATTTCAATGAGCCACCACACACTGCAGCACAGAGGAACTAAGCAGAGCAGTGGAAAATCACCTATACAGTGTATTCAAAAAGGACGCGTACCCAATTAACACAGTCTGCCGATTTCTCATCAATAAATCCCAACAAGCAAACAAAACACATCCAGAAACTCTAGCCACTCTCTCCTACATTAAAGACATCTAAGAAATGACTGCCAGACTACTCAGACCTCTTGGCATCATGGTAGCCCACAAGCCCACGAATGCACTAAAACAGCAACTAATGAACTTGAAAGACCCTATATTGACAACAAGCAAAACTAATGTCATTTACAACTTGCAAGAACTGTAACAAACACTACATTGCACAATCAGGCAGAAAACTAACCACCAGGATACATGAACATCAACTGGCCACAAAAAGACATGACCCACTTGCACTAGTGCCATTATATACAGGTGAGGAAGGACACCACTTCGACTGGGACAACACATCCATCCTAGACAAGCCAAACAGAGACATGCACGAGAATTCCTAGAAGTGTGGCATTCCAACTGGAACTCTATCAACAAACACATTAACTTGGATCCCAATTACCACCCCCTGAAAAAAAGAACAGGAAATGACATAATCATAGGAAATGACATCACCAACCCAGGGAGTCCTAAACACATAAATAGGAAGTGGACCATGCCACCAGTGCTTCATCCGGAGACGTACTGATGATGTTACCAAGTATAGTGGTGAAACATCTGAAAACGAACCTTCCAGCTCAGCAAGCAAATCTACATCCAAAACCTCAACTGAGCTACAAATCTTCTCAAAACTTGCCATGATATTTATATAATGAAATGGCCTCTGGAAATCTAGTAGGCGCATCCATTATGGTCAACAAATAGAGATTCCCACTTTTCGGAAAGGGTCCTATGCAAACATTTAAGACTCTCATTAAAGATTCCTCAAATGCTGGAATGGGTATAAATGGTGCTGGTTTTATCACTGCCTGAGATTTTCCTATTACCTGATACGTGTGACATGTTTAGCAAAATTCAACCACATCCTTACGCAGTCTAGGCCAATAAAAATGTTTCTGTATTTTGACTTGAATTTTCCTTACTTCCAAATGACCTCCTATTGGTAATTCATGTGCAATCCACATCAGCTCCTTTCTTTAACCAATTGGTAATACAACTTGATGAACTTCTACCCATTCCTCACCTGCCTGAATATGTGATAGTCTCCATTTCCTCATCAAACTGTCAGTTTTAAGAGCGTAACTGTCTGGCACACACTCACATTCTTCTTCTGTGTATGCTTTTTGATTCAACTGCTTTATTAGATTAGATTAGATTACTTACAGCGTGGAAACAGGCCCTTCGGCCCAACAAGTCCACACCGCCCCGCCGAAGCGTAACCCAACCATACCCCTACATCTACATCTACATCTACCCCTTACCTAACACTACGGGCAATTTAGCATGGCCAATTCACCTGACCTGCACATCTTTGGACTGTGGGAGGAAACCGGAGCACCCGGAGGAAACCCACGCAGACACAGGGAGAATGTGCAAACTCCACACAGTCAGTCGCCTGAGGCGGGAATTGAACCCGGGTCTCCGGCGCTGCGAGGCAGCAGTGCTAACCACCGTGCCACCGTGCCGCCCACGGTGGCATCTTACTGGCATCTTTTCATCTTACTGCTATAATTCAGCTAACATCTTTGAAGTCCTTCACCTGTTTTTTTTTAAATCAACCATTTGATCAAACATGCTTTTTCATCTGATAGGGCACTTCAAATTCCCTATCTTTATTCTTTTATTTCCCCTGTTTCAACCTGTGGCTTTATTGACCTTGTTACCACAAAGTCAGGAAAAATCTTCAGAACGGACCTTCTGTAAGACCTCAGTTTTCTGATTTTCCACTGGCCTTTCAATCAACATAGTCATTGTCGAGTCATAGAGACGTATTGCATGGAAACAAACCCTTCGATCCAACTCGTCCATGCCAACCAGATATCCTATATTAACCTAGTCCCATTTATCAGCACTTAACCCATATCCCTCTAACTTCTTCCTATTCATATGCCCATCCAGGTGCCTTTTAAATGTTGTAATTTTACCAGCCTCTACCACGTCCTCTGACAGATCATTCAATACACACTCTGTGTGTAAAGGTTGCCCGTTGGGTCTCTTTTAAATTTCTCCCCCTCAGCCTAACCCCATACCCTCTCGTTGTGAGCTCCCCTACCTCAGGGAAAAGATCATGTCTCTTTACCTTATCCATGTCCTTATGATTTTATAAACCTCTAGCACGTGTGATCCAACTATCTCAATACCAAGGATAAACTGTATTTTCACTACTGTCCGCGGACTTTCCAACCTCACATTATATAATGTAACATTGCACATCTCACTACAAATTCCTCATGTAATCACCGTTTCTGGCAATTCCTTTCCCAAGATTGCATTATTCCTGTCTGTCTTAAAATCACAATTCCTTTACGTGAGTAAACCATGCAAGTAAATCCTTGAACCAGATCTGGCATTTTCTTCTCAACCAACCCCTGACCAGGCAGCACCTTCTTTTGCAGCTTTTTATCTTCGGCTGTGATCTCCTTTACCACTTTAACAAAACCCACTGGCTTATCTTGTTTAAGCACATCCATCTTCCCAGTGCTTTATTAAAACGACCACTATGACTTCATGTGTTCGACTTACTACAATCAAAACACATGAGGTTTCTCTTCCTTGCTCATGTGTTTCCCTTTTGAGCTGTGGTAAACTCACTTCACTATCTTCAATGAGATCTCCTTTTCCATTACCACCTGAGGATGTCTCTTTTCCCCAATCTCTAAACCTAACAGATTGAAATTCATGTTGGAAGCCAAACTTTGATTTGTGAACTAACTCATAACTCAGAGGGGTGCTATTTCTGATGCTGATCTTGCAGTTTTACCTCTCTGCCTTTCCACACAGGTTTTCATGACTTCAGGAGATGAATTTTTGAATTCCTTCAAAATAACAGTCTCTAAGGGCTTGAGATATTTGGTCTGTTTTCAATGTCCTTATTCAACTATCAAAGTTACTTTGCTTGATCCTTTCAAATTCGATGTACATTTCACCAGATTCCTTAGATTCCTAAAATTTTGCCTGTAGGCTCCTGGCACTGGTTCATATACACTTAAGAAGACTCTTTTTTACCTCATCACCTTCTCCAGATACTTCCACTGGTAGTGGCACATACACCTCCTAGCTTAACCTACCAACCTTGTTTGAATCCAAATTACCAGTGGCCATTTCATTTGTTTAGCCACTTTCTCAAATGAAATGAAAAAGGCATCTACATCCTTTTTATTGAACCTAGGCAATGCTTAGAGGTTTTTAATCAGATCCCCACCAGGCCTTTGACTATGATGGTCTGCACTATTGTTTGCATCACTACTGATGAGAACAGTAATGAAGACCAGAGTAGTCAAAAACCATTCACTTTTTAAGTCAACTTTGACTTTTCAGTTCCAAGTTCCAAACTTTAAAAGTTTTATCTTTCTCCCCTCTGCTGTGGCTATTTTTTTTTCTTTTGTCTCTAATTTCCTATGATTCCAATTGTATTCCTGGCAATTGAAAATGCTGAAATATTGCTACAATGACACAGAAAACTTCAACCTCAGCTTGTTTGCTGATTCCTAACGCTTCGCCTTTCTGACTTTCTGTAAACCACCCCAAGTGTCTTTTTCCACACCCACCAAAAAGGCACACCCTATTTAATTCAACTAAATGTAACAGCTGAAAACAGAACACAAATACTCACCACTCACTGTCTTAGAGTCCAACAATTCTAAACTCAACATGGAATTCGAGATTTTAGAACATACAGTGTAGAACATTACAGTGCGTTACAGGCCCTTCACCCCTCAATGTTGCGTTGACCTGTTGAACCAATCTGAAGCCCATCTAACATATACTATTCCATTTTCATCCATATGCCTATCAAATGACCATTTAAATGCCCTTAAGATTGGCAAGTCTACTACTGATGCAGGCAGGGCCTTCCACGCCCCTACTGTTCTCTGAGTAAAGAATCTACCTCTGACATCTGTCCTATATCTATCACCCCTCAATTTAAAGCTATCTCCTCTTGTGCTATCCATCACCAACAGAGGGATGTCCACCCTATCTCACCCTCTCAATTATCTATCTCAATTAAGACATGTCTCGACCTTCTTCTGTCCAACGAACACAGCATCAAGTCCATCAGCCTTTCCTCATAAGACCTTCCCTTCATACCAGGCAATATCCCAGTAAATCTCCTCTGAACCCTTTCCAAAACTTCCACATCCTTCCTATAATACGGTGACCAGAACTGTACGCAATACTCCAAGTGCGCTAGCACTAGAGATTTATACAGCTGCAATATGATCTCATGGCTCAGAAACTCAAACCCTCTACCAATAAAAGCTAATACACCATATGCCTTCTTAACAACTCTATCAACTTGGTGGCAACTTTCATGGATCAATGTACTTCGATACCGAGATCTCTCTGTTCATCTACACTACCAAGAATCTTACCATTAGCCCATTACTCTTTATTCCTGCTGCTCCTTCCAAAGTGAATCATGTCATATTTTTCCGCATTAAATTCCATTTGTCACCTCTCAGCTCAGCTCTTTAGCCTTCTGTAACCTGCAATATCCTTTGGCACTATCCACATCTCCACCGATCTTAGTGTCATCCGGAAATTAGATTAGATTACCTACAGTGTGGAAACTGGCCCTTCAGCCCAACCAGTCTACACCGACCCTCTGAAGAGTAACCCATACAGACCCACTTCCCTCTGACACTATTGGCAATTTACCATGGCCAATTCACCTCACCTGCACATCTTTGGAATGTGGGAGGAAACCGGAGCACTCGGAGGAAACCCACGCAGACACGGGAAGATTGTGCAAACTCCACACAGTCTGAGGCTGGAATTGAACCTGGGACCCTGGTGCTGTGAGGCAGCAGTGCTAACTACTGAGCCACTGTGCTGCACCAAATATACTAACCCACCCTTCTAGGACCTCTTCCAGATCATTTATAAAAAAAAACAGCAGTGGCCCCAAAACGGTACACCACGAGTAACTGACCTCCAGGATGAACGTTTCCCATCAACCACAACCCTCTGTCTTCTTTCAGCTAGCCAATTTCTGATCCAAACTACTAAATCACCCTCAATCCCATGCCTCCGTATTTTGTGCAATAGCTGACCATGGGAAACCTTATCAAATGCCTTACTGAAATCCATATACCACTTTACCCTCATCCACCTGTTTGGTCACCTTTTCAAAGAACGCAAGAAGATTTGTGTGGCATGACCTACCCTTCACAAAACCATGTTGACTATCCCTAATCAACTTATTCCTTTCAAGATGATTATAACCTTTTCCAACACTTTACCCACAACCCCGAAGTAAGGCTCACTGATCTTTAATTAAAAGGTTTATCTATACTTTGTTTCTTGAACAAGGGAACAATGTTTGCTGTCCTCCAGTCTTCTGGCACTATTCCTGTAGACAATGACGATGTAAAGATCATAGCCTTAGGTTCTGACATCTGTTCCCTGGTTTCCCAGAACAATCCCATCTAGTCTAGTAGCCTGTATCTCAGTATTCTCCCTGACAAAATTGTCTTTTTTCAGTGTGAGTAATGACGAAAAATATTCATTTAACCCTTCTCTTATCTCCTCGGATTCCTCGTACAACTTCCCACTACTGTACTTTATTGGCACTAATCTTATTCCTGATGTACCTATAGAAAGTTTTAGGCTTTTCCTTGATCCTACCTGTCAGCGACTTCTCATGTTCCCCTCCTGGCTCTTCTGAGCTCTTTCATTCCTGGCTAACTTGTAACTCTCAAGCACTGTAACTGAGCCTTCACGTCTCATCCTAACATAAGCACTCTTCTTCCTCTTGACAACTTGTTCAATTTCTTTGGTAAACCATAGCTCCCTCACACAACCACTTCTTCCCTGCCTGACAGGTGCAGTAACTACTCATTGAATAAGCTCCACGTTTCAATTGTGCCCATCCCCTGCAGTTTTCTTCTCCATCCTATGCATCCTAAATCTTGCCTAATTGCATCATAATTGCCTTTCCCCCGGTTATACCTCTTGCCCTACAGTATATACCTATCCCTTTCCATTGCTAAAGTAAACATAATCGAATTGTGGTCATTATCAGCAAAGTGCTCACCTATCTCCAAATCAAACACCTGGCCTGGTCCATTACCCAGTATCAAATTCAATGTGGCCTCGCCCCTTATTGGCCTGTCTACATACTGTCAGGAAACCCTTCTGCACACATTGGACAAAAACTGACGCGTCTAAAGTAGTTGAACTACAGTATTCCCAGTCAATATTTGGTAAGTCCCCCATAACAACTACCTTGTTACTCTCGCTCCTGTCCAGAATCATCTTTGCTATCCTTTTCTCAACATCTCTGGAACTATTCAGAGACCTATAGAAAACGCCCAACAGCGTTTCTCCTTTCCTGTTTCTAACCTCAGCCTATTCTGCCTCCGCAGACAAGTTCTCAAACATCCTTTCTGCCACCAAAAGACTGTCCTGGAGGAACAACCTTCTCCTCTTTTACCATCTTCTCTTGTCTTACTGAAACATCTAAATCCCGGAACCTGCAACAACCATTCCTGTCCCTGCTCTATCTGTATCTCCGAAATGGCCACAACATCCAAGTTCCTGGTACCACCCATGCTGCAAGATCACCCAGCTTATTTTGAAGGCTGCTGGCATTCAAGTGGATAAACTTCATACCACCATCCTGCTTGCCAGTGAACTCTTGCTACCTTGAAACCTTATTTCTGACCTCACTATTGTCAACCTCCTGGACACTGAAACTTAGGAATTTAGGCTCCCACCTCTCTAAATGGTAGCTCCAATATCCAGGAGGTTGAGGGTAATGAGGTTTTGATCCAGATAAGAGCCCCCAATTTGTTATGGATCAGGCCAAATTCCGTCAAAATATAAAAATGTGGGATCTAAGCAAAGTGATTCAGTTGATCCACTACAAGACTTTAAGCAAAACACATTTTATTCTTAAAACACAAGCTTTAATAGTTTGCCCTATCTACATGTAGATTAAAGTCACATCTCATTATTGTAGTACCCTTGTTACTTGAATCTCAAATTTCCTGGTTAATATAGCCTCCTACTTTACCACAACTGTTTAAAGGCATAAAAGCAATTTACACTAAACTTTCAAACCCTCTTCATTTCTTAGCTCTATCCAAACTGATTCTACATAAACAATCTGGGCCAATATACCCTTTCACTATTTCACTGATTATTAACCTTGCTCCCCAACCTCCCTTTTCATATTTGCTTGTGCTTCCTAAATATTAAATACTCTGCATTGTTCAGTTTCCAGCCTTGGTCACCCTGCTGCTAACATGTCCATTATCACAATTACATTACATATGTTTACAATGAATGTCATGCTTATTTATCTGCCTTATTGTGAATAAGATGAGGATGATCTGTCTTTTTAACATTGCTTTATATGTTTTTTTCACTATGACACTATCTTCTGACAGCCATGCTTTCCATGTTTGCTGTCTACTTCTCGATCTTTCACTGCTGTTTGTTTTCCTTTCTTTGATGGCCTGCCTAGTTCCCAACTCTGCCAATATAATGTGAACCTTTCCAAGAGTCACTACTTTCTGGACAATGAGATTGAAAGAACTGTCCTCCAATCCCAAGCCAACAATCTAATTCTGTTTCTGTGTTCAGAATATTATTTCAAATTGAGTATATTAGTAAACTCTTCTAAATTTCAATGTCCTGTCATAATATAGTAAGATTATATCATTCCAATCTTAGTATTCATCAAAATTCTTACTTTGTCAATGTCATTGTCAATCTGTAGTAATACTCAGTGCTTTATAATTCCATCATTCAGTTCCTCAGATTGCAGTTGCAGAAAAATCTCTAATACCTGTCAACTCACTTTCTCTTCTACCTAAATGGTGTGGTGTGATTTATTATAAATGAACATCATAAGATTTGGAGATGCCAGTGTTGGACTAGAGTGTACAAAGTTAAAAATCATACAACATCAGGTTATAGTGGTTGTCACCTGATGAAGGAGCAGCGCTCTGAAAGCTAGTGCTTCCAATTAAACCTGTTGGACTATAACCTGGTGTTGTGTGATTTTTTTAAACTTTGAACATATTAAGCCCTATCTATATAGCTGAAAAATTCAGATTTGAATCATAGAATCCCTACAGTGTGGAAAGAGGCTCTTTCAGTCCACGAATCCAAAGCAACTCTGCGAACCGCATTCCACCCTAACCCTGTAAACCTGCATTTACTGTCGCTAATTCAACTAAACTGCATGTCCCTGGACACTGTGGGGCAATTTAGTGTGACCAACCAACCTCATCCGCACATATTTGGATTGTGGGAACTGGGGAAAGGTCAGTGGTCCTGAAACGTTAACTCTGATTTCTCTTGACAGATGCTGCCAGACGTGCTGAGTTTTTCCAAGAATTTCTGTTTTCGTTTCTGATTTACAGCATCTGCTGTTCTTTCAGTTTTTAACTAAATAACCTGATTATTACAAGTCATAAGTGCTCACAAAATAGATGATCATTTAATACAATAAACACATGTAAAATGCAAGCACTGAAAGAAAATAATCACAGTAATATTTAATTATTTCTTGGACGTAAATCACAGTAAAAGCGTTTTCAATGTTAAGTGCCATTGATCAAAACAGACATCTAGTTATAATCACAAATTTGTCTTTTTATTTGAATCCAAAAATAAATATACCTTTATTGTCACTCTAATGATCACATGAAATGTCTCAATAGTCTTGATCCTAAAACCTTGAGTTTTAAAAATAATTTAGCACAAAAAAGTTAGTATTAGATTATGACTTAGTTTCAAATTCAAAGTAAATGTTGAATCGTGTTAGTTTTAAACTTTAGGACAAGACCTTGGCATTGTTCATTTGAGTAATTCCAGAAATAATTCATTAATTATCAATTCCTGAGAGACTGAAATCTATTTTATATTTTAGTCTACTAATCAGGAAGTTGATGTGGCCAGAACCTATTCAATTGAATATATATTTAATACAATCACATAATACTTTAATTATTCAGTCCAGCATATACACCAAAGTTCTTGTTTTGTCCACAAAGTGTTCACACTGATAGGTGAATGAAAGCATAGGATCATACAGTATGGAAGAGGCCCCTCAACCAATCAACTTGACAGGGAAGGTTAAACTAGAATGGTAGTGGAGTGGGACCCTCAACATCAGGGAGGCAAGTGTGAAGTCAAAGCCGATACAGTAATCAGACACAGTAAAGTGAAGAGGTGCGTCAGGCTGGTACATGACAGGGAGCAAGGAATGCCTGTTGGATTAAATCACATCTATTTCAATGCAAGAGGGCTGACAGGTAAGGCCAATGAACTCAGGACGTGGATAGGTATGTGGGACTTATCCATTACAGAATCATGACTAAAGGAGGGACAGGACAGAGTGTTTCTCCTGTTGTTTACCATGGAGAAAGACATGAAGACTTGGGAACTTGGAGAAGTGGCACAACAAGTTAGGTCAAAGGGCCTGTTCTGTGCTGTACTTTTCTATGTTCTATGTTTCATAAGTTAGTGGTACAGGTGCTTTAGATTGGATAAAGGGGGAAGGTGGAAGGGGGAAGAAGAAATAAGCAAGGGATGGTGGCATTATTGGGCCTGTATTATAGGCCCCAAACAGTCAATGGGTATGAAAGGAACAAATATGCAGGGAGACTGTGGAGACTTGCAGGAACAAAAGGGCTGTCATCGCAGGGGATTTTAAAGTTCCCAACACGGTTGGGACTGACAGAGCATTAAGGGCTTAGGTGGGGTAGAATTTGTTAAGTGCATTCAGGAAAGTTTCCTCAAGTTGTATGTGGAAGGTTCTACTTGGGAAGGGACGAAACTTGATCTACTGTTGGGAAATAGGACAGGTCAGGTGACAGAGGTGACATTGGGGGAGCACTTTGGGACTTGTGACCATAGTTCTATTAATTTTAAAATAGCTATGGAGAGGGACAAAACTGGTTCACAGGTTGAAGTTCTAAATTGGAGCAAGGTGAATTTGATGGAATTAGACAGGAGCTTGCAGGGGTTGATTGGAGGAGTTTGTTTACAGGCAAAGGGACATCTGGCAAGTGGGAAATCTTTAAAATTGTGATAGCTAGAGTTCAAGATCCATATGTTACTGTGAGGGTGAAGGGCAAAGTTGGCAGGAATAGGGAACCCTCGATAATGAAGATATTGAGGTTTTGATCAGGAAAAAAAGGAGGAGGCAGTTGGGATCAAGGGAATCCCTAGAAGTGTAAAGGGGATACAGGAGTTTACTGAAAAAGGAAAACAGGAGAGTGAGATAGTCTTGGCTGAGAGCACTCTGGTGAATCCATAGATTATTTTAGTAAATTAAAGGAAAAAGAATAAGTTGAGTGAGAAGAGGGCCCCTCAAGGACCAAAGTGGACATGTAATGTAGAATCACAGGAGATGGGCAAGGTCCTCAATGAATATTTCTCCTCCGTGTTTACCATGGAGAAAGACATGAAGACTTGGTAACTTGGGAAATTTAGTGTGACATGAACCCACAGTCCCAGTTGAGGCCACACAACAATCACCAGACCACCTAGTCGGGGAACACTTCAACGGTCTGGGATAATTGGGGTCAGATCTTCGGGTGACCATCCTCCAAGGCAAACTTCAGGACAGACGACAATACAAGCTGACGAGGATGGCCTCAACCAGGTCCTTGGGTTCATGTCATAGTATAGGTGATCCCACTGTACCTATACACTCTCCCTGTCCCTCTCTCTCACACACAGTCTTACATACTCACACGCACGCACAGACCCTTTCTCATACACACGATTGCTCTCATACACACACATACACCACCCCATACTCACACCCTCGCGCACACCCTCTCACAGGCTTATACTCTATCACACCTAGACAGACACTTTACCAAGCTTTCACACATGCAAACATACACTCTCTCATGTGCACTCACCTTCACACAGTCATGTTCACACACATGTAAGTTGAATTTTTATTTACAGAATGATATTTGTTAATACATTCTGTTTGCTCAAAAAATGCACAATCTGCAGGCAGTCAATGCAGGCAATCAATACATGTAATATTTTGTAAATTCCACTTTGGAAATAGAACCAGTCTGAGTCAGGATTGGGATACAGACAGACCATAACATCACACTTTTAATTCATTGTCTGAACTGAGATGTCACTTTTTGCTATAAAATCTTAAGTTATCACAAGAAGGTGACTTAAGAGAAGTTCTGGAATTTACATATTACTGAACCAACCCCTGTATCCCATTCTAAAAGATGAAAGACTTAACAACAATTCAGGTTTGTTCAATGTATCATGTTCAGGTTCTGGAAAGAATTCTGAGGGATAGGATTTATGACTATTTGGAAAAGCATAGGGTAGTTAAAGGCAGTCACCATGGCTTTGTAAGGGGCTTTGTAATCTTATTGAGTTCTTTGAGGAGGTAACAAGACAGGTCGATGAAGTTCGAACAGTGGATGTGGTGTATATGGACTTCAGTAAGGCATTTGATAAAGGTTCACCATGGTAGGCTCATTCATAAAGTCAGGAGGTTTGGGATACAGGGAGATTTGGCTATCTGGATCCAGAATTGGTTGGCTGACAGAAGGCAGAGAGTGTTGTAGATGGAAAGTATTCTGCCTAGAGGTCAGTATTGAGTGGTATCCCGCAGGGCTCTGTTCTTGGGCCTCTGCTCTTTGTAGTTTTTATAAATAACTTGATTGAGGAGGTTGAGGGGAGGGTTAGTAAATTTGCAAATGACACAAAGCTTGCAGGTGCCATTGATAGTATTGAGGGCTATTGCAGGCTGCAGCGCGACATAGACAGGATGCAGAGCTGGGCTAAGAAATGGCAGCTGGATAAATGTGAAGTGATGTATTTTGGAAGGTTGAATTTGAATGCTGAATATAGGATTAAAGACAGGATTCTTGGCAGTGTGGAGGCACAGTGGAATCTTGGTGTTCAAGTACATAGATCCCTCAAAGTTGCCACCCAATGGATAGGGTTGTTAAGAAAGCATATGATGCTTTCATTAATAGAGGGATCGAGTTTAAGAGCTGTAAGGTTTTTCTACAGATCTACAAGTCCCTGGTGCAACTAGATTTGGAATATTGTATCCAGTTCTCGTCGCCCTACTGTAGGAAAGATACAGAGGCTCTGGAGAGGGTGAAAAGAAGGTTTACTGCCTGGACTGGAGGGCTTGTCTTATGAAGAGTGGTTGACTAAGCTCAGTCTTTTATCTCTAGACAGAATGAGGAAGAGAGGTGACCTGATCGAGTTATAGAAGATAATGAGAGGCATGGATAAAGACAATAGCCAGAGACATTTCCCCAGGGTAGGAATGATTGGCACTTGGGGTCACAGTTTTAAAATATTAGGAGGAAGGTACAGAGGAGATGTCAGAGGTCGGTTATTTACACAGAGAGTTGTGAATGTATTGAATGCATTGCCAGCGGTGGTGGTGGAAGCAGAGTCATTAGGGACATTGAAGCGCTGGACATACATATTGACAACAGTGAATTGACAGGTGTGTAGGTTAAGTTACTATATTTTACACTTACATTAAGATTAATCTTGGCACAACATCGGGCCTCAGGGCCTGTTCTGTGCTGTACATTTCTATGTTCTATGTTATATGTTCTAGGTATCATTTCAGTGGCATGACACTGTAATCTTTTGCTCTAAATTCTGTGTCTTATGATCCTCTTCCACAGCTACCTGATGAAGAAGCAGCACTTTGAATGCTAGTGCTTCCAAATAAATCTGTTGGACTATAACCTGGCGTTGTGTGATTTTTAACTTTGTCCACCAAAATGCAAGACTGGCTCCTCCACATCATGATATTTTTACATCATCCTTAGCCACAGGTGAGGTCCTGGAAGATTGGAGAGCAGCCAATGTTGTGCCCTGATTCAAGAAGGGCTTCAAAGAATAACCTGGACAAACATATTATAGACCAATGAGCCTAACATCTGTGGTGGTAAGTTACTTCAGAAGGTTCTGATGGATAAGATATACATGCATTTGGGAAGACAGGCTCTGATTAAGAGCAGTTAGCATAGGTGTGAGTGGGAGATCATGCCTGACAAATTTGTTTGAATTCCTTCATGAAGTGACCAGGAAGATTGAAAAGAGCAAGGTGGTAGATGCAATCTTTATTAATTTCAGTAAAGCCTTTGATAAGGTTCCACATGGTAGGCTGCTCTGGAAGATTAACTTGCATGGAATCCCAGGCGAGCTGGCAAACTGGATACACAATTGGCTCAATGTAGGAAGCAGAGGGTAATAGTGGAAGGATGCTTGTTGGGCTGGAGGCCAGTGACTAATGGTGTGCCTCAGGGGTCAGTGCTGGGCCTGTAACTGTTTGTTATCGACATCAATGATTTGGATGAAAATATACAAGGCACAATTAAGTTTGCACACAACACTAAAATAGACAATATCATGAACAGCAAGGAAGGTTATCAGAAATTGCAGCAGGATATTAATCAGCTGGGGATGTGGCCAAGAAATGGCACATGGAGTTTAAAACAGAGAAGTGTGAGGTCCTGTATTTTGGAAAGTCAAATCAAGGTAGGAGTTTCATAGCAAATGGTAGGGCCTTAAGGAGTGTAGTGGAATAGAGGGATCTTGGAGTTCAGGTGCACAGTTCTCTGAAAGTGGAGTCACAGGTAGACAGAACATTGCAGAAGGCTTTTGGCACACTGGCCTTCATCAGTCAGAGCATTGAGTATCAAAGTTGGAAAATTATGCTGCAGTTGTACAGGACGTTGGTGAGGTCGCACTTGGAGTATTGTGTTCATTTTTGGTCACCTTGCGAAAGGAAGAATGTTACTAAACTCGAAAGGGTGCAAAAAAAAACTTATAAGAATGTGTCCAGATTCAATGGTCTGGAGTTATAGGGAAAGACTGGACAAGCTTGGACCTTTTTCTTTCAAGCATCGGAGACGAAGGAGGGATCTGAGAAGTGTATAAGATCATGAGAGGCATAAGTAGGGTGAATGCTCTCAGTCTTTTTCCCAGGGTTGAGGAAATTATGGACTAGAGGGCATCAGAGGGGAAAGCATAAAAGGGAACCTGAGGGGCAAATTTTTTACACAGAGGGTGATACGTATATGAAATGAGCTGCCAGCGGAAGTGGTTGAGGTGGGTACATTAACAACACTTAAAAGGCATTTGGACACATACATGAGAAGGAAAGGTTTAGAGGGATATGGGCTAAGTGCAGGCCTGTGAGCCAAGGAAAGGGACATGGGGTTAGCATAGGTGAACATTTTGATTGACATGGACCAGTTTGGGTCAAAGGTCCTGTCTCCGTTCTGTCAGACTCTATGACTCTGTTAAAATACATTAGTCCCAGTTCCCTGCACTAGGACATTAGCCTTGAATGTTTTGAAACTTCATCAAAGTATTTTTTTAAAGGTTGGGAGGTAACCCACTTCAACTATTCTCTCAGGCAATGCATTCCAGCCTCTAGACTCCCATAGAGATCTGGAAAATTCCAGTCTCCATCCCTTGCCTGTATTGTCTTATCACTTGGCTCTCCTCCCTGTCGTGGCAAGGTCTGTTGAATGGCTATGAGAGAGAGCGACACAAGCAGGAAGATCAACACAGAGATATATATAGAGAGAGAGAGAGAGAGCGAAAGATGGGGCTGCTTAGCAAACAGCGGTAGGAAGTAGAGAGAGAGGAAGCAACTAGACCCATAAAATCAGGGATGCTAAAAGATATCAGCGATAAAAGGTATAATAGTGAGCCTCACATGCAGAGCATTGGAAGATTTCAAGCTCAAAGCATTGCATGGGAAGAAGTGGTTTTCATTAACAGAGTACTACCTTCACGGTGTATTACGGTGAGCTATTCCATTCGGATGGGCTCTGCCAGACCCATGCTGTAACTGGTGTACTGGCCAATTGTAGGGTTATGGACAGATCTTTGAACTAAAATGGAGACAGGATTCAGATGAAGGAAGATTTCAAAATCCAAAAAGATAGAACGAATCGTTGGAACAGTGTGGTGATATTGTAAAAACAAGGAAACAGATGAGGAAAGGACAGGAAGTTCAATTAAAATTGTAAATCAGCAAGTAAGTTCATGACATGAAATGGTGTTAAAAAGTATATTAAATATTGATTATTCGAATGAACAAATCAACTGCTATGAATTTGTGGCTCTAAGCAAGGCAAAGGATTTTGACCTAATCATCATTAAGGAGATATGAATACTGAATGACCAAGGGTGGCAAAAAAATCATTCCAGGGTACACAACATTGCAAAAAAGCAGGTACAAGGGATAATCCTGATAGTGAAGGGTAACAATGACATGTGAGAAAGGATTTAGCCTCAGAAATCATGCAGTAGAATTAGTATAAATGGAAATTACAAATAAGAAGAGTTGGAAAACATTGGTGGGAGCAATTTATTCGTCCCCTAACACCATTTTGATGTAAGACAGAGCATTGAATTGGAAATTCCTGTAATTTGCAATAAAGACAATGTGATATTTGTGGGGGATTTAGTATTAATGTAGACTGGAAAACTTGCATTGACAAGAGTGCTGTCAAAGTTGAATTTATCAAATGTTTTTGTCAGTGTATCTTGAACAATACATTGTGCAACTAACTAGGGATAATCCTCCTTAGATCTTGTATTGCATAATGAAGTTGGGGTTAATGAGTAATGCCATCATAAAAGATCATCTGATAAATAGTGATAACATGGAATTCAAAACAATTTCTGACAATGATCACTTCAAACTCAAACAGCAAAATTAAACTTGACCATAGCAAATAACGCATGGCTAACGGAATGGTGTAGATGGGAGGGTATTAGGTATTTGATCAATGGAACAATGTCTGGAGTAGGTGGGACCTATACAAGTTGCACCTTGACTGGAATCCTTGTCTAATATCCTTGTTGGGAGGTTTTAAATTTGTTTGGTAGGGGGATGGGTCGCAGAATTGATGTAAAATCAGGTGTGAGGTTCAATTAGACACAAAAGGAATACAAGGACAGTCCATCAGGCAGACAGGATATGGGCATGATAAGGCACATGGGAGAGCAGGAAAATTAAATGTTATTTATTTTATTGCAAGGAGCCTAATGGGTAAGGCACTGATCAGCACACAATATTGTTGCAATCACTGAGTCATGGTTGAAGAAGGGCAGAACTGGTTGCTCAACATCCCAGAAATTAGAAATTTCACGTGTGACTGAGGGATGCAAGAGATATTTGATAATTTCATTACTGATAAAGGAGATTATCATTGCAGTAATGAGAAACAAAAACAGAGATTGCTGCAAAAACTCAGCAGGTGGAGCATCATCTGTGGAGAGAAGAATCAGAGTTAACAATTTCTATTTTTGTTTCTGATCTCTAGTATCCACTGTTCTTTCGGTTCTTACTGCAGCAATGAGGGCAGATGTCTTAGAAGGCTCTTCAAATGAAGCCATCTGGTTACATAAAATGGACGGCCACTTTGTTGGGATTATGCTGTAGGCCTCCCAACAGAGAAAAATAGAGGCTAGATATGTAGGCAAATCACAGATGTGTGAGAGGAAATGGGTCATAGTGGTTGGCGATTTCAACTTTGTTGAAATTAACCCGGGTTGCCTTGGTGTTAAAGAATTAGACAGTGTGCAATTTTTAAAGTGCATCCAGAAGAGGTTTTTGTGCAAGTACGTTGATAGTCCAACTAGAGATGGACCTAATCCTAGGGAATGAAGCCACAATCAAGTGGTTGAAATCTCAGTGGGTGAGCATTTTGAAATTAGTGACCATAACTCTGTAAGTTTCAAGGTCACTGTGGAAAGAGATAAGGATAGTACAGACGTTAAGTATCCAAACTGAGGGAAGGCCACAGGGCGGTGGGGTTGATTGGTGCGGGTGTCCCAGAGATATTCCCTAAAGCGCTCTGCTAGGAGGCGCCAGCATCCCCAATATACAGCAACGGAAACAATAAATGATATTGGTGGATGTGCAGGTAAAACTTTGATGTATGTGGAAGGCTTCTTTGGGGCCTTGGTTGGAGGTAAGGGAGGAGGTGTGGGCGCAGGCTTAATAATTCCTGTGGTGGCAGGGGAAGGTGCCAGGAAGGAGGGTGGGTTGTTGGGGGTCGTGAACCTGACCAGGTAGTCACAGAGGGAGCGGTCTTTGTGGAAGGCAGAAAAGGGTGGGGAGGGAAATATATCCCTGGTGGTGGGGTCCATTAGGTGGTGATGGAAATGTCTTCAGATGATGTGGTTTATGTGAAGGTTGGTGGGTGGAAGGTGAGCACGGGGGGTTCTGTCCTTCTTACGGTTGGAGTGGTGGAGTTTGTGGACGGAGGGGCGGGATGTGGATGAGATGCTATGGAGGGCATCTTAAACCATGGGGGAAGGGAAATTGCGGTCTCTAAAGAAGGAGGCCATCTGGTGTGTTCTGTAGTGGAACCAGAAGGGCACCAATATCCTGGGGGGTAGGTTTGCTAGCACTATTCGGGGGGGTTTAAACTAATTTGGCAGGGGGATGGGATCCAGACTTGTAGTCCAGCAAGTAAGGTAGCTGTGTGTCAGGATGTCCAAGACTGTAGGGAGGCTGTGGAGAAGGTAGCACTGACAGGGAATACTTGCGGACACAGAGATGGGCTCAAGTGCGTATACTTCAACGCAAGGAGTATCAGAAATAAGGTGGGTGAACTGAAGGCGTGGATCAGTACCTGGGACTACGATGTTGTGGCCATCACGGAAACGTGGATAGATGACGGACAGGAATGGCTGTTGGAGGTTCCTGGTGACAGATCTTTCAGTAAGATTAGGGAGAGTGGTAAAAAAGGAGGGGGGGTGGCATTGTTAATTAGAAATGGTATAACGGCTGCAGAAAGGAAGTTTGAGGGGGATCTGCCTCTGGAGGTAGTATGGGCTGAAGTCAGAAATAAGAAAGGTGCAGTCACATTGTTGGGTGTTTACTATAGGCCCCCCAATAGCAGCAGAGATGTGGAGAAACAGATTGGGAAACAGATTTTGGAAAGGTGCAGAAGCCAAAGGGTCGTAGTCATGGGCGACTTCAACTTCCCAAACATTGATTGGAAGCTCTTTAGATCAAGTAGATTGGATGGGGCAGTGTTTGTGCAGTGTGTCCAGGAAGCTTTTCGAACTCAGTATGTAGATTGTCCAACCAGAGGGGAGGCCATATTGGATTTGGTACTCGGTAATGAACCGGGACAAGTGATGGGCTTGTTAGTGGGTGAACATTTTGGTGATGGTGACCACAATTCTGTGACTTTCACCTTGGTTATGGAGAGAGATAGGTGCGCACAACAAGGTAGATTTTACAATTGGGGGAAGGGAAATTACGATGCTGTAAGACAGGATTTGAGGAGTATAAGTTGGGAGCATAGGCTGTCAGGGAAGGATGTGATGGAAATGTGAAACTTTTTCAAGGAGCAGATACGACGTGTCCTTGATATGTATGTACCGATCAGGCAGGAAAGAAATGGTCGTGTGAGGGAGCCTTGGTTGACGAGGGAGGTTGAATGTCGAGTAAAGAGGAAGAAGGAGGCTTACATAAGGTTGAGGAAACAGGGTTCAGACAGAGCAGTGGAGGGATACAGGAGAGCCAGAAGGGACCTGAAGAAAGGGATTAGGAGAGCTAAGAGAGGGCATGAAAAATCCTTGGCGGATAGGATCAAGGATAACCCCAAGGCATTTTATGCGTATGTGAGAAACCTGAGAATGACGAGAACGAGGGTAGGTCCGATCAAGGACAGTAGTGGGAGATTGTGTATTGAGTCGGAAGAGATAGGATAGCTCTTGAACAAGTACTTCTCTTCAGTATTTACGAATGAGAGGGACCGTATTGTTGAAGAGGAGAGTGTGAAACGGACTGGTAAGCCAGAAGAGATACTTGTTAGGAAGGAAGATGTGTTGGACATTTTGAACAACTTGAGGATAGACAAGTCCCCCGGGCCTGACGGGATATATCCTAGGATTATGTGGGAAGCAAGAGAGGAAATTGCAGTACCGTTGGCAATGATCTTCTCGTCTTCCTTGTCAACAGGGGTGGTACCAGGGGACTGGAGAGTAGCGAATGTTGTGCCCCTGTTCAAAAAAGGGAATAGGGATAACCCCGGGAATTACAGGCCAGTTAGCCTTACTTCTGTGGTAGGTAAAGTAATGGAAAGGGTACTGAGGGATAGGATTTACGAGTATCTGGAAAGACACTGCTTGATTAGGGACAGCCAGCACGGATTTGTGAAGGGTAGGTCTTGCCTTACAAGTCTTATTGAATTCTTCGAGGAGGTGACCAAGCATGTGGATGAGGGTAGAGCAGTGGATGTAGTGTACATGGATTTTAGTAAGGCATTTGATAAGGTTCCCCATGGTAGGCTTATGCGGAAAGTCAGGAGGCATGGGATAGAGGGAAATTTGGCCAATTGGATAGAAAACTGGCTAACCGGTCGAAGGCAGAGAGTGGTGGTAGATGGTAAATATTCAGCCTGGAGCCCAGTTACAAGTGGAGTTCCGCAGGGATCAGTTCTGGGTCCTCTGCTGTTTGTAATTTTTATTAATGACTTGGATGAGGGAGTCGAAGGGTGGGTCAGTAAATTCGCAGATGATACGAAGATTGGTGGAGTTGTGGATAGTGAGGAGGGCTGTTGTCGTTTGCAAAGGGACTTAGATATGATGCAGAGCTGGGCTGAGGAGTGGCAGATGGAGTTCAACCCTGCCAAGTGTGAGGTTGTCCATTTTGGAAGAGCAAATAAGAATGCGGAATACAGGGTTAATGGTAGGGTTCTTAGTCAGGTGGAGGAACAGAGGGATCTTGGGGTCTATGTTCATAGATCTTTGAAAGTTGCCACTCAGGTGGATAGAGTTTGTAAGAAGGCCTATGGTGTATTATCGTTCATTAGCAGAGGGATTGAATTCAAGAGTCGTGAAGTGATGTTGCAGCTGTACAGGACTTTGGTTAGGCCACATTTGGAGTACTGTGTGCAGTTCTGGTCGCCTCACTTTAGGAAAGATGTGGAAGCTTTGGAGAGGGTGCAGAGAAGATTTACCAGGATGTTGCCTGGAATGGAGAATAGGTCATACGAGGATAGGTTGAGAGTTCTCGGCCTTTTCTCGTTGAAACGGCGAAGGATGAGGGTGACTTGATAGGGGTTTATAAGATGATCAGAGGAATAGATAGAGTAGACAGTCAGAAACTTTTCCCCCGGGTACAACAGAGTGTTACAAGGGGACATAAATTTAAGGTGAAGGGTGGAAGGTATAGGGGAGATGTCAGGGGTGGGTTCTTTACCCAGAGAGTGGTGGGGGCATGGAATGCGCTGCCCGTGGGAGTGGTAGAGTCAGAATCATTGGCGACCTTTAAGCGGCATTTGGATAGTTACATGGATGGGTGCTTAATCTAGGATAGAAGTTCGGCACAACATCGTGGGCCGAAGGGCCTGTTCTGTGCTGTATTGTTCTATGTTCTATGTTCTATGTTCTAACTGGTCCTCCTGGGAACAGATAAGGTGGAGGTGGAGGAATTGGGAATACGGAATGGCATTTTTGCAGGGGGAAGGGTGGGAAGAGGCATAATCCAGGTTTGTAAAAAATGTCAGTGTCAAACCGGTCGTCATTAATGGAGATGAAGAGGTCCAGGAAGGGGAAGGAGGTGTCAGAGATGGTCCAGGTGAATTTAAGTTCGGGGTGGAATGTGTCGGTGAAGTTGATGAATTGCTCAACCTCCTTGCAGGAGCACAAGGTGGCGCCGATGCAGTCGTCAATGTAGCGGAGGAAGAGGTGGGGAGTGGTGCCGGTGTAACTACAGAAGATGGACTGTTCTACGTAGCCGACAAAGAGACAGGCATAGCTGGGGCCCATATAGGTGCCCATGGCTACCTATTTGGTCTGGAGGAAGTGGGAGGATTCGAAGGAGAAATTGTTACGGGTGAGGACCAGTTCAGCCAAACGAATGAGAGTGTCGGTGGAAGGGTACTGTTGGGGACGTCGTGAGAGGAAGAAAAGGAGGGCTTGGAGGCTCTGGTCATGGTGGATGGAGGTGTAAAGGGATTGGATATCCATGGTGAAGATGAGGCATTGGGAGCCAGGGAAACGGAAGTCTTGGAGGAAGTGGAGGGTGTGGGTTGTGTCTGGAACATCTGTGGGGAGTTCCTGGACTAGGTGGGATAGGACAGTGTCAAGGTAGGTGGAGATGAGTTTGGTGGGACAGGAGCATGCTGAGACAATGGGTCGGCCAGGGTGGTCCAACTTGGGATCTTGGGAAGGAGGTAGAATCAGGCTGTGCGGGGTTCCCGAACTATGAGGTTGGAAGCTGTGGGTAGGAGATCTCCTGAGGTGATGAGATTCTGTATGGTCTGGGAGATGATGGTTTGGTCCTCCCAATGCCTAGAGGAAGAAAGCCTCATCTTCCACCTCGGAACACTTCAACCCCATGGCATCAATGTGGATTTCACCAGTTTTCTCATTTCCCCTTCCTCCACCTCACCCCAGCTCCAACCTTCCACCTCAGCACTGCCCTCATGACCTGTCCTACCTGTATATCTTCCTTTCCACCTATCCACTCCACCCTCCTCACCTTCATCCCCGCCCCCATTCACCCTTTGTATTCTTTGCTACTTCCCCCCCATGACCTATCACCTCCATCCCTACCCCCATTCACCTATTGTACTCTATGCTACTTTCTCCCCACCCCCACACCCCTTTCATATATTTCTCACTCTGCAGGCACCCTGCCTCTATTCCTGACGAACGGCTTTTGCCCGAAACGTCGGATTTTCCTGCTCCTCAGATGCTGCCTGAGCTGCTGTGCTTTTCTAGCACCACTCTAATCTAGACTCTGGTTTCCAGCATCTGCAGTCCTTGTTTTTACCCGCATGGAATATTAGAGCAAAGCAGTCTGTTACAAGTTTATAAACATTAATTAGGTCATAAATGGAATACCTTTACAGTTCTAATTGCCACACATTGGAAGAACAACATTGCACTGGAGAAGGTGCAGAAGAGATTCACCAGGATGTTGTCTAAGATCAAAAGTCCTAGTTATGAGGAGAGACTGCACAGGCTGTGTTCGTTTTCCTTGGTGCAATGGAGCCTGAGGGGGATCAGACTGAAGTGTACAAAATTATAAGAGACATAGACAGAGCAGATTGTGAGAATCTTTTCCTCATACATATGTGTCTAAGACTAGACAGCATAATTAAAGGCCAGGCTTAAGTCATTTAGAGGTGACCTAAGGAAAAATGTTTTCACCCAGAGGATGGTAGAATGGTGCCTGGTGAATGTTACTCTTGCATCTATATCTGGATGAGCATTTGAAAAGTAAGGAATAGTAGGCCATGGGCCAAGTGCAGGATGGTTTGGTATTTGTTGGTTCACAGGGACTAAAGGGACTGTTTCTATGCTTACATGGGTTTGAGATGAGAACGAACCAAGGGGACTGAAACATATGGCTGTAAATTAACAGTGAAAAGCATTTCAAGGAAGACATTTAACAAGAACTCATTCCACTGAATAAAAGAAGGGCCAATTTATGGCTTATTCAGAAAGTAAAGGATAACATTAGATTTGAAGAAGAGGCTGAGAAGATTGCAAAAAACTGTAACAATTCAGCACATTGAGAGAGTTTAAGAAACTAAAGGGTTTTTGAAAGGTTAATGAAAAAAGGAAAAGTACAATGACAGTAAACTAGTCAGAAATATAAAAGCTCTCACAATCTGCTTTAATAATTGGAAAGAAGACAGATAAACTGAACTCAAATTGGAGGTGTGAGAAACAGAGATGTCAGAAATCATCACAGGACTAAGGAAACAGCAAAGGAATTGAACAAATACTGCGTGTCTTTACAGCCAAGTACACCAGTTTCATTCTAGACTAGATAGTAATCGAGGGGTTAAAAAGAGAGAGGAAGTTAAGGGAATTAATATTTTTCAAAACATCTTGGAGAAACTTAAGGTACTAAAACCTGGCAAATTCCTGGTACCTGGTAGCTGACAAGCATAGTTGGAGAGATAGTGGATATGTTAGCCATGATTTTCCAAAATTCCACAGATTCGGATATAGACCCATTAGATTGGAAGTTGACAATGTTATCCCAAGGAGCAATAAAATAGGGAATCAAAAGCATATTAGTTTAACAGCAATTAGAGTCATAGAGATGTACAGCAGGGAAACAGACCCTTCAGTCCAACTCATCCATGCCAACCAGATATCCGAAATTAATCTAATCCCATTTCCAGCACATGGCCCATATCCCGCTAATCCTACAGTTCATGTACCCATCCAGACGTCTTTTAAATGTTGTAATTGTACCAGCCTCCGCCACTTCCTCCAGCAGCTCATTCCATACGTGTACCACCTTCTGCATGAAAACATTGCCCCTTAGGTGCCTTTTAAATCTTTCCCCTCTCAACCTAAACGTCTGCCCTCTAGTTCAGTATTTCCCCATCCCAAGGAAAAGACCTTGTCTATTTATCCTCTCCATGCCATTCATGATTTTATAAACTTCTATATGGTCACCATTCAGCCTCCGATACTCCAGGGAAGATAGCCCCAGTCTATTCAGCCTCTCCCTATAGCTCAAATTCTCCAACCATGACAACCTGCTTCTAAATCTTTTCTGAACCCTTTCAAGTTTCAGAACATTCTTTCTATAGGAGGGAAGCCAGAATTGCACGCAATATTCCAAAAGTGGCCTAACCAATGTCCTGTACAGCCACAACATGACCTCTTAACTCCTGTACTCAATACTCTGACCAATAAAGGAATGCATGCCAAATGCTTTCTTCACTATGCTATCTACCTGTGTCTCCACTTTCAAGGAGCTATGAACCTATACTCCAAGGTCTCCTTGTTCAACAACACTCCCCTGGATTTTACCACTAAGTGTATAAATCCTATCCTAAATTGCATTTCCAAAATGCAGCACCTCACATTTATCTAAATTAAACTCCATCTGCCACTCCACAGCCCTTTGGCCCATCTGGTATTTAGTAAAGGAAGTTTTCAGATTGTACTTCCAAAAGCATAATACAGAATTGAGCACACACGGCCCAGAGGATAAACACCACCTCCCCACAGAGAACTAACAATATGCAGTGACAGGAGAAAAACTAGATCGCCACATACAATTAACCATTCACACACCACAAGATAAATTCTAGCACCTCAGACAGAACTGACCATTCGCAATCCACAGGTTAAGAACCAGTTCCCCAAAAGGTAGAGGCAATTCATAGTTCACAAGGAAAAAAACATGTTTTATACTTAGTGTTTGCAGGGCACAACAAGCTCCCCTCAAGAAATTGACCATTTCCAGTCCACAAGATAAAAAACATGTTCCCCACACGGAACTGATAGTTCAGTCCACAATGGAAAAAAAGTAGTTCCCCACAAAATGTATGTTCACCACTGACAAGGCACAAGTCTTGAACATGATGGCATTGTCTGTACCTGCCAAGATGAATGCAGCTCCAAGAACACTCAGGAAGCTTGTCACCATCCAGAACAAACCAGCCACTGACTGGCAGTCAATGAATCAACTTCACCCTTCACTTCCTTAGACTGATATAATCACATTGAACAGAACAGGCCTTTCATTCCATCGTGTCTGTACCTCCAAGCATATACAACCACCTACACTTATTCTACTTTTCCACATGGTCTTGAATGATAAGACTCTTCAAGATACTTTTTCATTCATGGGATGAAGGCTTCACTGGCTAGGCCATCATTTTTTGGCCAATCCTAATTACCAAGAATGCAATTTAAGTGTTGCCCACATTGCTATAGGTCTGAAGTCACATGTGGAGCCAGATGAGTTTTCCCCGACAATCGGCAATGGATTCACTGTCATCACTGGACTCTTAATTCTAGATTTTTCTTCATTGAATTCAAGTTCCCCCATCTACTATGGAGAGATTCAAACTCACATCCCTATGACAACACCAAGTTCTCTGGATTAATAGTCCAGTGATAATATCAGTAGCCCAATGCCTTCCCAAGTGCATGCCCAAACACTTTTTCAAAATTGTGATTTTTCCTGCCTCAACTATTCTCCTTAGGCACTGCACTCCAAAGCCTCACCACCCTCTGGGTGAGAAAGACTTTCCTCAGAAATCCCATCTAAACTCCTGCATCTCACTTTAAAATTATGTCCCCTTATATTGACCCTTTGATTAAGGGGAACAGCTGCTTTCTAGTCACCTTGTGCATGTCTCTCATAACCTATCTACATTTCTATCAGGATGCCCTGTCAACAAAACAGAGAGAAGCAAGAATAGGCCATTCAACCCCTCAGTCCTGCTCTTCCATTCATTCTGATCAATGAACTCAATACTTCACTGAAATCAAACCTATTCAGCCTCCCCTTGACCTCAAACTCCCAACACTGGCATGATCTTGGTAAATCTTTTCTTAATCTTTTCAGGTGTAAGAAAAGTGGGTGGCACGGTGGCACAGTGGTTAGCACTGCTGCCTCACAGCGCCAGAGACCTGGGTTCAATTCCCACCTCAGGCAACTGTCTGTGTAGAGTTTGCACATTCTCCCCGTGGGTCTGCGTGGGTTTCCTCTGGGTGCTCTGGTTTCCTCCCACAGTCCTAAGATGTGCATGTCAGGTAAATTGGCCGTAGTGTTAGGTAAGAGGTAATACGTAGGGGTATGGGTGGGTTGTGCTTCGGTGGGTCGGTGTGGACTTGTTGGGCCGAAGGGCCTGTTTCCACACTGTAATGTAATCTAATCTAAAAAGAGGATTGATGAGGGTAGAGCGGTAGATGTGATTTATATGTACTTCAGTAAGGCGTTCAACAATGTTCCCCGTGGGAGACTGGTTGGATCTCACGGAATACAGGGAGAACTAGCTATTTGGATACAGAACTGGATCAATGGGAGAAGACAGCAGGTCGTGGTGGTGGGTTGCTTTTCAGACTGGAGGCCTGTGACAGTGGAGTGCCACAAGGATCGGTGCTGGGTTCACTATTTTTTGTCATTTATATAAATGATTTGGATGTGAACATAAGAGGTATAGTTAGTAAGTTTGCAGATGACACCAAAATTGGAGGTCGAGTGGACAATGAAGAAGATTAGAGTTGAAAAATGTGGTGTTGGAGAAACACAGCAGGCTAGGCAGCATCCGAGGAACAGGAGAATCAATGTTTCGGGTATAAGCCCTTCTTCAGTGAAGAAGATTACCTCAGATTACAACAGGATCATGACCAGACGGGCCAATGGGTTGAGAAGTGGCAAATGAAGTTTAATTCAGATGAATGCGAGGTGCTGCATTTTGGGAAAGTAAATCTTAGCAGGACTTATACACTTAATGGTAAGGTCCTCGGGAGTGTTGATGAACAAAGAAACCTCGGTTGTTCTGGGTTTTGAAGTTAGTTGGTTTAAACTGTGCTTGGGAACTCTTTCAGTCACCAAGAGTTATCTCAGGGTGGAGGAAATGACCTTGGGGGTTTTACAAAAGGTGATTGAGCTGCTGGAATTAGCAGACAATGTGGAATTAGAGCTGCCTTCTTCCAAGAGGAAAGGAGAGATAATTGCAGCAATAGTTCAGCATTTAAATTTGCTGGAAACACTATCAGAATCTTTAAGGATGGCTAAAATTCAATTGAAAATGAACAGCTTGAGTTCAAGGTAAAAGACGAGGAATTATGATTAAAAGCAGAGGAAACAGAGAGAGAGAGAAGAGTGAGAATAGACAGGAAAGGAAGAAAGGAAGGCAGTTTGAACTTCAGAAATTCACGCTTCGACAGGACTTCAACAATTCAGTTTCTGAAGTCCTGAGAAGAACCTCCGTGTGGAAGAGCAGAGAGTTAAAACAGCAAGATTAGCAGCTGAAATGGCAGATGATTATGAGTGGATCCAGAAATCAAAGTTTGGCTTCCAAAATCAATTTCAATCCACGAGGGATAGAAACTGGGGGAAAGAGAAATACTCACGTAAAAAGGGAAAGACAGATCTTGGTGAAGATCATAAGGATAACATACCACAGGCTAAAAAGGAAACCCTTGAAGGGGAAAGAGAAGTTAAAAAGCTTCAGTATTTTCATGCAATAAAATAGGTCACATGAAATCACGATGTTGGTGGGTTAGGAAAAGCACTCGGAAACTAAATGTAGGAAAACAGGTTAAGACAATGATTTTGTTGGAGAGGTAACAGTGGAGGCTAGAAAGTTGCTACCAGAATGTACAACCTAGTCAGAGGTTGATTAAGGAGGAAATGCTAGAACTTTTTAAACCATATACCTGTGAGGGTGAAGTTTACTGGCGTAACAGGAGGTAAGCCGGTTATAATACTAAGAAACACAAGGTCCTCTGAAACTGTGATGTTGAAAGATGAGTAGATATGTATCTTTGAAGACTATTGCCAGAAAAGGAACATGTAACGGGAATTCACAGTGAGACAAAAAGCACTCAATTATGTAAAGTGAAGTTAGAATGTCCAGTGAAGAGTGGGAAATTCGTGGCAGGAGTACTGGACAAACCCTCAGCTCCAGGAATACAATTTGCCCTTGCTAATGATATGGGTGGTTCACAGGTAGGATTGCTGCCTACTGCGGTTTAAAAAGGCAATGGAAACTCAAGCAACTGAACTAATTGCAGGACCCAAATTGTTGGATTTTCCCTGGCGTATGGTAATGAAGTCACAAAGTCACCAGTTTGACAGGGCAAATCAAAGAGTACAGATAAGAAAGTTGAAGTGGAATTAGCAGAGATCCTGTTTGATCAGTTGGTTGACACAAACCAGGAGCAGATAGATGTTGCAGTCGACATCTTTACTCAGAGAAATTAACTGAGTTACAGTAGAAAAATGAAAATTTAAAGCAATTATATCAATATCACAGCTAAAACGATAAACCTGTTATTTAAATTCTTCACAAGATACAGACTACCCACAGAGACACAATCAGATCAAGGGTCAAACTTCACATCAAAATAATTCAAGGAAGATGTGGACAGTTTAGGATTAAGACAATTTAAATTTATTGCATACCCATCCAGAGTCACAGGGAGCACTAGAAAGGTGACGTCAGACATTAAAAACCACGTTGAGGGTTTATACAAAGAACAAAGAACAAAGAAAATTTACAGCCTAGGAACAGGCCCTTCGGCCCTCCAAGCCTGAGGCTGATCCAAATGTACTGTCTAAACCTGTCAGTCAATTCCTAAGCATCTGTATCCCTCTGCTCTCCACCTACTTTATGCTTTGTCCAGATGCATCTTAAATGAATCTACCATGCCTGCCTCTACCACTTCCACTGGCAACGCGTTCCAAGTGCCCACCACCCTCTGTGTGAAGTACTTGCCGTGTATATCCCCCTTAAACTTTCCACCTCACACCTTGAAAGCGTGACCTCTCGTCATTGAATCCTTCACCCTGGGAAAAAGCTTGTCTATACCCTGTCTATACCCTTCATGATTTTGTAAACCTCAATCAGGTCCCTCCCAACCTCCTTTTTTCTAATGAAAATAAACCTAACCTACTCAACCTTTCTTCATAACTAGCACCTTCCATACCAGGCAACATCCTCGTAAACCTTCTCTGCACCCTCTCCAAAGTGTCCACATCCTTTTGGTAATGTGGCGACCAGAACTGTACACAGTGTTCTAAATGTGGCCGAAACAATGTCTTGTACAATTTTAACATGACTTGCCAGCACTTATACTCAATACCCCGTCCAATGAAGGCAAGCATACTATATGCCTTCTTGACCACTCTATCCACCTGTGCAGCAACCTTCAGGGTACAATGGACCTGCACTCCCTGATCTCTCTGCCCATCAACATTTCCCAAGGCTCTTCCTTTCATTGTATGATTCACTCTAGAATAAATCTTGCCTATTTAAATGCATCACCTCACATTTGTCTGGATTGAAAACTATCTGCCACTTTTCCACCCAACTCTCAGTCTATCTATATCCTCCTGTATTCTCTGACAGTCCCTTATGCTTTCTGCTACTCCACCAATCTTTGTGTCATCTGCAAACTTGCTGATCATACCAACAGTCCCTCTTCCAGATCATTTATATATTGCAAAGAACAGTGGCCCCAACACTGACCCCTGTGGAACACCACTGGTCACCTTTCTCCATTTCGAGAAACTCCCTTCAACTACTATTCTCTGTCTCCTGTTGCTCAACCAGTTCTTTATCCACCTAGCTAGAACAGCCTGCACACCATGTGACTTCACTTTCTCCATTAGTTTACCATAGGGAACCTTATCAAATGCCTTACCAAAGTCGATGTATATGACATCAACAACCATTCCTTCATCTATCAACTTGGTCACTTCCTTAAAGAACTCCATTAAGTTGGTAAGGCACGATCTCCCCCAAACAAAACCATGTTTCCTATCACTGATAAGGCCATTCTTTTCTAAACATAAATAGATCCTATCCCTCAGTACCTTCTCCAGCAACTTCCCCACTTCTGATGTCAGGCTCACTGGCCTGTAGTTACCTGGAATATTCGTACTACCCTTCTTATACAGGGGGATAACATGAGCAACCCTCCAGTCCTCTGGCACCTCACCTGTATTTAAGGATGCCACAAAGATATCTGTGAGAGACCCAGCTATTTCCTCTCTCGCCTCCTTCAGCAACCTGAGATAGATCCCATCCGGTCCTGGGGATTTGTCCACCTTAACAACCTCTACCAAACATATCTTCCCTACTTATGTCAACGCGATCCAGACTTCTATCTCTAATCTCAACATTCATCATGTTCCTGTCCTCAGTGAATGCTGATGCAAAGTAATCATTCAGAATCTCACCCATTTTCTCAGGTTCGACACACAGCCTTCCTTCGTTATCCTTTAGTGGACTAACCCTTTCTCTAGTTACCTGCTTGCTTCTTATATAAGAATAAAATGCTTTGGGATTCTCCTTAAATCTGCTCGCTTAAGCTGCCCACTTGATTCCTTATGTAAGACTTGTCCTACTCTTCCGATATTCTTCCAGGGCCCGTTCTGTTCTTAACTGCCTCGACCTTATGTACGCTTCCCTTTTCCTCTTGCCTCATTGTACAATTTCGCCTGTCATCCATGGTTCATGAATCTTGCCCGTCCTATCCTTTGCCTTCAATGGGACATGCCTATCTTGCACTATCTTTAACCTATCTTTGAAAGCCTCCCACATCTCAAATGTGGACTTCCCTTCAAATAGTTGTGTCCAATCCACATTTCCAAGCTCCTGCCTAATTTTGATATAATTGGCCTTGGCCCAGTACTCTTCCCTTAGGACTACTCTCTTCTTTATCTACGAGTATTCTAAAACTTACAGAATTGTGTTCACTGTTCCCAAAGAAACCCTCCCCCACCGCAACTTCTACCACCTGTCCTGGCTTGTTCCCTGGTACCAGGTCCAATATGGCCCCTTCCCTCATTGGATTATTGACATACTGCTCTAGAAAATTCTCCTAGATGCTTCTTACAAATTCTACCCCATCCAGACCTCTGACGCTAAGTGTATCCCAGTCAATGCTGGGAAAATTAATACCTCCCATCACCACCACCCTATTGCCTCTACATCGTTCCATAATCTGTTTACCTATTTGTTCTCCTACCTCAGGCTCACTGTTGGGAGGCCTGTAATACAGCCCCAACAGTGTGACTGCACCCTTCTTATTTCTCAGCTCCACCCATAATATCTCACTACCCAAGACTTCCATAGTGTGCTCCTTTAGCACAGCCGTGATATCGTCCTTGACCAGCAATGCAACTCCACCCGCCCTTTTAACTACCCTCCCTGTCTTATCTGTAGCATCTATATCCTGGAACATTTAATTGCCTTGAACATCATGCCCTTCCTTCAACCAAGTCTCTGTGATTGCAATAACATCATACTCCCAGGCACCAATCCAAGCCCTAAGTTCATCTGCCTTACACACTATACCCCTTGCATTAAAGTGGATGCATTTCATGCCACTAGGTTTTTTGCACTCATCTGCTCTCTGCTTGCTCTTCCCTTTATTAATGCTATCTTCATAATTCTTACAGTCTCCAGTCTCCACCTCACTGCCTACTTGTTTTTTCTTCTGGCTCCCAGTCCCCTGCCACATTAGTTTAAAACCTCCCCAACAATTGTAGCAAAAACTCTCCCAAGGACATTGGTTCCGGTCTGTTTCAGATGTTGACTGTCCATTTTGTAATAGCCCTACCTTCCCCAGAACCGGTCCCAATGTCCAACAAACCTGACCCCTCCCTCCTACACCATCTCCCAAGCCACGGGTTCATCCTACCTATTTTTTTCATTTCTACGCTGGCTAGCACGTGGCACTGGTAGTAATCCCGAGATGTCCAACTTTGAGGTCCTCCTCTTTAACTTCTCTCCTAGCTCCCTGAATTCTTCTTTCAGAACCTCATCTCATTTTCAACTTATATAATTTGTGCCTATACGCACCACAACAACTGGCTGTTCACCCTCCCTCTGCAGCTGATCGGTGACATTCCTGACCCAAGCACCTGGGAGGCAACATACCATCCGGGAGTCCCATTTTCGGCCACAGAACCGCCTATCCATTCCCGTCACAATAGAATCCCCTATGACTATTGCTCTACGAGTCTTTTTCCTGCCCTTCTGAACAGCAGTGCACGCCATGGTGCCATGATCCTGGCAACTGCTGCCCTCCCCTGGTGAGCCATCTCCCCCAATAGTATCCAAAAGGGTACACCTGTTTTGGAGGGAGATGGCCACGGGGATACCTGAACTGCCTTCCTACTCTTTTTCTGTTTTTTGGTCACCCATTCACTGTCTCCCTCAGCAACTCTAACCTGCGGTGTGACCAGTTCACTAAACATGCTATCCATGACCTCCTCAGCATCGCGGATGCTCCACAGTGAGTTCATCTGCAGCTCCAGAGCCATCATGCGGTCAAACAAGAGCTGCAGCTGGACACACCTCTTGCAAGTGTAAGAGTCAGGAACATCAGACATGTTCCGAAGCTCCCACATCAAGCAAGAGACACATGCCACGGGTCTGAGGTCCCCTGCCATTGTAAGCCATTGAAATAACTAAAACCAAACAATGCACTTACATGTATGAAAAAGGAAGATAAAGAAAGCGTTACCTTACAGTGTCTTTTTCTTCTGGTTAGAAGAGGGTGTGTGTGGGATACTACACGGGTAACCACTGCCCAAATATAATTAAGCCCTTACCTTCCTGGCAGCCCTCGTTTCACTCCACTTTCTCTCCTTGCCGCTCTGTCAAAATGGAGGTTGGTTGGGATAAGGAAATTCTGTTTGTACTTCTTGCGATCAGAGATACACCAAATGAATCAACCAAATTCAGTCCATTTGAATTAGTTTTTGGGCATGATGTTAAGAGGTTTGCTAAAATTGATTAAGGAGAAATTGGTAAGTCAGAGTTCAGAGACCACATGTTTGGACGATGCGTCAAATTTTAGGGAATGATTAAGTAGGGTGGAGGAGTTGGTTAGAAAACATTTAAAAGTATCACAGCATACAATGAACCAGGAAGTAGATGAAGAATCAAAAACATACAATTTTGTGATCGGAGATAAGGTGTTACTGTTACTTCCAGTGATAGATGAATCTTTAAAAGCAAGGTTTATTGGACCTTATCAAGTTGAAAGGAAATTGATTGAGGTGAACTATTTGACAGACAGAAAGAAATCTCACAGAATGTGTCATGTGAATACGCTCAAAAGGTATTTTGATAGGAAAGGAAACCAAGGGGGCAATGTGTGATAAGACAGAGGGAAGAACCAAGTTCAGAAGTTTCTGAATTGGACATTCCTCAAATTAAATTGAACAATGAGGATGCTGTCAAAAATTGGGATAAATTATCGAGTTGCCTTCCAGAGAAAAATCAAAATGACCTGAAAGAGTTGTTACTATCAAATGGGGAGAAATGTGGAAATGAGTTGGGAAGTACTAACCTAACTTCGCATGATGTAGAGATAAGAGATACTGTTCTAATCAAGCAACGTCATTATAGCATAACCCTCTAAAGTTGGCACAGGCTTAAAAGAAGATTGAATGCATGCTCCAAGACAAAGAACAAAGAACAAAGAAAATTACAGTACAGGAAGAGGCCCTTGAGCCCTTCAAGCCTGTGCCAATCCAGATCCTATATCTAAACTTGTCACCTATTTTCTAAGGGTTTGTATCCCTCTGCTCCCTTCCCATTCATATATCTGTCCAGATACATCTTAACTGATGTTATTGTTCCAAGCCCTACAACCTCGGCTGGCAATGTGTGCCAAGCACCCACCATCCTCTGCGTGAAGAACTTTCCACACATACCTCCCTTAAACTTCTCCCGTCTCACTTTGAACTTGTGATCTCTAGCAATCGAGTTCCCCACGCTGGGAAAAAGTTCCTTGTTATCCACCCTGTCTAATGATTTTGCAGACCTCAATCAGGTCTCCCCTCAGCTTCTGCCTTTCTAATGAAAATAATCCTAATCTACTCAACCTCTCTTCAGTGCCTTCCATACCAGGTAACATCTTAGTGAACCTCCTCTGCACCCTCTCCAAAGCCTCCACATCATTTTGGTAATGTGGTGACCAGAACTGCATGCAGTATTCCAAATGTGGCTGAACCAAAGTCTTATACAACTGTAACATGACCTGTCAACTCTTGTACTCAGTACTCCATCCAATGAAGGAAAGCATGCCATATACCTTCTTGACCACTCTGCTGACCTGTGTTGCCACCTTCAAGGAACAATGGATCTGAACACCCAGATCTCTCTATACATCAATTTTCCCCATTTACTGTATAGGGCTTTTCCATTTACTCTTGAACTGGATCTTCCAAAATGCATTACCTCACATTTGTCAAGATTGAACTCCAGTTCCAGTTCTCTGTCCATCTTTCAAATCTATCTGCATTCTGCTGTATTCTCTGACAATCCCCTTCACTATCTGCTACTCCGCCAATCTTAGTGTCACCTGCAAACTTGCTAATCAGACCACCTATACTTTCCTCCATATCACAAACAAAGTGGTCCCAGCACGGATCCCTGTGGAACACCACTGGTCACAGGTCTCCATTTTAAGAAACTCACTTCCATTACTACTCTCTATCTCCTGTTGTCCAGCTAGTTCTCTATCCATCTAGTTCGAACACCCTGGAACCCATGCAATTTTACCTTCTTCATCAGTCTACCATGGGGAACCTTATCAAACGCCTTACTAAAGTCCATGTATATGACATCTACATCCCTTCCCTCATCAATCAACTTTGTCATAAATAATTCCTCAATGAATTCGATTAGGTTTGTAAGACAACATAATCAAAGTGAGTTAAATTTAGAAATTAGAAAATAGACAACAGGTTTAGATAGAGGATCTGGATCGGTGTGGGCTTGAAGGGCCGAACGGTCTGTTTCTGTGCTGTAATTGTCATTGTTCTTTGTTCTTCAAAATCACCCATTGTAATGGTGCCAAATAAATGGTACCAAACAGTTATGTGTGGACTATCGCAAAGCAAAGACTGATGCATATCCGATTCTGCATTTAGAAGGCTGTTTTGAGAAGATGATACAAATAACTTACATTTCTAGGTTGGACTTGCTCAGAGGATACTGGCAGGTACCTTTGCCAGGAAGAGCTAAGCCACATGCTTATGATCCCTCAAATAGCAATCTTGTATATTGTTACCAACCCTGATGGCTATTAATTGTTGCATACTCAACTAACTGCAATAGCAGGTAGGCATGGGTCATGTCCACTTCCTGAAAGACAGCTTCCCACTAGACCACCCCCACCCCCACCCCACCTACCTCCCCCACCAATGTTGAGCATAAGTTGTGTACAAGAAAATTTTCTGATTCAGTATATGGATGTACCTACGAGAGAAAGTGCAAAACATGACCTACTATTGGGAAATAATGCAGGGCAATTGACTGAGCTGACAATGGGAGAGCACTTTGGGGCCAGCAATCATAATTCTATTAGTTTTTAAGTAGTGATGGAAAAGGATATACCAGATCTAAAAGTTGAAGTTCTAAATTGGAGAAAGGCCAATTTTGATGCATTAAGCAAAAACTTTCAAAAGCTGCTTGGGCACAGATGTTCTCAGGTAAAGGGACGGCTGGAAAGTGGGAAGCCTTCAGAAATGAGATAATGAGAGCCCAGAGAAAGTATATTCCTGTCAGGGTGAAAGGGAAGGCTGGTAGGGATAGGGAATGCTGGATGACTACAGAAAAAGAAGGAAGCATATGTCAGGTATAGACACGATACATCAAATGAATCCTTAGAAGAGTATAAAGGCAGTAGGAGTATACTTAAGAGGGAAATCAGGAGGGTGAAGGGGGACATGTGATAGCTTTGGCAAATAGGATTATTTCCCAAGAGTAGGTACATCCACATATTGAATCAGAAAATTTTACAAATACATTAAGGCCAAAAGGTTAACTAGGGAGAGAATAGGGCCAAAGGAGTAGCCATGGGCACCCGCATGGGCCCCAGCTATGCCTGCCTCTTCATAAGATATGTGGAACAGTCCATCTTCCGCAGCTACACTGGCACCACCCCCCACTTTTTCCTCCGCTACATCGAAGACTGTATCAGCGCTGCCTCGTGCTCCCATGAGGAGGTTGAACAGTTCATCTACAAATTATTTTCTAACTGCGAATCCCCTTAAAGATCAGCAAGATGGCCTTTGTGTGGAGCCACAGGAGATGTGGTAGATACGAAATGAGATATTTTGCATCAGAGTTTACTGTGGAAAAGGATATGGAAGATTAGAATATAGGGAAATAGATGGTGACATCTTGAAAAATGTCCATATTACAGAGGAGGAAGTACTAGATGTCTTGAAAAACATAAAAGTTGATAAATCCCTAGGGCATGATCAGGTGTACCTAAGAACTCCGTGGGAAGTTATGGAAGTGATTGCTGGGTCTCTTGCTGAGATATTTTATCATTGATTGTCACAGGGGAGGTGTCGGAAGACTGGAGGTTGGCTCACGTGGTGCCATTGTTTAAGAAGGGTGGTAATGACAAGCCAGGAAAATATAGACCAGTGAGCCTGACATCAGTGGTGGGCAAGTTGTTGGTGGGAATCCTGAGGGACAAGATGTATATATATTTGGAAAGTATTAGGGATAGTCAAGAGTGTGGTACTGGAAATGCACAGCTGGTCGTGCAGCGTCTGAGAGCAGGAAAATCAATGTTTTTGGCAAAAGCCCTTCATCAGGAATGAGGCTGGAAGCCTCGGGGTTGGGGAGATAAATGGGAGGGCGTGGGCTTGGGGGAAGGTAGCTGTGAGTGCAATAGGTGGATGGAGGTAGGGGTAAAGGTGATAGGTTGGAGGGGAGGGTGGAGCAGATAGGTTGGAAGGAAGATGGGCAGATAAGATGGGTCATGAAGATGGCGCTGAGCTGGAAGGTTGGAACTGGGTAAGGTGGGGGAGGGGAAATGAGGAAACTGGTGATATCCACATTGATGCCATGGGGTTGGAGGATCCCGAGGCAGAAGATGAGGCGTTCTTTCTCCAAACATCGGGTGGTAAGGGAGTGCCAATAGCCAACATGGCTTTGTACATGGGAAATCATTTCTCACAAACTTGACTGAATTTTTTGAAGAAGTAACAAAGAGGATTGATGAGGACAGAGTGGTAGATGTGATCTATATGGACTTCAGTAAGGTGTTCAACAAGGTTCCCCAAGAGAGACTGGTTAACAAAGTTAGATCTCATGGAATACAGGGAGAACTAGCTAATTGGATACAGGACTGGCTCAAAGATAGAAGATGGTGGAGGTGGAGGGTAGTTTTTCATTGACATAAATGATTTGGATGTGAGCATAAGAAGTATAGTTAACAAGTTTCCAGATGACACCAAAATTGGAGGTGTAGTGGATAACAAAAATGTTACCTCAGATTACAACGGAATCTTGATCAGATGGGCTAATGGGCTGAGGAGTGCAGATAGAGTTTAATTTTAATAAATGTGAGTTGCTGCATTTTGGGAAAGTAAATCTTAGCAGAACTTATACACTTAATGGTAAGGTCCCAGGGAGTCTTGCTGAACAGAGATCTTGGACTGCAGGTTCATAGCTCCTTGAAAGTGGAGTTGCATGTAGATAGGATAGTGAAGAAGGTTTTGGTATGTTTTTGTTTATTGGTCAGAGTATTGAGTACAGGAGTTAGGAGGTCATGTTGCGACTGTACATTGACATTGGTTAGGCCACTTTTAGAATATTGTGTGCAATTCTGGTCTCCTTCCTATCAGAAGAATGTTGTGAAACTTGAAAAGGTTCAGAAAAGATTTACAAGGACGTTGCCAGGGTTGGAGAATTTGAGCCATAGGGAGAGGCTGAACAGATTGTTTTCCCTGGAGTGTCGGAGGCTGAGGGGTGACCTTATAGAGGTTTCCAAAATTATGAGGGGCATTGATAGGATAAATAGACAAAGTCTTTTCCTGGGGCAGGGGAGTCCAAAACTAGATGGCACAATTTTAGGGTGAGACGGGAAAGATATAAAAGAGAACTAAGGAGCAATTTTTTCACACAGAGGGTAGTATGTGTATGAAATGAGCTGTCAGAGGAAGTGGTGGACATTGGTACAATTGCAACATTTAAGAGGCACTTGGATGGATATATGAATAAGAAGGGTTTGGAGGGATATGGACTGGGTGCTGGTAGGTGGGACTACATTGAGTTGGGATATCTGGTTGGCATGGACGGATTGAAGCAAAAGGTCTGGCTCCCTGCTGTTCATCTCTATGACTCTATGACTTCTCTGTGCAAAGGACTGGGTATTTCTTCACTTGTGAAAAGTGGTTTACTGTGTTTTAAAATCCCCACAAAGGCAAACTGACCCATCGAGCTTCATAGAATCCTACAGTGTTAAAAACAGGCCATTTGGCCTAACAAGTCCACACTGACCCTCCAAAGAGTAACCCACCCAGACCCAACCCCCTCCCACTGTACATTTACTCCTGACTAATGCACCTAACCCATGCATCCCTGAATGCCATGGGCAATTTAGCATGACCAATTCACTGAACCTGCACATCTTTGGATTGTGGGAGGAAACTGGAGCACCCAAAAGAAACTCATGCAGAGAATGAGCAAACTCCACACAGACAGTCAACCAATGCTGGAATCGAACCCAGGTCCCTGTGAAGCAGCTGTGCTAGCCATAAAGCCATCATACCACCGCACCTGTCATGACTGGTGCTGCCCATTCCACAAACTGGACTGGTTTGATGATTCCTTCCCTTTCCAGACACCTGAATTCTGCCCTACTTATGGACAGAAGGCAAATGGCACTGGACAGACCATGGAATAGTGGAATTGCTTCCTCATCAAGGTGGCCTTTGCTCCTTTTGTCGTCCCTCAACTGCCTTGAAAACCTACTGAGTATTTAATTAGCACTTCATTCAGACAGCCATTTTCTAATCGCAAAATGTTGAACCAATCAAGGTGAACCTTTCTCGACCAATTTCACCCTATCAGGTTTGGGCCCGAGCTTTTTACTGCAATCAATGGTAATTTAACAAGCTGCATGTTATAATAGACCAGAATTGTTGTTGTCTCCTTGATCCATAGAGTTTCTCTATCTAGCCAAGGTCTTCCACAAGCCAAGTGTCCAGGGAAAATTTTGTTAAAGACTAGTTCTGTGATCTCTGATACAGTCGTACCAATATCAACCTCTATTATAACCAGGTGACCATTTAAGTAGAGGTTTATTTTGATTAGTTCTGATTTGGTGGTTGCTTAGCAATTTAACTGTTCCAAGCCAGGGCTTTCCAGGGTGCGCACTTTCCTGGATACCGGAGTTCTCTTACATAATATCAGGTCTAGTGGGCCTCTTTTGCTGTCTCAAGTCCATGTACTGGCAGAAACTACAATGGGCTTTCAGGCCCAGACCCTGAAGAAAATGTTAACCATTTGTCTGAGGCTTAGCCTTTTTTTTGTGAGCTGACCTAGAATCCCTCTGTTCAGGATATATCTTGAATGATGCTACACAATTGCATTCACTCAAGTGGTGTCCCCTAAGATTGTGAGGGTGCCCACTCCCATCAGCATACCCTTTAACTCCTATGCTCTTCTTGTCACATTTTCTAATGACAAAGACAGTGTAGTGCCTGACTGAAGTCCAATTGGGCTTGAGCTAAAAGGAACTTTTGGATGATTACCTTATAGATCCCACACCCCAAATAGTCTCTCCGCATTTTTTTTATTCATTCAGGAGATGAGGGTGTCACTGGCTGGGCCATCTCTAATTGCCCAGAGTCAACTACATTACTGTGGGTCTGGAGTCACATGTAGTCACATTTCATTAAAGGATAAACCAAAGTAACCTGCCTCTGCCAGTCATCTTAACCTCATCAAAAACCCCAACATAGATTCCTGTTGTTTTCAATCTGTTGAGTAAAACTGATAGTGTCTCAGAATTAGAAGAGGTTTGGGGTTATAATATTCCTTAACTAAATCCATGAAGTCTTGATAGGTTTTATTCTTGGTTCCTCAGGAAACATTAGGCTCCTAGTAACCAAAAAAAATGCAGTTCCACAAGGTGTCAGGTAAATTGTTCCTTGTTTTTCATCTGCCCTAATCTCATTTGCCGGGAAAAAATAATGCAGACTGAAAACAATCTTTGACTCCAGGATTGAACATTTCAAGCTTCCCAAATGACAGCATGATTCCGGAAATGCTTCCCCAACTCAAAGAAAACTGCTGCCAGAGAATTTCTTCAGGACTATATGTTTTTAACTCCATAGAGGCCGGTATCCTGTCTCCAAGTTACCCTTTAGTTACATGTACAAAATACTTGACACTAGTCTGGCTTCCCCAGAGCCAACTCTCAGAGTGAATAGGATGATTGAGATGACCAGGTGAACAACACCAATCAGGGAATGCACATTCTAACCTTGTTGCAATCTCATCGATGATAGTAAAGATAGTTTACTTCAGCTTAAAAAGGAAACCCATGAGGCAGAAAGAGAAGTAAAGAAGCTCAGGTATATTAAAGTGGGCCACATGAAATAACCGCTTTGGTCGTTTCAGAAAAGTCCTGAGAAAATAAATGTGGTAGAACATGCAAGTACAGCACTGGAACAGGCTCTTTGGCCAATGATGTTGTGCCAAACATGATGCCAAATTAAACTAATCCATTCTGCCTGCCGTTGGTCCATACCCTTCCATTCTTTGCATATCCATGTGTTTAACTAAAAATCCCTTAAACATCTCTATCATATCTGCTTCCAACATCACCCCTAGCAGCATGTTCCAGACTTCTACCAGTCTCTGTGTAAAAAACTTATTCCCACACCTCCTTTGAAATTTCCCCTTTCACCTTAAATCCATGTCCCCTCATATTAGACATTTCAACTCTGGGTAAAAAAAAACATTCTTACAGTCAACCCTATCTATTCATCTCATAATTTTATAGACTTCTAGCTAGTCTCCCCTCAGTTTCTGCCGCTCCAGAGAAAACAACCCAAGTTGTTCTAGCCTCTGCTTATAGCTCACGCTCTGCAATCCATGCAGCATCCTGGTAAACCTCTTTTGCACCCTCTCTTAATCCTCCATAAACTTCCCTGTAATGTGGCAACCAGGACTGAATGCAAAACTGTAAGTGTGACCTTACCAGAGTCTTATAAAGCTGCAGCATGACATTCTGACTCTTGTACTCAGTTCCCAATAAAAGCAAGCACGCTTTCTTTACCATCTTATCTACTTGCATGACCATTTTCAAGGAGCTATCGACTCAAACCCCAAGATCCCTGTGTACCTCAATGCTGTTCAGGATTCTGCCATTAATTTTACATTTCCTTCACATTTGATCTCCCAAATCGCAGAGCGTCACACTTATTTGGATTAAACTCCATCTGCTATTTCTCCACCCATATCTTAAGTGATCTATATTCCACTGTATCCTTTGAAAACCTTTTACACTATCCATAACTCCATCGATCTTAATGCCATCTGCAAACTTACTAACTGTCTAAATTTATTTATATACATGTATGTATATAAATGCAAACAGCAGAAGCCCCAGTACAGTTGAACACCACTAGTCACAGATCTTCAGCTAGAAAAACACACCTCTACTACTACCTGCCTCACAGCGCCAGAGACCCGGGTTCAATTCCCGCCTCAGGCGACTGACTGTGTGGAGTTTGCACGTTTTCCCCGTGTCTGCGTGGGTTTCCTCCGGGTGCTCCGGTTTCCTCCCACAGTCCAAAAATGTGCAGGTCAGGTAAATTGGCCACGCTAAATTGCCCGTAGTGTTAGGTAAGGAGTAAATGTAGGGGTATGGGTGGGTTGCGCTTCGGCGGGGCGGTGTGGACTTGTTGGGCCGAAGGGCCTGTTTCCACACTGTAATGTAATCTAATCTACCCTGTGCTTTCTATGGGCAGGCCAATTCTGAATTCATGCAACCGAGTCACCAATGGATCCCATGCATCTTAATCTTATGGACAAGCCTATCATGAGGGACCTTGTTCAATGCCTTACTAAAGTTCATGCAGACAACACCCACAGCTCTACTCTCATCGATCACCTTCATGACCTCCTCAAAACATTCAATCAAGTTAATATGACATGACCACACAAAGCCTTGCTGACTATCCCTAATTAGGTCATGCTTTATCCTATCCTGAAGAATTCTCTCCAATAGCTTCCCAACCACCGATGTGAGGCTCACCGGTCTATAGTTTCCTGGATTATCCCTATTTCTCTTCATGAATAGAGGAACAACAGTAGCTACTTGCCAGTCCTCTAGGAGCTCTCCAGTGGCTAGCGAGGATGCAAAGATCTTGGTCAAGGTCCCACAACCTCCTCTCATGCCTTCTCAAAACCTGGGCTAGACACCATCGGGACCTGAGGACTTATCCACCCAAATGCTCCTCAAGAGACACAACACCACTTCTTTCTGGATCTCAAAATGCTATGACACATTGGCATGCTACACACAAATCTCACTATCCTCCATATCCTTCTCTTAGGTGAATACCGATGCCAAGTACTCATTTAGGGTCTCACCCACACCCTCTGCCTCCCTTCTTTATCTTTGAGTTGTCTTACCTTCTCCCTTTTAAAGTATGTAAAGAATGCCTTGGGATTCTCTTTAATGCTATTGTCAAGATCATTTCATGGCCTTTTCTGCTCTCCTACTTCCCTGCTTGAGTTCTTTCCTTCTTTCTTTATATTTCTTACAGTGCCTCCTAAATCTTATAGATGCTCATTTTTTACCTTTTCACTAAATTCACAACGTCCCCTACTTTGGCTTCCTTGTCCTTCATCCTTACTGGAACATGCCAGTCCTACTTACAGTACAGTATCCAAATTAGTACCATGCCACAAAGTCCTGACTTATACAGAATAAGCCATATAGGTTTCTTGAAGTAGTCAAGGAGATCCCAGAGGGAGCTAAAGAGCTACTAAAGAAGATGTAGCTTTGTCAGGATTTGGTTAATAAGGAAGTACTAGATGTCTCTAAGGAATGTACCTGGGTGTGTAAGGCTTACTCATGTGTACCAGGAGAAGTAGGTAAATAAATTAAAAATTTGGGAGCTACAGGATCAAGTCAGTCTTTGATGGTGAGAAATTAGAAGGTACATACTTTGGAAAGAGTTTGCGAGAAAAGGTGGAATTCATGATAAGAACATTAGTGTTCCACCGAATAAGGTGAGATTGGAGAGGCTGATGAAAAATGGTGTAGTGGTGATGGAAGTAATAGAGAAATTCTCTGTTCCAGAGATACAGTTTATCCTAGGGAATGGTTTAGGTCCATCATGAAAAACCAGCGGAAAATCAGAAAACTGAGATGTTACAGGAAGCATATCCTGGGATTTTTCTTGATTGTGTGGTAACAAGATCAAAAAGCCACAGTTGAAACAGGAGGAGAAATCAATGAAGAAAGGTAAGAAAGTTGAAGTTCAATTGTCAGAAACTATGTTTGGTCAAATGGTTGAGAAAAACAAGAACAGGTAGAGGACAAAGTAGATATTTTTAATTCATAGAACTACAATAAAAAATGAAACATTACTCCAGTTATATCAAAAAGCAGACACAGAAGAAGAATCTGAGTGTATCCCAGAATATTATAATCTTAAAAATGATGTCTTGATGAGGGAATGGAGACCATTGCATATTCAGGCATATGAAAAATGGGCAGATATTCATCAAGTTGTATTACTACTACTAGAAAAGCAGTGCTCTGGGTAGCACATAGGGTCCCAATAGGAGGTCATTTGGGAGTAAGAAAAACTCAATCCTCATATAAAAGCCTGGACTACATAGAGATGTGATTGAATGTTGATAAACCTGTCTCACATGTAAGATAATAGCAAAATCTCAAGAAGTGACAAAACCAGCATGGTTAATACTGACAGAGGAACCTTTTTGAGGTGGCACAGTGGCTCAGTCATCAGCACAGGGTCCTGGGTTCGATTCCACCCTTGGGTGACTGTCTGTGTGGGGTTTGCACATTCTCCGTGAGTTTGTATTATCTCCCAAGTATCCAAGGGATGTGCAGGCTAGGTGGATTAGCAATGTGAAATGCACAGTTATAAGGATAGGGTTGGGGTGGGTGGTGGTGAGTCTGTTTGGGCTGCTTTTTGGGGATTAATGTGGATTCAATGGGCTGAATGGCCTGCTTCCAGATTGTAGCCACTCTATGCTTTTGCAAAAGTTTTAATTGATTGCATAGGACACTTTCCAAAATCAAAAAGTGGGAATCAATTCATGGTTCAAGTTGTGGATGAGTTGTTGACCTGCTCGCTGAGCCAGTAAGTTCACTTGCAGACATTTTGTCACCATGCTTGGTAACATCATCAGTGCGCTTTCAGTGAAGTGTTGGTGTTCTGTCCTAGTCACTATTTATGTGTCTGGTGGTGTCATTTCCATTATGATTGTTGAAGAAAAAGAACCAACACCAAAACCCAGAAAGGACGTCAGCAACCCCAGCAAAACCAGACACATCAATAGCAAATGGGACAGAACACCATTGCTTCACTGGAGTGGCACTGATGATGTTAACTAGTATGGTGAGGAAACAACTGTGAACAAACTTACCAACTCAGCGAACAAGTCAACAACCTCAGTGGGAATCAATATTTGCTGACCATAATCGATGTGTCTGTTAGATTAATGGAGGGCATTCCAAAATGCAACATCACAGCAAATAGGATTGGAGAAAAAATACCCAACTTTTCCAAAAGAATCAACAAAACCCAAAGGATTATGATCAGATCATAGGTCAAATTTTACATCAAAATTATTCAAGAAATTTATGATAGATCCGGAATAAAATAAAATTCAACTGTGTACTATCCAGAATTGTAAGGAGAAATAGAATGATAACACCAAACTATTTCTAAGCTGGAGCAAGTCAGATGACACTGGCCGGTTCCTTTATGTGAGAGAGCAAAGCAAATTTTAGCTATCATGACATAAATAGACTATATTGATTTAAAGTTATGCCATTTGATATGAAAAGTACACTAGCAACATTTTAAAGGTGAACCAATAAAGTCATTTTGGGATTATCAAATTCTGTGGTGTACACAGATGATCTGGTGATTTTTAGTCACACATAGAAAAAACAGTTGGACCATCTATTAGAATTGTTCAGTCGACTTCAGAAGGAAGCTTGGTGATAAACTTGGCTAAGGGTGAGTTTGCAAAAGTCCAAGTCATGTTCTATAGCATTGGATATGGACATATGGCCCCAGAGAATGTGAAAACAAAGGTGACTGGGGATGAAACTATTGATCAACTATTGATGAATTGGGAAGTACTGTGATTCCTGGTACTCAGTGGCTTTTATCAAAACATTGAACCATATTTTATCAATGCGTTGCTCCATTGACTGACTTGTTGAAGTGCTGATTTGGAGATGCCAGTGTTGGACTAGGGTGTACAAAGTTAAAAATCACACAACACCAGGTTATAGTCCAACAGGTTTAATTGGAAGCACACTAGCTTTCGGAGTGATGCTCCTTCATCACGTCCCTCTATACTGCAAAGAATCCTGTCGTTAACCCTGTATTCAGCATTCAAATTCAACCTTCCAAAATGAATCACTTCAAATTTATCCAGGTTGAACGCCATGTGCCACTTCTCAGCCCAGTCCTGCATCCTGACAGTGTACCCTGCAACAGCCCTTGACACTATCTACAACACCACTAACCTTTGTGTCATCGACAAACGTACTAATCCACCTAACCACTTTTCCATCCAAGTCATTTATAAAAAATACAAAGAGCAGAGACCCAAGAACAGATCCCTGTGGAACATTACTGGTCATCAATCTCCAGGCAGAATACTTCCCATTTACTACCACTCATTGTCTTCGTTTGGCCAGCCAATTCTGTATCCAGACAGCCAAATTTGCCTGTATCCCATACCTCCTAATTTCCTGAATGATCCTACCATAGGGAACCTTATCAAATACCTTACGGAAATCCATATACACCACATCCACTGCTCAACCTTTGTCAACTTGTCTCACCATGTCGTCAAAGAACTCAATAAGGCTTGTGAGGCATGACCTGCCCCTCACAAATCCACACTATCTTTAATGAAACTATGTTTTTCCAAATAGTTATAAATCCTATCTCTCAGAATCGTTTCCAGTACCTTGTTTTCCAGATGTAAGACTCACTAGTGTGTAATTCCCAGGGATTTCCCTATTCCCTTTCTTGAACAGAGGAACAACATTTGCCTCCCTCCAATCATCCGGTACTTACTCCCGTGGAGAGTGTAATGCAAAGAGGTTCTGCAATCTCATTCCTCACTTCCCGTAGTAACCTTGGATATATCCGACCCTGGGGACTTATCTATCTTGATGATTCCCAGAATTTCCAGCACAACCCCTTTCTGGTCAAGCCTATTAACATGGACCATGGTGTTATCACTATCAACAAGCTCCCTCTCTATAGTGAATACTGAAGCAAAAAGCTCATTTAGGGCCTTCTCTAGATCTTCAGACTCCAGGCACAAGTTCACTCCATTATCCCTGTTCAGCCTTACCTTCTGTCTGATTGCTCTCTTATTCCTCACGTAAGTGTAGAACACCTTGGGTGATTCCTAATCCTTCCCAACAAAGCTTTCTCATGCCCCCTCCTAGCTGCCCTCAGTCCACTATTGAGTTCTTTCCTATTTTCCCTTTGCTCTGCTAAACCTGTGCTAGTTCCGTGTTTCCTCAACCTTAAATAAGCTTCCTTCTTCCTCTTGATGAAAAACCCCTCTTTACTTATCACCCAAGACTCCTTCATCTTAACATTCCTTGCCTGTCTCAGTTATCCAACACAGGGACAAAGTTATCCAACACTCGCAAGTCTCTTTAAACAGCCTCCAAATTTCTGTTTTGCATTTCCCATAGAACAATTGTTCCCAATTTATGCTCCACAGCTCCTGTCAATGGTAGTATAATTTCTCCTATTAAATACCTTCCCATAATATCTGTTCCTACCCCTTTCCATGGCTATGGTAAAGGTGAAGCAGTTGTGGTCACTGTCACTGAAATACTCTCCCACTGAGAGATCTGAAAACTGGCCTGGCTCATTGCAAAACACAAAATCCAGTAGGCCTTTCCCCTAGTCAACCTATCTTCATATTAAGTCAGGAATCCTTCCTGGACACACCTGAAAAAATCAGCTCCAAATAGACCATCTGCACTAAAGACATTCCAATCAATATTGGGCAAGTTGAAGTTATCATAGCAACAACTCTGTTACATCTGCACCTTTCCAAGATCTGCTGTCCAATCCGTTCTTCCAACTTTCTGCTGTTATTGGGAGGTCTATAGAAAACACTCAATAAAGTGACTGCTTCTTTCCTGTTACTGACTTCCACCCATACTGATGCAATAGACAAACCTTCTTCAACAACCTCCTTTTCAATAGCTGTGATGCACTCTCTAGTTAACAAGGCTATTTCCCCTCCTCTTTTACCTTGCTCTTTTTAAAAGATTTAAATCCTGGAATATCCAGCAACCATTCCTGTCCCTGTGATATCCATGTCTCCGTTATGGCCAAAATATCATAGTTTCAAGTACTGATCCATGGCATTGCCATGATTTTGCTAGTAATGTGCCGGAGCAAATTGTATATATTGATCACAACTCCTTAACATTTTTGGAAAAAAAATTAAAGATAAAAATATCAGATTATTCAGATGAAGTGTATTGTCACAGCCATTTAATTTGAAATTATACACATGGCAGGATGAAAGAATGTAATTGTTGATGTATTGTCACTCCATTGATGAAGGAAGATGAAGGTGACCAATAGCAGAAGAAACATACTGAATTGAATGTTTGCCTGCTTAGAGTTAATGTAATGTGTTTGTATTGTAGTATAGTAATAGTGTAAGACTAAATGTTTTAAAAATGGAGCCTCTTTGTACATAGAAGGTTCAATTTTTAAGGAGGGAGTTGTGACAATTTTATGGCTTTATGAGATGTATTTGTCCTTTTATTTGAAGAGGGGTTTTGAAACTGTGGTGCTGAGTTGTCTCTTCCAAGTCAATAAAGTGAACCACTTGTGAAGCCATTGGTTTTTACAAAGTTACAACAATAGAAGCAGCATGAAATGGTTGGGTTCAAGCTTCTGCAGTTTAGCTTTTATTTGTTGGGGTTTTGAAGTTGTTCTTCGAAGCTGCTGGACATCCCTTGCCACAACAAAAACTTGGTTTCTGTCTCTCTGCCAAAAATTTCTCCTTTCTCCTCAACTGGAGAAATATCATGTGAGGCAATCTATTTTACTGATTGTGCTTTTTCCAGGTATTTATAGGATGTTACTACGTTGTAACAGTTGCATTTCAATAGTTAAATAATCTATTACTCTGTTAAGTTTCCAACAGAGTTAATGTTATACCAAATCCTCTTTCTTGTATTTGCATTTGGGTGTGAGAAGAAAGGTGTTTTGTGTTACAACACGGGGTAAACCCTCCTGCTTAATTTGAAAGCAGAAACACAGAAAAGACTTATCCTGTGCAGTAATCTGTAAAAACAATCGAGTGGCCAAGAACTATTTAAAGTAAAAATTAACAACTTTATTTCTTAAAGTATAACCAAAAATAATTAACTAACAACAATTTAAAATTCCTTCCTATAAAGTATCTTTTATCTTCCCTTCTATAGTACTAGTCTGATAAAACTCCCAATTAAGAGTTACAGAAAAATTCAAATTTTGCAACCAACCAGTGGTCAAATATTCTCTTTATCTTCGTTGGTAGATTGGCTCTCCAGGTCAGTGTTGATGTTTTTCTCTGTACATCTCAGAGAGTTCTGACTAGCAGTCTACATCCGTTGGTTTTGTGGCAGCTCACATCCCAACTGTTCAATTTTCCCCGATCTTATACCCATAAGCATAGGATTGTGTTATTGGCTTTAAAGATTGTTAATATACTCAATTCAAACTGAATTGGAGTTTAGTATTTTTTGGGATATAATTTAAACCGATTAGCCAAATTTGAATCTGTTTTGTCATTTCCAGGCAACCAACTACCCCAGTAGCTGGAGCACATGTTTCATTGTGTCTTTTTAGAACACTTCGTGCTGTCACTGCTAGCTTTTACTCTCTTAAAGGTACAATACACTCACATCTTCATAACATTTGCTAAAGCCAAGTGGCATGTCTAATTGAATTACATCTGGAACAAAACAGCTTTCGCACACCTTTAAATAAAAACCAGGATCGAAGCGATCTCCTTGATGATAAATTTGAAGGAGCTTTCTTCTGGTCCACAGCACAATCAAATGAACAACTTTAGGTTTTCCAACATCACCTTTGATTTGCTAGATTTTGCATTTAACCCTTCCATATTGATGTGTTTCCTTGATATGTCATATTCACAGCATACATCTTGAACTACCTTTGTGTGATCTGCAGGTTTACTCAACTTGTCAATTCTCTCATCCAAATGGGTTCAAGTTTAAAAGAAAATTAAGGCCAACATAGGCACCTGAAAAACTAAAATTTTGAAAGATGTTTCAAATCATGTCATGCTTCAATAGGCTCAGTTCTGAATTGAGGCATTGGTCACATAAGGGAAAAACATGAAGGATCCCAAGGTATTCCTTGCTATTGAAGTACTGAAAATTCTACAAGCAAGAGTACCAAGTAAACTTCAGTCAAGGAAGGAGTCAGGGAGGGTTGTGGTTGTATAGTCAAAAACTGCATTTTTGTAAATGCCACTGTCTTAAAGTTGTTACTCTTTTTTTCTTGTGATAAACTTTAGCTAAACTAACTATGTGGGCTATCCTATCTTTGCCTTAATTAGGGAGTCTGGAATACTGTTCACAGTATTTGTCTACTTATTTATAGAAGGATATAAGTGCAATGGAGACTGTTCAGAGACGGCTTGCTTTCTTAAATGGACAAAAGACTTTGAGAAAATATTGGCCTATTCTAGCGTGTATCCTGGAAAGTTTAGAAGAGTAAGAGGGAGCACAATTGAAAAATGTATATCTGAGGCATCTTGAAAGATGACTCTGCAAAAAATGCTTTTTTCTTCTGGGACAATTTAGAAATAGATTCAAAATGTGGGGCTATCAATTGAATAACAAAGATCAGGAGTTTTTTTTACACAGAATGTTTGGAAATCACTTCTTCAACAATGATTTAATTAGAGTAATTAACAGGTATACAGGGTAGTGAAGAAAGTGTTTGGTACACTTGCCTTTATTGGTCAATGTATTAAGTACAGGAGTTAGGAGGTCATGTTCTGGCTTTACAGGCATTGGCTGGGCTACTTTTGGAATACTGCATTCAATTCTGGTCCCCTAGTTATAGGAAAGAAGTTGTTAAACTTTAAAATGTTCAGAAATGATTTACAAGTATGTTGTTATGTTGGAGGGTTTGAGCAGAGCGAGAGGCTGAATAGGTTGGGGATATTTTGTCTGAAGCATTGAAAATGTGAGGGGTGATCTTGCAGAACTTGGTAAACTGATAAGGGGCATGAATAGGGAATAGTCAAGGTCTTCTCTCCAAGGCAGAGGAGTCCAAAACTAGAGGATCTAGGTTTAAGGAGAGAGGGGCAAGGTTTAAAAGGGATCTAAGGGGCAACTTTTTTCACACAGAGGGTGGTGCATATGTGAAATAAACTGCCACAGGAAGTGGGAGGCTGGTACAATTACAACATCTAACAGGCATCTGGATGGGTATATGAATTGGAAGGGTTTGGAGGGATATGGGCAAAATGCTGACCATTTAAGTTGCACTGAAGGGTCTGTTTCTGTGATTACATCTCTCTGACTCTATGACTTAGAATCGATGTCAATAGATTCTCAACAAGAAGGAAGGTGCAAGATTTTCAGGAATAGGCAGGAATGTAGAATAGTCAGGTTAACCACAGTCTTATTTAATGGCAGGTCTAGCTTGTGGGGCTAAGTGATCTAATCCCACTCCTTCTTTTAATAATCACACATTATTGGTATCTCCATTGGACACATCTTCAATATCTCAAAATGGTTGCAGGTTATTTCAAGACTATTTTCTCAGAACGTTCAAAAAAGCATCAAATCATGCACACAGAAGAGGCACTTTACCTAGAGCAAATACACTGCTATCTACATTAATCCCACTTCCCCTTACTGATTATGATAACAAAATGTGGTGCAATTTCATGAATTGAAGATTTTAGTACTCTCTATAATTTAGCCAGATTAATAATTACATTGATTGGATATTTCACTCCATCAATCACCTCCTCCCTAAATTTCTTTTGCGTTAGAACATAAATGCACGTATTTGTGCAGGAGCTGAGAACCTGTAGCATGTTTGATATAGACGCAACAATATAATTTGGGTCAGAATAGGAGGAGTAATGGCGAATATTTACAATTCGCTGATATATGTAGAATATAACAGCAACAATCCACAAAAATATAAAACTGCCTGATACACTGAAGAGTAAAACAATGGACTTCTTTCGGCTATCCATCTCCGTATCACTTTCAAACTTGCCACTGCAGTGGCCACGTAGTCTTTTGCGGACTTTATTCGCAGCTAGGATGTGCCTGGTCGTGAGAGTATTCAGTAATAAAATCAGAAAGAAAGGAACACAAGGTGTTAAAATAAGCTGAAACATGTCAAATGCTGCCCATACTGGTGATGTAAGGAAGCTTGGTTTAGAATTACAGCCCCAGGGAACATTGTCACTTATGTAGTTTGGTTGGTAGGTAAAGTACCAGGGTAGACATCTTAAAATGCTCAACACAGTTACTGTTGTTGTCATCACAACAGCTGTTTTATCAGTACAATACCTTGATTTTAGTTTCACACAACAAATGGCTACAAAACGATCAAAAGTAAAAGCAACTGTAAGCCAGACAGAGATATCTGTCACAACATAAATCAGAACAAAGATGATGCTACATATGGGAGTAATGTGCAAGAACGAATTTTGCAAATAAATCAAACTAATCCATCCCAATATGACTTCAAAAATCAATACCAGAAGATCAGCCACAGCCATTCCTATCAGATAGCAAATGATGCATTTAGAGAGACCACACTTACATCGTGAGAGGATCACAATTGGCATTAGATTCACTGTGAGAAAGTAGAAAAAATAAAAAAATTATTGTTGAGGCATTGAGAAGAATCATTTTGGAAAACAATTTGAAGTACAATAACAAATGAAAAGCCTGCTTAATTATCCTATCTACCTGAGACTCCACCATCAAGGAATTATCAACCCGCCCTCTTTGCTCAGCAACACTCCCCAGGACCTTACCAGTAAGTAATTAAGTCCTGCCCTGATTTGCCTTCCCAACTGTAGCACTCATATTTACTTAATTATCTTATTGATTTTAAAAAATCAGAGTTTACAATTGTACAGTTGCTGACACTTATTCCAGATGTGCCTGTTTGGGATAGTTAGTTTGTACACTATTTCACAAATGCATGACTTGATAGAGTAGATTCTGAGAGAATTTTGAGACACATCGTTGAGACACAGGAACTAAGGGAAAGCATTTAAGTATAAGCGCTCTTCCATTTCTGACAAAAATGAGGAAGATTTCTTTCTCAGAAAGGCTCATGCATCCATACAATTCTTTTCTTGAATCAGTTATTTAATATCATGAAAAAAGAGTTTAACACTAATTTAAGAGTCAGTGTGTCATGACATTCTTAGTTGTCCTTGAGAAGATTGTGGTGAGCTGCCTTTTTGAACCACTGCTGCCATATCCTATAGATATGCCCACAATGACATTTTGATTCTGTGGTTCTGTGGTCTCAAGCAATGAGGCAGGATTAATCTGTAATATTGTAATAAAAGATTCATTGTGGAAGACTGATGATGATAACACTGAATTGCACATTAACTTTGACAACATCAAATAAGGTTACCTTTTAAAGATATAGTAAATTAGTGACCATTTAGAAAAGCTATTGAGTTGAACTAAAGTAGGCTATTACTGTGGAAGCATGTTGACTTGTTATTTGTATCTGTAACATGGAGAGCTTCCACAGTCAATTGCTGCAAATGCATTTTGTGGAAAGCTCCCAAACAGTTGAGGTCACATCAAGAAATCCTGATGATCTGATGCCAACTATCAGAAAGGATACTTCATTCCAATACATTTTGTAACAATACCAGGCTTGACTGGGACTCTTGTGGTGTATGGCTGTGTCCCTACCTTTGAGTCAGGTTGCCTGGATTCAAATCCTACCAGCTTCAAATGCACATATTAACATCTCTGAACAGGCTGGTTGTGAAAATATTTATCAATTGCCTTGATATTTATTACGACAAAATCCCATTAAGGTACCAGGCTAGACTGGGACTCTTGTGTCACTATTGTGTCACTATTTCAATGCCAGTCGACCTGCATTCAAATCTTCTCTGCTTCTGAGACATGCAATAATACCTGAACTAGTTGATCAGAAAGTATCAGCCAGACTTGATCAGACAAGTATCAATCCACATATTAATATAGTTGTTGCAGGACTGAATATTAAATCTACAAATATTCAATGAATATACAATTACAAGTGTGTCTGTGTAAAACATGCAAAGAGTTTCCAAATCAGTAACTCAAATCTATGTATGTCTATCAGGTAAGCATACAGCTCACCTGGAATTCCAATAGCTGCAAGCACAGGGTAGAAAATACGCTCCAAGCAGGGGACGAGCAGATCTCCCATTTCTGTGAGAAACAGTGATTTCAGTTGGCCTTGAACACACTCGTCAGACAGGCGGACTGAGTTGGAATACGCCAGTGTTTCCTAATTTATTCTCCGCACTGACACAGCTATACTCTTATCATTTATATTACTTATCCTTGCTTGAACAAACACCATGAGTATTTATTCCCTTAGAGATAATGCAGCAGATCCATCATGACTATCTCAGACACTGACAATTAGTCTACTCAGTCACATTTCAGGCATAAAACTTGAAATGCCTGAAGGCTGATCCAACATAGGCTTCAGTTGAAAGATTTCAAATAAATTAATTGAAAGTCTTTATACCTGCCAACTTATTTACATGCTATCGACTTATTGATGGTATACATTGCATTCAGGTACATGCACAGATTATTTTCTGTCCCTGCAGTGCCCCTGATTAAATCTGCAATTTGATTCTCTTTCATAAAGTCGAGAATGCGGTGCTGGAAAAGCAAAGCCAATCAGGTAGCATCCGAGGAGCAGGACAATCGTCAGGAAGGCCTTCTCTCATGAAGCCAGTTTTAAAACATAGAACATAGAACAGTACAGCACAGAACAGGCCCTTCAGCCCACGATGTTGTGCCGACCACTGATCCTCATGTATGTACCCTCAAATTTCTGTGACCATATGCATGTCCAGTAGTCTCTTAATTATCCCCAATGACCTTGCTTCCACAACTGCTGCGGGCAAAGCATTCCATGCTCTCACAACTCTCTGTGTAAAGAACCCGTCTTTGACATCCCCTCTATACTTTCCTCCAACCAGCTTAAAGCTATGAACCCTCGTGTTAGTCATTTCTGCCCTGGGAAATAGTCTCTGGCTATCGACTCTATCTATGCCTCTCATTATCTTGTATACCTCAATTAGGTCCCCTCTCCTCCTCCTTTTCTCCAATGAAAAAAGTCTAAGCTCAGTCAACCTCTCTTCATAAGATAAGCCCTCCAGTCCAGGCAGCATCCTGGTAAACCTTCTCTGAACCCTCTCCAAAGCATCCACATCTTTCCTATAATAGGCCGACCAGAACTGGATGCAGTATTCCAAGTGCGGTCTAACCAAAGTTTTATAGAGCTGCAACAAGATCTCACGACTCTTAAACTCAATCCCCCTGTTAATGAAAGCCAAAAAACCATATGCTTTCTTAACAACCCTGTCCACTTGGGTGGCCATGTTAAGGGATCTATGTACCTGCACACCAAGATCCCTCTGTTCCTCCACACTGCCAAGAATCCTATCCTTAATCCTGTATCCAGCTTTCAAATTCGACCTTCCAAAATGCATCACCTCGCATTTATCCAGTTTGAACTCCATCTGCCACCTCTCAGCCCATCTCTGCATCCTGTCAATGTCCCACTGCAGCCTACAACAGCCCTCTATACTGTCAACAACACCTCCAACCTTTGTGTTGCCTGCAAACTTGCTGACCCATCCTTCAATCCCCTCATCCAAGTCATTAATAAAAATTACAAACAGTAGAGGCCCAAGGACAGAGCCCTGTGGAACACCACTCACCACAGACTTCCAGGCAGAATATTTTCCTTCTACTACTACTCGCTGTCTTCTGTTGGCCAGCCAATTCTGTATCCAGACAGCTAAGTTCCCCTGTATCCCATTCCTCCTGACCTTCTGAATGAGCTTACCATGGGGAACCTTATCAAATGCCTTGCTGAAGTCCATATACACCACATCCACAGCTCAACCCTCATCAACTTTCGAGTCACATCCTCAAAGAACTCAATAAGGTTTGTGAGGCATGACCTGCCCCTGCATTTAATCAAGCCATGCTCTTCCATATGGTCATAAATCCTATCCCTCGGAATCCTTTCTAACACCTTGCAGACGATACCTTGAGACTTACTGGTCTGTAATTCCCGGGGATTTCCCTATTTCCTGTCTTGAAGAGAGGAATTACATTTGCCTCTCTCCAGTCCTCAGGTACGACTCCAGTGGCGAGCAAGGATACAAAGATCTTCGCAAGTGGCGAAGCAATTGCATTTCTCATTTCCCAAAGCAGCCAAGGACAAATCTGGTCCGGGCCTGGCGACTTGTCAATCTTAAATGTTTGACAAAATTTTCAGCACATCAGCTTCCTCTATCTCTATCCATTCCAGCATGCACACCTGCTCTTCAAAGATTTCATTCACTACAAAGTTTGTTTCTTTTGTAAAGACAGAAGCAAAAAACTCATTTAGGGCTTCCCCTACCTTCTCAGACTCCACACACAAATTCCCTATGCTATCCCTGATCGGCCCTACTCTTTTTTGACTATTCTCTTATTCCTCGCATAAGTGTAAAATGCCTTTGTGTTCTCCCTAATCCGTTCTGCCAAGCCTTTCTCGTGCCCCCTCCTGGCTCTCCTCAGACCATTTTTGAGCTCCTTCCTCGTCTGCCTGTAACTCTCTAGAGCTGAGCTTGACCCTAGCTTCCTTATGTAAGCTACCTTTTTCCTTTGGACAAGAAGCTCCACTGCTCTCACCATCCAAGGTTCCTTTATCTTGCCACTTCTTGCCTGTCTCAGAGGGACATATTTATTCATCACTCGCAAGAACTGTTCCAAAAACAGTCTCCACATGTCTATAGTGCCTTTACCATGGAATGATTCATTCTAATTATGTTTTCAATACATCGGACTATATTTAAAGTTCTAGGCAAATTAACTTGCAGTTCTTTCTGTCTCTGTAATAAAACATTTGGTTTGTATCAGCTTTTCCTATACTTTATGGCAGAATGGATCACCTATGATGCCACTTATTGCTTATTCTGTCAGCATATCTACGTTCTGTTGCAATGGATTGATGCAATGCTCATGTGTAATTGCATACTGCATGCAATTTAACATCCCAAGGAGCTGCAAAGAAGTCTTAAGCAGCAGAATTTTCCACCAAACAACATAAGATATTACAGCAGTGATGAAATCTTAACCAAACAGATGGGTTTGCAGTGAAAAACAGGTGGGAAATGAGGCAAATTGCAGACCATAAGAACTGGGTAGATGAATACCCCATCAAATATCCAGGATTGGATAAAATTAGTGATGTTTGAGAAATCATGGTGTGAGAAGAGCAGATGTGTTACAGGAATTCTGAATATCATAGGACTCCAAAGGTGGGAATTCATGAGGCAAGTGGGAACCAAGAAGGTGTATTTTAGTAAGAGAGCCAAACAATGTATTATTTTTAATTGTTCATGGGACATGGGCATCAATGGCTTGGCCAGCACCTTTTGCCTATCCTTAATAACGCAATGGAAGATGCAAGTGAGCTGCTCCAATCCTTGGGATGTAGAGATACTCATTGTGCAATTCGTGGGCGATCTCAAAGATTTTTAACCTGTGACATTCTAAGTCAGGATGGAGAGTGATTTGGATCGGAACTTACAGGTGGGGTAGTGTTCCCATATATCTGCTGCATTTGACCCTCAAAAGGATGGAGGTGACAGACTTTGAAGGTGCTGTCTGAGAAGCATTGGTGAGTTGCTGTACTATTCCAGCTGATGGTTGACACTGATGCCACAGTGCATGGGTAGTGAAGGGGGTGAATATTGAAGCTGCTAAATGTGGTCCCATCCAAGCATGCTGTGTACTCCTGGATGGCATCAAAGTGTTGTGGGAGCTGAACTCATCCAGGAAGTGGACAGCATTCCATCACACAACTGCAGTTGCTGCAATTTCAAATAGACAAACCGGAGGCTGGAAGAACACAGCAAGCCAACAGGGAGCTGAGTTGAAAAGTGTGGTGTTGGAAAAGCACAGCTGGTCAGGCAGCATCTGAAGAACAAGGGAATCAATGGTTCAAAAAGGAGGTGAAGGCTTCAGCTATAACCACTTTTCAGGGCTGTAGAAGAATTATATCCAAAATGTTGAATTCTCCACCTCCTGATACTGCCTAGTTTGCTGTGTTCTACAGAACAAAGAACAATGAAAATTACAGTACAGGAACAGGCCCTTCAGCCCTCCAAGCCCATGCCAATTCAGATCCTCTATCTAAACCTACTGATTATTTTCTAAGTAACTGTAGCCCTTTGCTCCCTGCCCATTCATGTATCTGTCCAGATACATCATAAATGACACTATTGTTCTCACCTCTACCACCTCTGCTGACAACACATTCCAGGCACCCACTACCATCTGCGCAAAGTACTTTACACGCATATCTCCCCTAAACTTCTCCCCTCTCACTTTGAACTCAGAACCCCTAGTAATTCAGTCCCCCACTCTGGGAAAAAGCTTCTTGCTATCCACCCTGTCAATACCTCTTATGATTTTGTAGACATCAATCAAGTCCCCCCCTCAACCTCCATCTTTCTAATGAAAATAATCCAAACCTACTCAACCTCTCCTCATAGCTAACACCCTCCATACCAGGCAATATCCTGGTCAACCTCCACTGCACCCTCTCCACAGCATCCACATCCTTTTGGTAATGTGGTGACCAGAACTGTATGCAGTATTCCAAACATGACCAAACCAAAGTCCTATAAAACTGTAACATGACCTGTCAACTCTTGTACTCGGTACCCCGTTTGATGAAGGAAAGCATGCCATATGCCTTCTTGACTACTCTACTGACCTACGTTGCCACCTTCAGGGAGCAATGGACCAGAACAACCAGATATCTCTGTACCTCAATTTTCCCCAGGACTTTTCCATTTACTGTATAGTTTGCTCTTGAATTGGATCTTCCAAAATACACCACCTTGCATTTGTCTAGATTGAACTCTATCTGCCCTTTTTCTGCCCAACTCTCCAAATCTATCTATATTTTGCTGTACTCTCTGACTGTCCCCTTCACTATCTGCTAATCCACCAATCTTAGATGGTGAATAGCTGTGGAGATACTGGAGGTGAGTTTCTCACTGAAGAATTCTCAAGAGTCCTAGTTAGTATGAGAATGGCTGAACCTATTTGGTGGCAGGTCGGACATGAACATATGAGGTTTAGGTATGAACTTCATACCTAAAGAGGTTCAAAATGAATATCACTTCAGATTTGAAAAAAAGGTCATAAAGTAATAAAGGTATGACTGAGGGTTTTAACTGCAGTTGTGCTAAGGCTGAAGTATAATGAAGGAATGATCCAGATGTGGAATAAATGATCTTAATTACATTGTTGTTATATGATCTGAAGACTATGTTGTGGTTAAATGCAGTGTTAAGATTGCACTTAATCTTGTTCAAATGTTCAAAGTTCTTGTAGATAGAGATGTATCAATGGCAAGGCAGAAAACTTCAAAGAATGAAGTGTCTTGTCTAAGTTGTTTGAGGCACGAAATTGTCACTCTTCAGTACTGAGCATTAAGTGAGACATCCAAGGACTAAATGTTAAGCTAGACATCAAAGTATTTGTCACTAAGGTGGAGCTGTGAATCATTAGCACAATGCTGAAACTGAATTTTGACTTCCATGCAATGAGAACAATGTGACATGTAGAGAAACCAAAGGGACCAACAGCAATATTGACCTCGAGGTTATGCAGTAGAATGAGTTATAACCAATAGCTAATGTAGAGAAAGTGAGGACTGCAGATGCTGGGGATCTGAGTCGAAGAGTGTGGTGCTAGGAAAGCACAGCCAATCAGGTAACACCCGAGGAGCAGGAAGCATAATGAAGAGCTCAAAACATCGATTCTCCTGCTCCTTGGATGCTGTGGGACTGGCTGTGCTTTTCCAGCACCACATTCTTTGACCATAGCTAACATGTTAAGGCAAACTAACATTGTTAAATACTTGGTTTCCAGATTGGTATCCTATTGTTACATGATGTTATGATTATGAGTTACCTTGATGGATTTCGGTATTTTATATTCGTGACACTCCACACCAAAGGTACTTTTGCACAAAGAGGATGAAAGAATTATGTAAAGACATCACCATCCCTTAAGAATATTTTATTTCATATTTACAAATGTTCTTTTGGTGCTGGTTCATCCATTCGGTTTTGACAATGCTTTTTGTCCAATTCTACGAAAATGTTTTGATCAATACTAAATGTTTCTTTAACAAAGTATTCAGTCAAGTTATGCAAATATATTTTCTCCATTATAAGTCGAATGGTTTTCCCAACTAACCATTCACCTTCACATTCCTGAAGAAGGGCTTATGCCCGAAACGTAGATTCTCCTGTTCCTTTGATGGTGACCACAATTCTGTGACTTTCACCTTGGTTATGGAGAGAGATAGGTGCGCACAACAAGGAAGATTTTACAATTGGGGGAAGGGAAATTACGATGCTGTAAGACAGGATTTGAGGAGCATACGTTGGGAGCATAGGCTGTCAGGGAAGGATGTGGTGGAAATGTGGAACTTTTTCAAGGAGCAGATACGACGTGTCCTTGATATGTATGTACCGATCAGGCAGGAAAGAAATGGTCGTGTGAGGGAGCCTTGGTTGACGAGCGAGGTTGAATGTCTAGTAAAGAGGAAGAAGGAGGCTTACATAAGGTTGAGGAAACAGGGTTCAGACAGAGCAGTGGAGGGATACAGGATAGCCAGAAGGGACCTGAAGAAAGGGATTAGGAGAGCTAAGAGAGGGCATGAAAAATCCTTGGCGGATAGGATCAAGGATAACCCCAAGGCATTTTATGCGTATGTGAGAAACCTGAGAATGACGAGAACGAGGGTAGGTCCGATCAAGGACAGTGGTGGGAGACTGTGTATTGAGTCGGAAGAGATAGGAGAGGTCTTGAACAAGTACTTCTCTTCAGTATTTACGAACGAGAGGGACCGTATTGTTGAAGAGGAGAGTGTGAAACGGACTGATAAGCTAGAAGAGATACCTGTTAGGAAGGAAGATGTGTTGGACATTTTGAACAACTTGAGGATAGACAAGTCCCCCGGGCCTGACGGGATATATCCTAGGATTATGTGGGAAGCAAGAGAGGAAATTGCAGTACTGTTGGCAATGATCTTCTCGTCTTCACTGGCAACGGGGGTGGTACCAGGGGACTGGAGAGTAGCGAATGTTGTGCCCCTGTTCAAAAAAGGGAATAGGGATAACCCTGGGAATTACAGGCCAGTTAGCCTTACTTCTGTGGTAGGTAAAGTAATGGAAAGGGTACTGAGGGATAGGATTTACGAGTATCTGGAAAGACACTGCTTGATTAGGGACAGCCAGCACGGATTTGTGAAGGGTAGGTCTTGCCTTACAAGTCTTATTGAATTCTTCGAGGAGGTGACCAAGCATGTGGATGAGGGTAGAGCAGTGGATGTAGTGTACATGGATTTTAGTAAGGCATTTGATAAGGTTCCCCATGGTAGGCTTATGCGGAAAGTCAGGAGGCATGGGATAGAGGGAAATTTGGCCAATTGGATAGAAAACTGGCTAACCGGTCGAAGGCAGAGAGTGGTGGTAGATGGTAAATATTCAGCCTGGAGCCCAGTTACAAGTGGAGTTCCGCAGGGATCAGTTCTGGGTCCTCTGCTGTTTGTAATTTTTATTAATGACTTGGATGAGGGAGTCGAAGGGTGGGTCAGTAAATTCGCAGATGATACGAAGATTGGTGGAGTTGTGGATAGTGAGGAGGGCTGTTGTCGTTTGCAAAGGGACTTAGATATGATGCAGAGCTGGGCTGAGGAGTGGCAGATGGAGTTCAACCCTGCCAAGTGTGAGGTTGTCCATTTTGGAAGAGCAAATAAGAATGCGGAATACAGGGTTAATGGTAGGGTTCTTAGTCAGGTGGAGGAACAGAGGGATCTTGGGGTCTATGTTCATAGATCTTTGAAAGTTGCCACTCAGGTGGATAGAGTTTGTAAGAACGCCTATGGAGTATTATCGTTCATTAGCAGAGGGATTGAATTCAAGAGTCGTGAAGTGATGTTGCAGCTGTACAGGACTTTGGTTAGGCCACAGTTGGAGTACTGTGTGCAGTTCTGGTCGCCTCACTTTAGGAAAGATGTGGAAGCTTTGGAGAGGGTGCAGAGAAGATTTACCAGGATGTTGCCTGGAATGGAGAGTAGGTCGTACGAGGATAGGTTGAGAGTTCTCGGCCTTTTCTCGTTGGAACGGCAAAGGATGAGGGGTGACTTGATAGAGGTTTATAAGATGATCAGAGGAATAGATAGAGTAGACAGTCAGAAACTTTTTCCCCGGGTACAACAGAGTGTTACAAGGGGGCATAAATTTAAGGTGAAGGGTGGAAGGTATAGGGGAGATGTCAGGGGTGGGTTCTTTACCCAGAGAGTGGTGGGGGCATGGAATGCGCTGCCCGTGGGAGTGGTAGAGTCAGAATCATTGGCGACCTTTAAGCGGCATTTGGATAGGTACATGGATGGGTGCTTAATCTAGGATAGAAGTTCGGCACAACATCGTGGGCCAAAGGGCCTGTTCTGTGCTGTATTGTTCTATGTTCTATGTTCTATGTTTGATGCTGCCTGACCTGCTGCGCTTTTCCAGAAACACATCTTTCAGCTCTGATCTCCAGCATCTGCAGTCCTCACATTCACCTTCAATTGGCAATTAAGGTGAATTGGATGAGAGCCTAATCTGCTGTAATTTTCCAATTCTCATCATTGTTTATTTGTGTTTTCAGGTTTTACTGGTCGCAATGCATAGGAATGCTTAAGTTTAGTATTTAGCGTAATTTAGCATAGGAATGAAGTCAGAATGAGTTCAACTACGTTGACTGTCAAGACAGTAAGGCAAGGCTGGTTGGTCTTTAAGGTTGGTATGTAATAGGTAAGACTGAAGAATTAAATGTACGGATTGACACATGGAATATGATAATAGTGCCATCCAGAAACATGGTTGAGGGCAGCGCAGAACTGGCCATTCAACATTCCGGAGTATAAGATCTTCAGGTAATACAGAGAAGGATGTAAAAAGGGTGGTGGAGTAGTACTAGTAATTAACTTAGGAATGTTAATGGGATGGTCACATTACTGAGAGAGTATTATCACCCCCCAAAGAGTCAGTGCCAAATAGAGGAGCAAATATGTAGACAGTTCACAGAAGTAATCATACTAGGGGATTTCAATTTTCCCAACATAAATTGGCTAATGTGGTTCTGCTTTTCAAGAAGGATGCAGAGAAAAACCAGTAAGATTAAGTCTGGTGGGTCTCATGTCAGTAGTAGGAAAATTATTGTAGAAAAATCTGAAGGAGACAATATTCACATGGAAGAATATGATTTAATTAGAGTAGTCAGCATGGCTTTGTCAGACAGAAGTCATACCCAACAAATTTGTTGACATTTTTGGAAAATGTGGTCAAAGGTGTGGATGACAGAAGAAAGGTTGATGTACTTTATGTGGAGTTAAGCTAAACTTTTGACAAGGTTATAATATGGGAGTCTGATTAAGAAGGTTAAAGCACATGGAATTCAAGGAAACTTGGTGAGATGGATCAGAAACTGGTTTTGTCATAATACACAAAGTCGAGTGACTGGAGGCCAGTCTCCAGTGATGTACCATAAGAATCATTACTGGCACCCTTATTATTTGTTATGAAGTTGCATGATATCGATGAAAATGTTGGGTGTGTGTTAAACAAGTTTGCAGATGACACCAAGTTTGGAAGAGCAGTTAATAATGAAGATGTTTGTAGATTACAGGAAGACATAGATGGATTGGTCAGATGAACAAAACAGTGGTACATGATATTTAACCCTGAAAAGTGTGAGGTGATACATTTTGGAAAAAGAAACAAGATGAGGGAATATTTAATGAAATAGCTGTATCCCACCACCAAGTCACCTTTTACTTAAACATGCACTGCACACAGACTCTGACGAACTGGTTCTGAGCCAGTCGCGAAAGTGAGGAGCCTCTCTCTGACGCTCCTGTTTTTTTTATTTTATGCAACAGTACAAAATACAAACAGTTAGCAATACACAGTAAGCAGCAGCTTACAACAAACAGCAATTTACAGGAGAAGGGGCAGCAAGGTCTAACCCCAGTTTACAGGGAAATAAGGACCAACCTCAAATCCCACCCTAAGTTATCAAAAAGGAATGAGTAACACCCATATAACACAGCCCAATCAAACAGTGCATAGAATATAGGTACCCCTGGCAACCCAGTAAACCACCCACCCCTCCCACCTTCCGGCCACAAGGCTGCCCGTCCCATGCCCTTTCCAGCTCTCAATCTGCCCTGATACTTCTATTTATATTTCCCCAGCATCCATGTCATGTGTGTACAGTTGTAAGACACAGTGAATGAACAGCCAGTGTATAAAACTTTATTCATATTCCACCAGCAGGAAGAAAAGAGACATTCGAGTGGCCAGTGACAAGCAGTGACCTCCTCAACAAAGGGCAATGCTGCGTGATCAAAAAGTGAAGGGGAGGTCAGGAATTAAATCAAAATAGAGTCAGAGGGGGAAATAAAGTACTCCACACCCTGCGGTGCCCACCTCTCCCTGAAATCAGGGATACCTCGGCCCTGTTTATAAACTTCTGTTTATACTTTTTTTACATCCTGACTGTGACCCAGCCAGCACAGAGTCAGCCCCTAAACTGAGGAAATTCTAAATCTCTTGGCAAATTATGAGGGGCATGGATAGGGTAAATAGGCAAAGTCTTTTCCCTGAGGTCGGGGAGTCCAGAATTAGAGGGTATAGGTTTCGGATGAGAGGGACCTAAAAGAGACCTAAGGCATAACTTTTTCACACAGAGGGTACATGTATGGAATGAGCTGCCAGAGGAAGTGGTGGAGGCTGGTACAGTTGCAACAATTAAGAGGCATTTGGATGGGTATATGAATAGGAAGGGTTTGGAGGGATATGGGCTGGGTGCTGGCAGATGGACTAGATTGGGTTGGGATATCTGGTCAGCATGGACGAGTTGGACCGAAGGGTCTGTTTCCATGCTGTACATCTCTATGACTCTTTTTTTTTCTTTCCCCTACACTACTGCCTAACTGCAATAGTGCTTATATTTTCCCCAGCACCCATCTCACGTGTGTGCAGTTGTCAGACAGAGTGAAAGACAATGGGTGTTCAAATCTTTATTCAATTCCCACCACCAGGAAGAAAGGAAACACCCGGCTGGCCAGTGACAAGTACTGCTCTTCTCATCAAAGGGCAATGCTTCGTGATCAAAAAAGTGAAGGAGCAGACAGGGATTAAATCAAAATAGAGTTGGAGGGGGAAATAAAACACTCTACTCCCTGTAATGCCCACCTCTCCCTGAACAGCTCAAGGGTGTTGGTAGATACCATGTGCTCCTTCTCCAGAGACACCCAGGCAAAAGTCACTTGGGATGGTTTACAGTAAGTCAGTAAGGCAAAGCGTTAGGAATCAGCAGATAAGCTGTAGTGATGTCATTTCCTGTGGTGATGTAATTTTCTGTTCTCTTTCTCAGGGTTGTAATTGGGATCCAAGTCAATGTGTTTGTGGATAGAGTTCCAGTTGGAATACCACGCTTCTAGGAATTCTTGTCCGTGTCTCTGTTTGGTTTATCCTAGGATGGATGTGCTGTCCCAGTAAAAGTGGTTTCCTTCGTCATCTATATATAAGGATACTAGTGAGAGTGGGTTATGGCTTTTTGTGGCTAGTTGATGTTCATGTATCCTGCGGCTAGTTTCCTGCTGGTTTGTCCAATGTAGTATTTGTTGCAGTTCTTGCAAGTTATGTTGTAAATGACATTAGTTTTGCATGTTGTCTGTATAGGGTCTTTCAAGTTTTAGTGTGTTGGTGGGTTTGTGGGCTACCATGATACCAAGAGGTCTAAGTAGTCTGGCAGTCATTTCTGAGATGTTATGTCCCAAGAATGTCACCACTGTTTTCATGAGTTCAGTTTTATTTAAGTTTATTACCAGTTTTGCTTCTCATAGTCATTCAAAGAGCTCCATCAACTGTATCATGTGATCTTTCCAGGACTTACTGAAGATCACTGCATCATCCAAATAAAATGCATAGTTTGTTAAGCAAACCACAACTCTGTTCATGATTCTTTGGAAAATGGCAGGTGAGTTCTTCCTTTCAAAGGATATAGCCCCATTAGGGGTTACAAACACGGAAATTTCTTTCGCTGACTCCAATAAAGATATCTGGCAGCAACCACACATTAAGTCCAACAAAGTGATTTAACTGGCTTGTCCAACTTTCTCGATACATTCCTCCAATCTAAGAATTAGACCAGAATCTGATTTTGTTGACCTTCCAATAATCCATGCAGAATCATTGAGACCCGTTTGAGTTGGGAACCAAGGTGATCTGCAAACTATACTTGCTCTGGCTTGGTTCAATGATGTCCTCATCAAGCATGGACTCCACCTTCATCTGGACCTGTTTGGCTTCAAAAGGATTAAGCCGATAGGGGTGTTATTTTATCAGAGCAATGTTCCCTACATCTACTTCATATACAATAGCATTAGTCCTCCCCACCTAATTCTTACAAATTTCCTTGTACTGCAGGAACAAATCTTTCAAGTACTTTCTGTGATCCTGAGACAGATAGCTTACTAACCTCTCCCACTCCTCAAGGACTTCTTTTTTAAATCTATTTCGAGGCAGATCAAAATCCATATCATCTGGATTTAATTCTTCACTCTGCAGGACAGTAACTAGCACCTGTTTCTCCAGTTCTTTCTCTCCAGTATAATATGATTTCAACATGTTCACATGACATACTCGATACTTTTTTTTCTACCTGGCATCTTTACTAGATAGTTCACCTGACTTAACCTTTTCGCAATTTTGCAGGGACCTCTAAACCTAGCTTTGAAGGGATCTCCTATCAGTGGTAACAGTACTAACATGTTATCCCCTAGGGAAAATGTCCAAGTCTCAGAGCTTGTATCTGCCACCTGTTTCATTCTATACTGTGCCCTTTTTGGTGCTTTAGCTAACTCACCTATTCTATTTAATCTTTCACTCACCTCCAATACATAATCTAAGTGTGACATTTCTGACTTTGGTCCTATCAATTTTTTAAAAATTAATTTCAAAGAGCCTCTTACTTCATGACAGAATATTAACTCAAAGGGAATGAACTGAGTAGATTCACTTGGGGCATCCCTAATGGCAAGCAATATGAATGGAATATCTTTATCCCAATCATTCGGGTAGTCCTGACAGTATGCTCTCCACATAGTCTTCAAGGTTTGATGCCACCTTTCTAAAGCTTCCTGGCATTCAGGATGATATACACTGGATTTAAAGTGTTGTACACATAACCTCCTTAAAAAGCCTAGCAGTAACATTTGACCCTTGTTCTGACTGAATCCTTCAGTGTAGCCAATACCATGTGAAGAAAGTTAATACATACCTCTGCTACCCTTTTTGCTTTGATATGCCGTAATGGAATTACCTCTAGAAATCTGGTAGACACAACTATTATGGTTAGCAAGTACTGTTTCCCAATTTAGATTCTCGGGGGAGGACCTACACAGTCAGTTATAATCCACATGAAAATGTCTTCAAATGTGGAAATTGGCAACAAAGGTGCTGGTTTTATTACAGCCTGTGGCTCACCTCCCATCTGGCATGTGTGACACATATGGCAAAAGTTAACCACATTCCATGCCAATAAAAACCTTTTTGTACCTTACCTTAGTCTTTCATACTCCTAGTTGACCTTCTACAGGTAGTTCATGTGCTACCCATAACACCTACTGTCTGTATGCTACCGGCAACACAATCTGGTGCACTTCAGTCCATTTCTCCTCTGTACTAACTTGCTGTGGTCTCCATCTCCATTTTTCCATTAGGATTTCATTTGTCAGATAATAACCCTCTGGAATATTCTCTGTCTCCTTTTCAGAGTACGCATCCACATAAATATCTTTTATCGTCTTGTTTTGCTATTGCAAGTCCCTTAGCCTTTCAGGACTAAAAACTTCTGTCTGACCCTCTGCCTGTTCAGGCTTTTCCTGCAGCACTACATCAAACAAGGAACGTCAACTCCTTCATCTTTCGCTTTTCGCTTCGTGCTGTGACTTATGATAGTGGGATCTGGTTACCACACAAGTCTGGGAAAATACCAGGATATTTCTATTTTAACTCTTCAGTTTCTTGGTCTTCCTTGGGCTTCTCCACAACAAGGGATGTCACTCCCATCTTGGATCCTGCCAAATCGTTCCCAAAAACAAAATTCCTGGAACCGACATTCTGTCAATCACTCCCACTGTAACTTTCTTAGTCTTATAGGTTGGCACTCCAACCTGATCTTACAATGGGGAATGCTAAATTTCTATCCATCTATCCTACAAGTTACCACAATCTCAAATAACAAATCAGAAAGAGTGCATATTCGCTCATCTCTTACTGGTTAGATCCTGTATCTCTCAAAATTATAACTTCTTGTCCTTCTCCCCTTTTCTTTCTGAGTAAACTTTATCCAGAGAGGCAAATTCTTTGTCGAGACCAAGTATTAACTCCATACCCAGCCCTTGCCTAGTTTGTGCACTCTCCTGCAGCTCCTCAGCTATTCTTGGGGTCTCCTCTACTACCTTCATTAATGCCACATCTTTCCCCACAGTGCCTTTCTCTACCAACCAGCATTGTCTTTACATGTCCCACCTTCTGGCAGTGAAAACACCTTTTCCCAGTGCCCTTCTGAAACCACTGGCACTGTGGTTTCTGTGTACCACTACATTACAGTGAAAACACATGAAGCCTTTCACCTCCTGTCCAACCTTTTGGGCTTCTTTCGCCTGTGGTAAAATCTTACCAGTGCGCTCGACTCTTGGTTTAGTAGATCCCACAGGATCATCTGATCAGAAGCTTGTCTTATGCACCAACGTGTACTGATCTGCTAATTTTGCTGCCCTTCTCACCTCCTGAACTTTCTGTTCCTCCATGGGAATTCTCACCATCTCTGGAAGTGAGGTTTTAAACTCCTCCAGCAGAATAATCTCTCTTCAAGCCTCAAAGGTCCTATTTATTTTCAAAGCACACACCCATCGATCAAAATGACTATGTTTAATTCTTTCGAACTCAACATCAGTCTGACCTGGTTCTTTCTTTGTGTTTATGAACCACTTCTGGTATGCTTCTGGTACCACTTCATAAGCACTTAAAATAGCCTCATTAACCTCTTCATAATCTCTTCACACCTCATCTGACAGTGCGGCAAATACCTCACTAGCTCTGTCACCAGTTTAGTCATTAGTCATAAATCCTCAGACCACTCCATCTGCCGAGCCAATTTTTCAAATGAAATAAGGAAAGTTTCAACAACTTTCTCATCAAAATATGGCAGAGTTTTGACATATTTGTATATATAAATTTTAATCTTCACTGACTTTGCTGACTAAGTCACAACTTCTCAAGTTCAAATTCTCTCTTTTTGCTCAGCTAAGAACTTACTATTTCTTTCTTTTTCTCTCCCCCGCTCTCTCTCCTCTCTCTTTCTTTCTCCCTTTCTTCTCTTTCTCTTTGCTCAGCCAAGAACCTTCTCTCTCTCTTTTTTCCTATCTCTCCCTCTCTTCTCTCTCTACTTCTCTTTTACTCTCCCTCTCTCTTCCCTTATTCTGTCTTCATTTATCTTCTAACTTCATTTTCCTTAACTGTAATTTATGTGTTTCTACCTCTACTGCACTTGTCTGTTTCTCTGACACATCTAAGTGTTTGAGTAACTCCCTTTGCAATTTCAGCTTTAAATTTGTCCCTGGTTAAACCCAAATCTAACGTGTTTTCTAATTCTAAAAGTATGGCTTTTTTTCTTTCCTTCTAAACATTCTTGGAAAATTTGAGAATCATCTTAAAATCCAGAACTTCTTCAGCAATTATTAAAAGCCATTTGTCTCACTTTTAATTTAATCAACCACAAGTCACCAAAAGTTAACAAGTTGCCTCACCTACGTTTTACTTCAAGATCTAGGACACAAACCTGCAAGTGTTTAAACCTGCTGGGATTTTTCGTAAACTCCAAATCTGTCTAAATCAGTTCAGTTCATGGACTGGAGACCCCACACCTGCTACAACATGTGGTAAACCCTTCTGTTTAATTTAAAACCAGCAACACAGACGAGACTTATCCCGTGCAATAATCTGTAAAAGTTTGAGTGGCCAAGAACTATTTAAATTAAAAATTAACTTTATTTCTTAAAGTATAACAGGGAACAATTAACTAACAACTATTTAAAATTCCTTTCTATAACCTATCTTTTACATTCCCTTCTACAATACAAGTCTGATAAAACTCTCAGTTAAGACTTACAGAAAAATTCAAATTTTAAAACCAGCCAACGGTCGAATCTTCTCTTTATCTTCGTCGGTTGATTGGCTCTGCAGGTCAGTGTTGATGTTTTCCCTGTGTAAACTCCTTCTCCAGTCAAGTAACTCACAGAGAGTTCTGACTAGAAGTCTACGTCCATTGGCCTTGTGGCAGTTCTCCTCCCAACTGTTCAAGTATCCCTGGTCTTATACCCAAAGCATCAGATTGTGCCATTGGCTTAAGATTGTCAATATACTCAATTGAAACTTGATTGGCATTTGGTATTTTTGGTGGTATAATTTAAACTGATTGGCCTAATTTGAATCTGTTTTGTTATTTCCAGGCAACCAGCTACCCTATTAACTGAAGCACATGTTACATTGTGTCTTATTGAGAACACTTGATGATGTCATTGTTAACTTTTATTCTCTTAAAGGTACAGTACACTCACATCTTCGTAATATTTGCTGAAAGCCAAGCAACAAGCCCAATCAAATTACATCTGGAACATAACAGCTTACACTTGCCTTTAAATAAGCAAAATTTAGGATCTAGGCTGGCTCCTTGATGATAAATTTGTAGAGACTTTGGTCTGGCCCATAGCACAATCAAACTTTAGATTTCCTACATCATCTTCCATTTGCCAGATTTTGCATTAAACCCTTCATTATTGATGTGTTTCCTTGATATGTCATATTCACAGCATACATCCAGAACTACTTTTCTGTGATCTTCGGGTTTAGCCAACTTGTCAATTCTCTCATCCACGAGGGTTTAATTTTAAAAGAAATTTAAGGCCCCTAAAAGACTAAAATTTTGAAAGATGTTTCAAATCATGTCATGCTTCAATAAGCTCAATTCTGAATTGAGGCATGGATCACAATAGGAATAAACATGAAGGATCCCAAGGTATTCCTTGCTATCCAAGTAGTGAAAATTCTACAAGAAAGAGTAGCAAATAATGTGCTGTCGAGGAAGGAGTCAGGGAGGGTGGTGGTTGTATAGTCATAAACTGCACATTTGTAAACCCCATTGTCTTATAGCTGTTACTCTATCTTTTTCTTGGAATAAATGTCAACTAAACTAAACTATGTGGACTATCCTATCTTTGCCTTAATTAGGGAGTCTGGAATACTGATCACAGTATTCGGCTCCTTATTTAAGGAAACATGCAAATGCAATGGAGACTGTTCAGAGAAGGCTTGCTTTACTGATGTCTTAAATGGGCAAATGATTTTGAGAAAACATTGGCCTGGTCTGGCATGTATCCTGGAGAGTTTAGAAAACTAAGAGGGAGCATAATTGAAAAATATATATCTGAGGCATCTTGAGAATTTAGAAGTATGGGTCACTGATTTAAAAATGTGAGGATGTAAATTGAATAACAAAGATCAGTTCTTTTTTCCACAGTGTTTGAATGATTGAATTAGAGTTATTAACAGGTAGGCAGGGTAGTGAAGAAAGTTTGGTACTCTTGTCTTTCTTGGTCAATGCATTAAGTACAGGAGTTAGGAGATCATGTTCTGGCTTTACAGGCATTGGTTAGATTACCTTTGGAATACTGCATTTAATTCTGGTCCCCTAGTTTTCGGCAAGATGTTGTTAAACTTTAAAATGTTCAGAAAAGAATTACAAGTATATTGCTGGTGTTGGAGGGTTTGAGCTGAGGGAGAGGCTAAATAGGTTGTGGATATTTTGTCTGAAGCATTGAAAATGTGAGGCACAAGTTGATAAAATGATGAGGGTCATGAATAGGGAATAGTCAAAGTCTTCTCTCCAAGCCAGAGGAGACCAAAACTAGAGGATATAGGTTTGAGGTGAGAGGGACAAGGTTTAAAAGGGATCTAAGGGGCAACTTTTTTCACACAGAGGGTGGTATATATATGGAATAAACTGCCACAGGAAGTGGGAGGCTGGTACAATTACAACATCTAACAGGCATCTGGATGGGTATATGATTTTGAAGGGTTTGGAAGGATATGGGCCAAGTGCTGGTCAGCATGGATAAGCTATACTGAAGGGTCTGATTCCGTGTTGCAAATCTCTCTGACTCTGTGACTCTAAATGCTAAGACAGAGGTCAATAGATTCTCAACAAGAAGGAAGGTGCAAGATTTTCAGGAATAGGCAGGAATGTAGAATAGTCAGATTAACCACAGTCTTATTTAATGGCAGGTCTAGCTTGTGGGGTTAAGTGATCTAATCCCACTCCTTCTTTGAATAATCACATATTATTGGTGTCTCTATTGGATACATCTTCAATAAAGTGTTATATCTCAAAATGGTTGCAGGTTATTTCAAGACTATTTTCTCAGAACGTTCAAAAAAGCATCAAATTATGCACACAGAAGAGACACTTTACCTATAGCAAATACACTGCTACCTACATTAATCCCACTTTCCCAAACTGATTATGATAACAAAATGTGGTGCAATTTCATGAATTGAAGATTTTAGTACTCTCTATAATTTAGCCAGATTAATAATTACATTGTTTGGATATTTCACTCCATTAATCACCTCCTCCCTAAATTGTTTCTGCTTCAGAACATAAATGCATGTATTTGTGCAGGAGCTGAGAACCTGTAGCATGTTTGATATAGACCCAACAATATAATTTGGGTCAGAATAGGAGGAGTAATGGCGAATATTTACAATTCGCTAATAAATGTAGAATATAACAGTGGCAATCCACAAAAATATAAAACTGCCTGATACACTGAAGAGTAAAACAATGGACTTCTTTCAGCTATCCATCTCCGTATCACTTTCAAACTTGCCACTGCAGTGGCCACGTAGTCTTTTGCGGACTTTATTCACAGCTAGGATGTGCCTGGTCGTGAGAGTATTCAGTAATAAAATCAGAAAGAAAGGAACACAAGGTGTTAAAATAAGCTGAAACATGTCAAATGCTGCCCATACTGGTGATGTAAGGAAGCTTGGTTTAGAATTACAGCCCCAGGGAACATTGTCACTTATGTAGTTTGGTTGGTAGCTAAAATGTGTTGCTGGAAAAGCACAGCAGGTCAGACAGCATCCAAGGAACAGGAGAATCGACGTTTCGGGCATAAGCCCTTCTTCAGGAATGAGGAAAGTGAGTTCAGCAGGCTAAGATAAAAGGTAGGGAGAAGGGACTTGGGGGAGGGGCGTTGGAAATGCGATAGATGGAAGGAGGTCAAGGTGAGGGTGATAGGCCGGAGTGGGGTGGCGGCGGATATTGCAGGTTAGGAAGGCGGTGCTGAGTTCGAGGGATTTGACTGAGACAAGGTGGGGGGAGGGGAAATGAGGAAACTGGAGAAATCTCAGTTCATCCCTTGTGGTTGGAGGGTTCCTAGGTGGAAGATGAGGCACTCTTCCTCCAACCGTCGTGTTGCTGTGGTCTGGCGATGGAGGATTCCAAGGACCTGCATGTCCTTGGTGGAGTGGGAGGGGGAGTTGAAGTGTTGAGCCACGGGGTGGTTGGGTTGGTTGGTCCGGGTGCCCCAGAGGTTTCTCTGAAACGTTCCGCCTGTCTCCCCAATATAGAGGAGGCCACATCAGGTGCAGCGGATGCAATAGATGATGTGTGTGGAGGTGCAGGTGAATTTGTGGTGGATATGGAAGTATCCCTTGGGGCCTTGGAGGGAAGTAAGGTGGGAGGTGTGGGCGCAGGTTTTGCATTTCTTGCGGTTGCAGGGGAAGGTACCAGGAGTGAAGGTTGGGTTGGTGGGGGGGTGTGGACCTGACGAGGGTGTCACGGAGGGAGTGGTCTTATCGGAACGCTCATAGGGGAGGGAAGGGAAATATATCCCTGGTGGTGGGGTCCCTTTGGAGGTGGCGGAAATGACGGCGGATGATATGCCGTCCACCACGAGGAGGTTGAACAGTTCATCCACTTTACCAACACCTTCTACCCCGACCTCAAATTCACCTGGACCATCTCAGACTCCTCCCTCCCCTTCCTAGACCTTTCCATTTCTATCTCGGGCGGCCGAATCATCACGGACATTTACTATAAACCGACTGACTCCCACAGCTACCTAGACTACACCTCCTCCCACCCTGCCCCCTGTAAAAACGCCATCCCATATTCCCAATTCCCTCGTCTCCGACGCATCTGCTCCCAGGAGGGCCAGATCCAAAACCGTACAACCCAGATGGCCTCCTTCTTCAAAGACTGCAATTTCCCCCCAGACGTGGTCGATGATGCCCTCCACCGCATCTCTTCCACTTCCCGCTCTTCCGCCCTTGAGCCCCGCCCCTCCAACCGCCACCAGGACAGAACCCCACTGGTCCTCACCTACCACCCCACCAACCTCCATGTACAGCATATCATCCGCCGTCATTTCCGCCACCTCCAAACGGACCCTACCACCAGGGATATATTTCCCTTCCCTCCCCTATCAGCGTTCCAAAAAGACCACTCCCTCCGTGACTCCCTCATCAGGTCCACACTCCCCACCAACCCAACCTCCACTCCTGGCACCTTCCCCTGCAACCGCAAGAAATGCAAAGTTGCGCCCACACCTCCCCCCTCACCTCTCTCCAAGGACCCAAGGGATACTTCCATATCCACCACAAATTCACCTGCACCTCCACACACATCATTTATTGCATCTGCTGCACCCAATGTGGCCTCCTCTCTATTGGGGAGACAGGCTGCCTACTTGCGGAACGTTTCAGAGAACACCTCTGGGACATCCGGACCAACCAACCCAACCACCCCGTAGCTCAACACTTCAACTCCCCCTCCCACTCCACCAAGGACATGCAGGTCCTTGGACTCCTCCATCGCCAGATCTTGGCAACACGATGGTTGGAAGAAGAGCACCTCATCTTCCGCCTAGGAACCCTCCAACCACAAGGGATGAACTGAGATTTCTCCAGTTTCCTCATTTCCCCTCCCCCCACCTTGTCTCAGTCAAATCCCTCGAACTCAGCACCGCCTTCCAAACCTGCAATCTTCTTCCTGCCCTCTCCGCCCCCACCCCACTCCGGCCTATCACCCTCACCTTGACCTCCTTCCATCTATCGCATTTCCAACGCCCCTCCCCCAAGTCCGTCCTCCCTACCTTTTATCTTAGCCTGCTGGACACACTTTCCTCATTCCTGAAGAAGGGCTTATGCCCGAAACGTTGATTCTCCTGCTCCTTGGATGCTGCCTGATCTGCTGCGCTTTTCCAGCAACACATTTTCAGCTCTGATCGCCAGCATCTGCAGCCCTCACTTTCTCCTAGTTTGGTTGGTAGGTAAGGTACCAGGGTAGACACCTTAAAATGATCAGCACAGTTACTGTTGTTGTCATCACACCTGCTGTTTTATCAGTACAACATCTTGTTTTTAGTTTCACACGACAAATTGCTACAAATCAATCAAAGGTAAACACAACTGTAAGCCAGACAGAAATATCTGTGACAAGCTTATCTCTCCACCCTTCAGGCTCTCTGCCTGTATTCCTGATGAAGGGCTTTTGCCCGAAACACCGATTTTACTGCTCCTCAGATGCTGCCTGAACTGCTGTGCTTTTCCAGCATACTCTAATCTAGACTCTAGTTTCCAGCATCTGCAGTCATTGTTTTTACCTAGTTGATATTCATTGTGACAAAAGCGCATTAACGTGCCAGGCTTGACTGGGACTCTTGTGGTGCAGTGTGGCTCCATTCTATGCCAGTCGACCTGCATTCATATTCTCTCTGCTTCTGAGACATGCAATACTATCTGAACTGGTTGATCAGAACATATCTGCCAGACTTGACAAATATCGCTCTATATATAGAAGTAGTTGTTGCAGGACTGAACATAAAATGTGCAAATATTCAATGAATATACAAGTGTGTCTGTAAAACATGCAAAGAGTAAGACTTATGTTTCCAAACCAGTAACTCAAATCTATGCATGTCTGTCAGGTAAGCGTACAGCTCACCTGGAATTCCAATAGCTGCAAGCACAGGGTAGAAAATACGCTCCAAGCAGGGGACGAGCAGATCTCCCATTTCTGTGAGAAACAGTGATTTCAGTTTGTCAGACTGGTGAACTGAGTTGGAATATGCCAGTGTTCCATAATTTATTCTCCTCACTGACACAGCCATGTTCTTGTTCATTTATATTACTTATCCTTGCTTGAACAAACACATTACACCATGAGTGTTTATTTCCTTAGGGATAATGCTAGCAGATCCATCGTGACTATCTAAAACACTGACAATTAGCCTACTCAGTCCCATTTCAGGGATAAAATTAAATGAGTAGATTACCTACAGTGTGGAAACAGGCCCTCCAAAGAGCAACCTACCCAGACCCATTTCCCTCTGACTAATGTACCTAACACTACAGGCAATTTAGCATAGCCAATTCACCTCACTGCACATTTTTGGACTGTGGGAGGAAACCAGAGCACCTGGAGGAAACCCATGCAGACACAGTGAGAAAGTGCAAAGTCCAGACAGACAGTCACCCAAGTTTGGGATTGAACCTGGGGCCCTTGTGCTGTGAGGCAGCAGTGCTAACCACTGAGCTACTGTGCTGCCTCCTTGTATGCTTTTCTATACAATAGGGGCTTCCATTCAAAGATTTCAAATGAATTTGCTGAAAGTCTTCATACCTGCCAACTTATTTATGTGTTGACAAGTTATTGATGGTACACATTACAACCAGGTACACGCACAGATTATTTTTGTTCTGTTCCTAGTGCGCCACTGATTAAATCTGCAACTTGATTCTCTCTCATAAAGCCAGTTTTGAAGTGTTATAAACTACATCCAGGTTTGAAGAGTGAAACAAAAGCATCTTGGTTACATTAGAGGATTTAATGCAATTAAATGTTCTCATCAGTGTATTAAAATCAGCGCAATGTGGGGGCTTTATGGCACAGTTAATGTCCCTACATCTGAGTCAGGACCCTGTATTGACGTCCCAACTGCTCCAGTGGTGTGTGATAACATCACTGAACAGGTTGATTATAAAACCTAAAAATGACAAAGTTGTTAGCAATGGGGGTCTCGTGGTATAGTTCTATCACTGAGCCAGAAGGATCAGGTTTAAGTCCTGTCTGCTCCAGAGTTGTGGAATAACATCACTGAGCAATTTGAATGAAGTTATTCCATAAATTCACATGCTCTGTATTTCCCTTTCTCTCAGGTTTAATTTGGCTTCAATGAAAATTGTATGTTCCCAACAGATTGTAGTAATACACTTCCATTGATTACAAGGCATGGCCCCGTATTTTCTACAACTGTAGGACATGATTTGCTCTAACAGGTAAACTCACGCCAAGTCCTAACTTAGTCACTGAAATTCTCACTTGATGGAATTGACTTTCTGTCTCAAAACCAATTGGTCAACTTTTATAAACTTGTATGTATAAGTTTTTAATGCATAATGATTCAAATGTCAACTGTGTGTGATCAAGCGTTGCTTTCTTTTGAATTTTACAAGCCTGCCATTATCTTTATTCAGGATAAGGCTTTAAAGTGCACACACTTCCATCACAAATCCTCCATCATAATTAAAAAGCCTCCCTCTTTCCCTGCCTCATCTCCTTATATTCATGAGTGAAATCTCCAAGATCTCAAAATGTCACAAATGTTACTGTTTAGCAGTTATGACCTCTAAAAAGAGGCCAATCAGTCCATGTAGCATGTGTCATCTGTCTTGAAAGATACAACATGTTCCACTTCACATTCTATGATTCAGATGTACAAACGCAACTTAACCCTGTAACTAAAATTTTCCATCCCAAAGTCCTTTGGGAAATATTCTCTGCACGTACTGAGGATCTTTACATTCATCTTCAAATGTGATGGCCATACTGATATCATATTCTAATTGTCACCCAACTGGATTTTATACAAGCGCAACATAACTTTCCTACTTCTGTAATTAATACTAGTAATAATGAAGCTAATGATCCATTCTAACTATGTTTTCAATACACCAGATCATGTTCAAAGTTCTAGACAAATTAACTCTTTCTGACTGTATTATACCATTTGGTTTATATCAGCTGTTCCTATAATTTATGACAGAATGAGTCACCTCAATGATCTCTATGATGCCACTTATTGCTTATTCTGTCAACATATCTAAGTCCTGTTATAATGGATTGATGTAATGCTCATGTGTAATTGCATACTGCATGTAATTTAACATCCCAAGGAGCTGCAAAGAAGTCTTAAGCAGCAGAAGTTTCCACCAAACAACATAAGATATTACAGCAGTGATGAAAACTTAACCAAACAGATGGGTTTGCAGTGAAAAACAGGTGGGAAATGAGGCAAATTGCAGACCATAAGAACTGGGTAGATGAATACCCCATCAAATATCCAGGATTGGATAAAATTAGTGATGTTTGAGAAATCATGGTGTGAGAAGAGCAGATGTGTTACAGGAATTCTGAATATCATAGGACTCCAAAGGTGGGAATTCATGAGGCAAGTGGGAAGCAAGAATGTGTATTTTAGCAATATGGGACCTGACTAAAGAGAGCCAAACAATGTATTATTTTTATTTGTTCCTGGGACATGAGCATCAATAGCTTGGCCAGCATTTTTTTGCCTATCCCTAATAACTCTGGAGAAGATGCATGCGAGCTGCTGTAACCCTTAGAATGTAAAGGCACTCATAGTGCAGTTTGTGGGAGATTAGATTCCATACAGTATGGAAACAGGCCCTTTGGCCCAACAAGTCCACACCCAACCCCAGACGCATCCCCCTACCCTGTATGTACCCTGAATAATGCAACTAACACCATGAGCAATTTAGCACGGCCAATTCACCTGACCTGCACATCTTTGGATTGTGGGAGGAAACCAACACAGAGACAGGGAGGATGTACAAATTCCACACAGAATCGAACCCGGGTCCCTGGCGCTGTGAGGCAGCAGTGCTAACCACTGAGCTACTGTGCTGCCCTGATTTGCCTCAAAAAGTTTTATCCTGTAACAATCTAAGTCAACATGGAGAGTGATTTGGATGTTAACTTACAGGTAATAGTGTTCCCATATATCTGCTGCGTTTGTCCCTCTAGACGATGGAAGTAACAGCTATCTGAGTAGCACTGGTGAGTTGCTGTACTACAACAGCAGATGATAGACACTGTCGCTACAGTGCTTTGGTAGTGAAGGGAGTGAATATTGAAGCTGTTGAATGTGGTCCCATTCAAGCAGGTTGTGTACTCCTGGATGGCATCAAACCTCTTAAATGTTGTAGGAGCTGAACTCATCCAGGAAGTGGACAGCATTCCATCATACAACAGCAGATGTCAATTAGACAAACAGAACGCTGGGAGAACACAGCAAGGCAGACAGCATTAGAAGGTGAGTTGAAGAGTGTAGTCTGGAAAAGCACAGCTGGTCAGGCAGCTTCCAAAGAGCAGGGAAATCGATGTTTCGAAAAGGAGGTGGATGCTTCAGGTATGACCATTTTTCAGGACTGAAGATGGGTTATACCCAAAATGCCAAATTCTCCATCTCCTGATACTGCCTATAGAACAAAGAACAAAGAAAATTACATCATAGGAACAGGCCCTTCAGCCCTCCAAGCCTGCGCCAATTCAAATCCCCTATCTAAACCTGCCAACTATTTTCTAAGGATCTGTATCCCTTCACTCCCTGCTCATTCATGTATATGTCCAGATACATCTTCAATGACACTATTGTTCCCACCCCTACCACCTCTGCTGGCAACGTGTTCCAGGCACCCACTACCCTCTGCATGAAGAACCTTTCAAGTATATCTCCACAAAACGTTTCCCTTCTCACTTTGAACTCGTGACCCCTAGTAATTGAGTCCTCCACTCTGGGAAAAAGCTTCTTGCTATCCACCTTGTCGATACCTCTCATGATTTTGTAGACCTCAATCAGGTCCCCCCCACAACCTTTGTGTTTCTAATGAAAATATTCCTAATCTACTCAATCTCTCCTCATAACTAGTACCCTCCATACCAGGCAATATCCTGGTGAACCTCCTCTAAACCCTCTCCAAAGTACCCACATTATTTTGATCATGTTGTGACCAGAACTGTATGCAGTATTCCAAACATGACCAAACCAAAGTCTTATGTAACGGTAACATGTCCTGTCAACTGTCATACTCAATAGGCGAAGGTGGGTACTGCAGATGCTGGAGATTAGAGTCAAGATTAGAGTAGTGCTGCAAAAGCATAGCAGGTCAGGCAGCATCTGAACAGCAGGAAAATCCTGCTCCTCGGATGCTACCTGACCTGCTGCGCTTTTCCAGCACTACTCTAATCTTGATTCTTTTACTCAATACCCCATCTGATGAAGGAAAGTATGCCATATGTCTTCTTGACCACTCTACTGACCTATGTTGCCACATTCAGGGAACAATGGACCTGGACACCCAAATATCTCTGTACGTCAATATTTCTCCCAGGACTTCTCCATTTACTGTATAGTTCGCTCTTGAATTGGATCTTCCAAAATGCAGCACCTCATATTTGTCCAGATTGAACTCCATCTGCCATTTCTCTGTAAAACTCTCTAATCTATCTATAGTCTACTGGATTCTCTGACAGTCCCCTTCACTATCTGCTACTCCACCAATTTTAGATGGTGGACAGCATTGGAGAGACTGGAGGTGAGTTGCTCACTGCAGAATTCCCAACAGTCCTAGTTGGTATGAGACTGGCTGAACCTATTTGGTGGCTGATAGGACATGGACAGATGAGGTTTAGGTATGAACTTCACATAGATTCAGATTTTGAATAAAAAAGGCCAATAAAGTTTGAACAGCAGTTATACTAAGGCAGAGGTATAATGAAGAAATGATTCAGACGTGGAATAGATTATCTTAATTACATTGTTGTTATGTGATCTGAAGATTATGTTGTAGTTAAAAGCAGTGTTAACATTGCACTTAATCTTGTTCAAATGCCCAAAGTTCTTGAAGATAGAGATGTATCAATGGCAAGGCAGAAAACTTCATAGTGGGACAAATGAATGAAGTGTTTTGTCTAAGTTATTTTGAGGCAGGAAATTGTTGCTCTTCAGTACTGAGCATTAAGTGAGATATCCGAGAACTAAATGCTCGCTAGACATCAAAGTATGTGTTGCTAATGTGGAGCTGTGAAACATTAGCACAATACTGAAACTGAATCTTGACTTTCACACAATGAGAACAATGGTGAAATGTAGAGAAACCAAAGGGACTAACAGTAATATTGACCTCTAGGTTATGCAGTAATATGAGTTGTAACCAATAGCTAATATAGAGAAAGTGAGGACTGCAGACGCTGGGGATCAGAATCGAAAAATATGGTGCTGGAAAAGCACAGCCCACCAGGCAACACCCAAGGAGCAGGAGAATCAACATTTTGAGCATAAAGAAGAGCTCAAAACATCGATTCTCCTGCTCCTTGGATGCTGTCTGACTGGCTGTGCTTTTCCAGCACCACATTCTTCGACAAATAGCTAATGTGTCAAGGCAAACTAACATTGTTAAATACTTGGTTTCCAGATTGGTAACATGATGTTATGATTAAGAAGTACCTTGATGGATATCTGTATTTCATATTCGTGACACTCCACCAAAGGTTCTTTTATACAAAGAGAATGAAAGAATTACGTAAAGATATCACCATCACTTTAAGAATATTTTATTTCACATTTACAAAAGTTCTTTTTGTGCTGGTCCATCCATTCAGTTTTGACAATGCTTTTGTCCAATTCTACAAAAATGTTTCAATCAATACTAAATGCTTCATTAACAAAGTACCCGGTCAAGTTGTGCAAATATATTTTATCCTTTATAAGTCTACTGGTGTTCCCAAATATCCATTCACCTTCAATTGGCAATTAAGGTGAATTGGATGAGAGCCTAATCTGCGGCAGTTTTCCCATTCTCATCATTGTTTATATGTAGTTTCAGGTTTCATTGGTCACAATGCATAGCAATTTTTAGATTTAGTATTTAGCGTAATTATGATCAGCATATTGAATATTAATTGGTCAAGCAAGTATTCTGTTTTGCTGCTGAACTGAAGTCAATGCAGGAAACTAGGTGCTAAGTCACTTATTGTTTGTAATTGTGCCCCTATTTGGCAAATTACATCACCACCTGGTCCTAGCATACAATGACAATTTTATGCCATAAATTACAGAACAAATACTTTGAGATTATTTAATGCTGAATGAGTTCCAGTGCCATTACCTTCCCCAAAATTTAAAACATTTATCAGCAGATGCCAGCCATCTACAGAATGAAACAGTGTCTGAACATAGAACATAGAACAATACAGCACAGAACAGGCCCTTCGGCCCACGATGTTGTGCCGAACTTCTATCCTAGATTAAGCACCCATCCATGTACCTATCCAAATGCCGCTTAAAGGTCGCCAATGAATCTGACTCTACCACTCCCTCGGGCAGCGCATTCCATGCCCCCACCACTCTCTGGGTAAAGAACCCACCCCTGACATCTCCCCTATACCTTCCACCCTTCACCTTAAATTTATGTCCCCTTGTAACACTCTGTTGTACCCGGGGAAAAAGTTTCTGACTGTCTACTCTATGTATTCCGCTGATCATCTTATAAACCTCTATCAAGTCACCCCTCATCCTTCGCCGTTCCAACGAGAAAAGGCCGAGAAATCTCAACCTATCCTCGTACGACCTACTCTCCATTCCAGGCAACATCCTGGTAAATCTTCTCTGCACCCTCTCCAAAGCTTCCACATCTTTCCTAAAGTGAGGCGACCAGAACTGCACACAGTACTCCAAATGTGGCCTAACCAAAGTCCTGTACAGCTGCAACATCACCTCACGACTCTTGAATTCAATCCCTCTGCTAATGAACGATAATACTCCATAGGCCTTCTTACAAACTCTATCCACCTGAGTGGCAACCTTCAAAGATCTATGTACATAGACCCCAAGATCCCTCTGTTCCTCCACCTGACCAAGAACCCTACCATTAACCCTGTATTCCGCATTCTTATTTGTTCTTCCAAAATGGACAACCTCACACTTGGCAGGGTTGAACTCCATCTGCCACTCCTCAGCCCAGCTCTGCATCATATCTAAGTCCCTCTGCAGCCGACAACAGCCCTCCTCACTGTCCACAACTCCACCTATCTTTGTATCATCTGCAAATTTACTGACCCACCCTTCGACTCCCTCCTCTAAGTCATTAATAAAAATTACAAACAGCAGAGGACCCAGAACTGATCCCTGCGGAACTCCACTTGTAACTGGACTCCATGCTGAATATTTACCATCTACCACCACTCTCTGACTTCTACCGGTTAGCCAGTTTTCTATCCAATTGGCCAAATTTCCCTCTATCCCATGCCTCCTGACTTTCCGCATAAGCCTACCATGGGGAACCTTATCAAATGCCTTACTAAAATCCATGTACACTACATCCACTGCTCTACCCTCATCCACATGCTTGGTCACCTCCTCGAAGAATTCAATAAGACTTGTAAGGCAAGACCTACCCTTCACAAATCCGTGCTGGCTGTCCCTAATCAAGCAGTGTCTTTCCAGATACTCGTAAATCCTATCCCTCAGTACCCTTTCCATTACTTTGCCTGCCACAGAAGTAAGACTAACTGGCCTGTAATTCCCGGGGTTATCCCTATTCCCTTTTTTGAACAGGGGCACAACATTCGCTACTCTCCAGTCCCCTGGTACCACCCCAGTTGCCAGTGAAGACGAGAAGATCATTGCCAACGGTACTGCAATTTCCTCTCTTGCTTCCCACATAATCCTAGGATATATCCCGTCAGGCCCGGGGGACTTGTCTATCCTCAAGTTGTTCAAAATGTCCAACACATCTTCCTTCCTAACAAGTATCTCTTCTAGCTTATCAGTCCGTTTCACACTCTCCTCTTCAACAATACGGTCCCTCTCGTTCGTAAATACTGAAGAGAAGTACTTGTTCAAGACCTCTCCTATCTCTTCCGACTCAATACACAGTCTCCCACCACTGTCCTTGATCGGACCTACCCTCGTTCTCGTCATTCTCAGGTTTCTCACATATGCATAGAATGCCTTGGGGTTATCCTTGATCCTATCCGCCAGGGATTTTTCATGCCCTCTCTTAGCTCTCCTAATCCCTTTCTTCAGGTCCCTTCTGGCTATCCTGTATCCCTCCACTGCTCTGTCTGAACCTTGTTTCCTCAACCTTATGTAAGCCTCCTTCTTCCTCTTTACTAGACATTCAACCTCCCTCGTCAACCAAGGCTCCCTCACACGACCATTTCTTTCCTGCCTGATCGGTACATACATATCAAGGACACGTCGTATCTGCTCCTTGAAAAAGTCCCACATTTCCACCACATCCTTCCCTAACAGCCTATGCTCCCAACGTATGCTCCTCAAATCCTGTCTTACAGCATCGTAATTTCCCTTCCCCCAATTGTAAAATCTACCTTGTTGTGCGCACCTATCTCTCTCCATAACCAAGGTGAAAGTCACAGAATTGTGGTCGCCATCACCAAAATGTTCACCCACCAACAAGCCCACCACTTGTCCCGGCTCGTTACCGAGTACCAAATCCAATATGGCCTCCCCTCTGGTTGGACAATCTACATACTGCGTTAGAAAAGCTTCCTGGACACACTGCACAAACACCGCCCCATCCAATCTACTTGATCTAAAGAGCTTCCAATCAATATTTGGGAAGTTGAAGTCGCCCATGACTACGACCCTGTGGCTTCTGCACCTTTCCAAAATCTGTTTCCCAATCTGTTTCTCCACATCTCTGCTGCTATTGGGGGGCCTATAATAAACACCCAACAAGGTGACTGCACTTTTCCTATTTCTGACTTCAGCCCATACTACCTCCAGAGGCAGATCCCCCTCAAACTTCCTTTCTGCAGCCGTTATACCATTTCTAATTAGCAATGCCACCCCCCCTCCTTTTTTACCACCCTCCCTAATCTTACTGAAACATCTGTAACCAGGAACCTCCAACAGCCATTCCTGTCCCTCATCTATCCATGTTTCCGTGATGGCCACAACATCGTAGTCCCAGGTACCGATCCACGCCTTAAGTTCACCCACCTTATTTCTGATACTCCTTGCATTGAAGTATACGCACTTGAGCCCATCTCTGCTTGGTATATTGTATGCAGTAGTAACTGTGAAAGGCTGTCTTTAGTCAATTTTCTACATTTGTTGAGTCTTTTAACTTGTAGAGTTTTAAAGAGAGGCCATCACTTCAATTTGAATTATATGATCCATAAAATAATTGCTTATCATGATATTTTTTAACAAATGGCAATAATGAAATATTACTTGCTAACTTACTACTAACCTAGACTGACCAGGGGAGTGAGATACAGAATATTGATGAAACAGAGACACATTATGCTACAGCAAAGAAAGCGAGTCAGAGTGAGTTCAACTATGTTGACTGTCATGACAGTAAGGCAAGGCTGGATGGTCTTTAATGTTGGCATGTAATGTGAAGAGTTAAAGGTGTGGATTGACACATGGAATGTTGCCATCCAGAAACATGGTTGAGGGCAGCGCAGAACTGGCCATTCAACATTTTGGAGTATAGGATCTTCAGGCAAGACAGAGGAGGATGTAAAAAGGGTGGTGGAGTAGCACTATTAATTAACTTAGGAATGTTAATGGGATGGTCACATTACTAAGAGAGTATTCTCATCTCCAAAAGAGTCAGTGCCAAATAGAGGAGCAAATATGTAGACAGTTCACAGAAGTGTGTAAGAGTAATAATCAGGTAATCATACGAGGGCATTTCAATTTTCCCAACATAAATTGGCTAATATGGTTCTGCTTTTCAAGAAGAATGTAAAGAAAAACCAGTAAGATTATAGTCTGGTGGGTCTCATGTCAGTGGTCAGAAAATTATTGGAGAAAAAGACAAAGAACAAAGAACAGGCCCTTCAGCCCTCTAAGCCTGAGCCGATCCAAATCTACTGTCTAAACCTATCACCCAATTCCTAAGCATCTGTATCCCTCTGCTGCCCACTTACTCATGCATCTGTCCAGGTGCATCTTAAATGAATCTACTGTGCCTGCCTCTACCACCTCTGCTGGCAACGTATTCCAGGCACCCACCATCCTCTGTGTAAAGTACTTGCTGCATGTATCCCCCTTAACGTTTCACCTCTCACCGTGATCTCTTGTTATTGAATCCTTCACCCTGGGAAAAAGGTTATCTCTACCTACCCTGTCTATACCCTTCATGATTTTGTAGACCTCAATCAGGTCCCCCCTCAATCTTCTTTTTTCTAATGAAAACAAACCTAACCTACTCAACATCTCTTCATAGCTAGCACCTTCCATACCAGGCAACATCCTTGTAAACCTTCTCTGCACCCTCTCCAAAGCGTCCACATCCTTTTGGTAATGTGGCGTCCAGAACTGTACACAGTATTCTAAATGCGGCCGAACCAACATACTGTACAATTTTAACATGACCTGCCAGCTCTTATACTCAATATCCTGTCCGATGAAGACAAGAAGATATGCCTTCTTGACCACTCTATCCACCTGTGCAGCAACCTTCAGGGTACAGTGGACCTGCACTTCCAGATCTCTGCTCATCAACTTTTCCCAAAGCTCTTCCATTCACTGTATAATTCACGCCAGAATTAGACTTCCCTCACATTTGCCTGGATTGAACTCCATGTGCCATGACTCTGCCCAACTCTCCAGTCTATCTATATTCTCCTGTATTCTTTGACAGCCCCTTACGCTTTCTGCTACTCCACCAATCCGTGTCATCTGCAAACTTGCTGATCATACCAACAGTGCCCTCTTCCAGATTATTTATGTATATCACAAACAACAACAGTGGCCCCAGCACTGACCCCTGTGAAACACCTTTCTCCATTTCGAGAATCTCCCTTCAACTCTTACTCTCTGTCTCCTGTTGCTCAACCAGTTCTTTATCCACCTAGCTAGAACACACTGCACACCATGTGACTTCACTTTCTCTATTAGTTTGCCATGGGAACCTTATCAAATGCCTTACTAAAGTCCATGTATATAACAAAAAACAGCCCTTCCTTCATCTATCAACTTGGTCACTTCCTCAAAGAACTCTATTAAGTTGGTAAGGCACAATCTCCCCACACGAAACCATGTTGTCTATCACTGATAAGCCCATTCTTTACAACATATGAATAGATATTATCTCTCAGTATCTGCTCCAGTAACTTTCCCACCACTGACGTCAGGCTCACTGGTCTGTAGTTACCCAGAATATCCCTACTGCCCTTCTTGTACAGGGGGACAACATGAGCAACCCTCCAGTTCTCTGGCATCTCACGTGCATTTAAGGATGCCACAATGATATCTGTTAGGGCCCCAGCTATTTCCTCTCTTGCCTCCCTCAGTAACCTGGGATAGATCCTATCCGGTCCTGGGATTTGTGCACCTTAATAACCTCTTGCCAACCCAACACATCTTCTCTACTTATGTCAACGTGATACAGACTAATCAAACTTCTATCCCTAATTTCAACATTCATCATGTCCCTCTCCTCAGTGAACACTGATGCAAAGTAATCATTCAGAATCTCACCCATTCCCTCAGGTTCGACACACAACCTTCCTTCATTTAGTGGACCAGCTCTTTGTCTAGTTACCAGCTTGCTTCTTATATAAGAATAAAAGGCTTTGGGATTCTCCTTAATTCTGCTCGCTAAAGCTATTTCATGACCCCTTTTAGCCCACTTGATTCCTCATTTAAGACTGGTCCTACTCTTCCGATATGCCTCCAGGGCCCGACCTGTTCTTAGCTGCCTGGACCTTATGCACACTTCCCTTTTCCTCTTGGCTAGTCGTACGATTTCTCCTGTCATCCACGGTACATGGATCTGGCCTTTCCTTGCCTTTGCCTTCAATGGGACATGCCTATCCTGCACTATCTTTAACCTACCTTTGAAAGCCTCCCATGTATCAAATGTGGACTTGCCTTCAAATAGCTGTGTTCAATCTACATTTCTGAGCTTCTGCCTAATTTTGATATAATTGGGCTTGACCCAGTTTAGTACACTTCCCTTCAGACCACTCTCGTCTTTGTCTACGAGTATTCTAAAACTTACTGAACTGTGGTCACTGTTCCCAACGAAATCCCACACTGGAACTTCTACCACCTGGCCTGGCTCAATCCCCAACACCAGGTCCAATATGGCCCCTTCCCTCGTCTGGATTGTTGCTCTAGAAAACTCTCCTGGATGTTTCTTATAAATTCTATCGCATCCAGACCTCTGACGCGAAGTGTATCCCAGTCAGTGTTGGGAAAATTAAAATCTACTGTCACCACACCCTATTGCCTCTACTGCATCCTTCTTATTTCTCAGTTCCGCGCAGAATGCCTCACTGCTCAAGCCCTCCATTGTGTCCTCCTTTAGCACAGCCGTGATAGCATCCATGACCAACAATACAACTCCACCTCCCCCTCCTCTTACTTCCCTCCCTGTCCTATCTAAAGCATCGATATCCTGGAACATTTCGTTGCCAATCATGCTCTTCCTTCAACCAAGTCTCTGTGATTGCAATAACATCATACTCCCAGGCAACAAACCAAGCCTGGGAGTATGGAAATATGGGAGACTGATTAAGAAGATTAAAACACATGGAATTCCGGGAATCTTGGCGAGATGGATCAAAAACTGGTTTAGTCATACGACACAAAGGGTGGTAGTAGAAAGCTGTTCGAGTGACTGGAGGCCAGTGCCCAGTGAATCATTACTGGCACCCTTATTATTTGTTATAAAGATGAATGATATCAAAGAAAATATTGGGGACTGTTCAACAAGTTTGCAGATGACACCAAGAGTGGAACAGCAGTTAATAGTGAAAATGATGTTTGTAGATTACAGGAAGATAGCGATGGATTGGTCAGATGAGCAAAACAGTGGTACATGATATTTAACTTTGAAAAGTGTGAGGTGATATACTTTGGAAAAAGAAACAAGATGAGGGAGTATTTAATGAAAGTCCAGATGCTGGGAATCTCAGCTGAAATAATTGCACAGAGGCCGGTATCCAATCACCAAGTCACCTTTTATTTACACATGCACAGCAGATGGCTCTGACCAACTGGCTCTGAGCCAGACCCTAAAGTGAGGAGCCTCTTTCTGACACACCTGTTTATATATTTTTTTAATTTTATGCAACAGTACAAAATGCAAACAAGCAGTTAACAATAAACAATAAACAGTGTAAGGGGCAGCAAGGCCAAACCCCAGTTCACAGGGAAATGAGGACCAAACTCAAATGTTATCCTAAGTTATCAAGAAGGAAAGAGTAACACAACCTCATATAACGCAGTCCAATCAAACAATGCATAGAACATAGGCACCCCTGGCAACCCAGCAAACCACCCACCCCTCCCAGCTTCAGGCCACAGGGCTGACTATCCCATGCCCCCTTCCAGGTCTCAAACTGCCCTGACACTCCTGTTTATATTTCCCCAGCATCCATGTCTTTCCTCCGAATGCTTCGGTTTCCATCCACAGTCCAAAAATGTGCAGGTTAGGTGAATTGGCCATGCTAAGTTTCCCATAGTGTTAGGTGAAGGGGCAGAGTGTGGGGGAATGGGTTTGGGTGAGTTGCGCTTCGGTGAAAAACAACGAGTGCAGAAATCTTTAGTCATTTTCCACCATAGGAAGAAAGGAAACACCCGAGTTGCCAGTGACAAGCAGTGCCCTTCACAACAAGGAGCAACACTGAGTGATCAAAAAGTGTAAGGGGGCGCAGGGACTAAATCAACAGAGTTGGAGGGGGAAATAAAGCACTCCACACCCTGTAGTGCCCACTTCTCCCTGAAAACCTCAACGGTGTTAGTAGACACAGGGTATTCCTTCTCCAGGGACACCTCGACCCAAATGTAACTCCTGTTTTATACATCCTTTTACATCCTGACTGTGGCCCAGCCAGCACAGAGTCAGCACCTAAACTGAGGAGATTCTAAATCCCCTGGCTATATTTATTTCCTCCCCCCCCCACACTACTGTTTAACTGTGGTAGTGCTTATATTTTCCCCAGCACCCATGTCGTATGTGTGCAGGTGTGAGACACAGTGAAAGACAACGGGTGTACAAATCTTTATTCAATTCCCACCATCAGGAAGAAAGGAAACACCCAACTGACCAGTGACCCCTTCTCATCAAAGGGCAAGGCTGTGTGATCAAAAGGTGAAGGGGCAAGCAGGGATTAAATCAAAACAGAGTTGGAAGGGGAAATAAGAGACTCCACTCTCTGCGGGGCCAACCTCTCCCTGAAAGGGTGTTGGTAGACACTGGGTGCTCCTTCTCCAGGGACACCCAGGCTTGAACATAACCACAGAAGAGGGGCAGGCAATAGGCCATAACAACCCCCTCCATGGCCTTGCTGCCTTAATCTGTTTATGGCCAGTAAGTCTTGTCTATATTGGTCACCCAGGGCTCCCTGGTTGGGCCAGGTCAACAGCCAAAATCAGAGACCTAAATTCAACACGATCCACTTGACCAACCTTATTCCAATCAGGTCATCCCTCTCCTCTAAGACCAAGATGACGGCTGTTCTATTCCTTCTGATTTCTCCTGACACATTTTTGCCCCAGGTCTAGTTCCTCTGATCTGACTTGGACACAAGCAGTGTGTATTGGACGATACCCTGCCTCTTGTGCCTGGGGCACCTTGGTTGAAATTACAACTCTTTTTCAGGTGGTAACAGTATCAATGCTATGACATCAGCTCCTCCATCTCAGAGTACACGTTCTTCAATGGGAGACAGAGGAGAAGATCCTACAGTGTCTGACAGCCTTTCTGGCTGTGCTGATAAGCCAAGTATGTTTTCCTCCTGCCCCATTTGTGAGGTTACAATTTTCATGTGATCCATGTTTATTCAGGAGTGCCTCTTCAACCTGAACTTTGTACATCACATAAAACGTAGAACACAGAACATTACAGTGCAGTACTGGTCCTTTTACCTTGATGCTGAGCTGAACTGTTGGACCAATCTGAAACCCATCTAACTTACACTATTCCATTGTCTTCTTTCTGTCTATTCAATGACCATTTAAATCCTGTAAAGTTGGCGAGTCTACTACTGTTGCAGACAGGGTGTTCCATGCGCCTACTCTCTAAGTAAAGAAACTACTTCTGACATTTGTCCGACATCTATCTATCACCCCTCAATTTAAAGCTTTGTCCCCTCGTGCGAGCCATCACCATCTGAGGAAAAAGGCTCTCACTGTCCACCTGACCTAACCCTCTGATTATCTGATATGTCTCATTAAGTCACCTCTCAACCTTATTCTCTCTCATGAAAACAATCCCTTGAAGATCTATGACTCCTCAAGAGGCACCTCTTGGTTCGAGATCAGTCAAAGAATCAACAAATGTGGTCTGTTCAAAAGCAAGGGTCATTAGTTTATTGAATTAACGCAATTCTATCCAGCAATACAGAGATTGAAGCTTCTGTGTTCCATGGTGAAGTTGCGCAATTACATTCAAAAATTACATGTTATTTATATGTTTTTATAAGATGCAGTAGAGCCTTAATTCCAAGAAAAGACCAATCACATATAATAAGGTGATATGATTTATAGCAAGTTAATCCAATGATATTTCCTGGGAAAGGATTCTTATTTACGTAAATCATCATGCCACGGTAGCAGTTCAAGGTTAGTTTGAATGGTTAATTGATGTGTCAGTGTTCATTTTATGAAAACTCTATTGTCCTCTTATCTTTGGATTTCAGCTTAATTCTGCAAAACAGCAGTACAAGTTCACAGGGTTCAATCACTACTCTGAACCATTTTCTTGTATTCTTTTAAATTGAACAGCCAATTTGTGGTTAGTAAGAATCTACATATACTTGTTGCTACTAATAGTAACCTAAGTTCAAATTTTAGATTCCACATTCCCCCCTTTGGTCATTCCATGACCAAACCGTAAAGACATGGATCAAAATATTCCAATTCGATGGCAGCGAAAGATTGCCATACTTCTTCCTGCGAAGAGGAACCAAGGGCAGGCAATGGTGTTTCCTCATCATAATTTAAGTGTAGAAGAAGCATTTTCTAGGTGGAACCAATGTTGTCAATAGAAGCTAATATTTTAGCAATAATACACTTAACTATAGCAATACCAGCAAAAAGACCAACTAAAAATAGCTGCATAGATAGCCATATTAAATTACTTACAGTATGGAAACAGACCCTTCGGCCCAACAAGTCCACACCGACCTGCCGAAGTGCAACCCACCCATACATTTGCCCCTTCACCTAACAGTACGGGCAATTTAGCATGGCCAATTCACCTGTCCTGCACATCTTTGGACTGTGGGAGGAACCGGAGCACCTGGAGGAAACCCACTCAGACACGGGGAGAATGTGCAAACTCCACACAGTCAGTCACCTGAGGCAGGAATTGAACCCGGGTCTCTGACGCTGTGAGGCAGCAGTGCTAACCACTGTGCCACCATGCTGCCAGTTGTGCCATGAACCAAGACTCCAATCTCCCCATCCTGCACCTTCATTCATTTGGTTGACAAAAGTGTGGATGATATCTATATGTCTAGTAATGTTTTCAATAAGATTAGTGACCCCCATGATGCACTTTCCTTTGACTATGGCGCAAACTTCACCTTCCTTCGCAAGTATGTAATTGAGAGCATAGCAGTTTTGTTGGGTAAATAGGTGCAATTCTGAAAGCATGTCCCTAATTTCTATTAAGGCAGCAGTTGACTCATTTCCCAAAATCGTGAGTCCGCAAATGAGATAATTAACATTTTGATCACTAATATTTCCTGAAGACCCCCCAGTGAAATAAAGCTAAGAGTTGCATGTGCCAATGAGTGTGTTTTACTTCTTGATTCTTTGGATTCTTCCATTCTGCACAGAAGTTAGGAGAAACTGAATGTTTAAAAGGTGAATTACAATCTCGTTGCCAGGTAATTGGACAGGGAACAATAGTTGGAAAGAGTTACAGCACGAGGAGTACTTGCTCTATTTAGGACAAGGTGCCTTATTATAACTGAAAAAAATGATATCCAGGTTTAGTATAGATAATCCCAGTAAGAAGTGGGCCTATCTTTGTGACTTCCTGGAGTATGTGGATAGCCCATGATTACATAATTTGCCCTGGGTGCTGAGGGTGAAAATATCTAATCGAATGAGGTGAGGATCTTGATAAGAAACTTGGTCAACATCCCAAAATGGTTCTACCCATCCAATAACTGGGAAAATATTAGTGCCATTACAGGTATCAATAATAAAGGTTAGTGTTGTTACCCAACTCATATAGGGTTTGAATACCAGTGGTAATAGGGATACATTTCTCATTCAGGCGTACGCATGAGATGCGAGTCCTTCAGTAGAGCAGTGACGACTAATACATTTAATCACAGCACAGGGAATAATTTTAGGCACTCTTACATAAGTGCACCCCCATCTCTTACTACTGTAGCAATTTGGATAGGATATTGCTGATTTATTGGAGGAAGTCCATAAACAAGTAGCAGGTGGAGAGAGGTGATAACTAAAAGCGATATTACGTCCTGTAAATACTTTAATACTATTCCATATGCTCATGTTAGGATTTGGAAGGATAAAAGGGCTCAGGGAGTCTCTTACAGAAATAAGGGCATAACAAACTATTTCATCCTCTCCAACTATTTTTTTATGGGTTGTTAGTGAAGGATAATATCCCCCCTTTGTCTCCTTTACTATGTGATCTATCTGAAAGGGGACAAAACTTTTCTGCCCAAAATCACCATCTGGTTTCTGCACTTAAGTCTAAATACTGTTAATTACAGCTGTAGGTCAGACCATTTAATTGGGCACAAAGTTAATGAATGTTTTTGTTCAAAGAAAATACAATATTATTAGTAGATTTTCCTTTTGATAGGATGAAAGCATGTCGATTCCCAAAGTCAGCTCCGAGGTAACATTAAAGAGATATTACTCCCCATTGGCCACATTTCAACACTTAAAGCCAGGGCCAGGCGTTTGTTCCTGCGGGGTTTTGCTGTCTTGTTACCAGTCTCAAAGGTGAAATGCTGAGGCCTGCCTGTCCACACTTTCAGGATCCCCTCGGGAAAAGGTTGTCCAGCAGGTTCTGCCCCCAATGAGTATCCTGGTTCCAATCAACCCTATGAGGGCTGGCATACAGCATTTGGGATCGCGAGGACGGTGGATATAATTTGTTTTACCTGTAACTTGCATCATGGTTCAGTCCGGTTCTGGCCATCCCAATAGAAAACTCACCTCATTTGCGACTGGAAATTCCTGGACTGGTTTGTCCTGTTGGTCTGGATCCTCTCAGTGACTCCAGGCAGAAAACATTGCAAAAACATATGGTTAAATAAAGGTAATTGAGCTTCTTGATTATTGTTCAATTGTTTGTCACTTCCATCAGATAGAGAGGCACATCTTTCAGTCATTCGTAGTCAGGCTATTCCCTGAATTTTACTGCATTTACATCTGTATCACCTTTGGACATATTGAGCAAATTTGGCCGGTTTGTTCTTGCAGTTAGAGGCATGTTTCATTAACATAAATCTAGTTACCGGGATAGGACCCGATTTAGGAAGACGCAGCTCACTCATCCCCATGATATCGGCTATGAAGACTGGATGCTTCATTTTCAAAAGAAGGAAAGGTTTGCAACAAGTGGATGGTTTAAATAAATGCTGGGGACAATCAGGAGATGATTGGATTCCCTACAGTGTGGAAACAGGTTCTTCGGCCCAACAAGCCCACACCAACCCTCCGAAGATCTTCCCTCCAAACCATGCAATATCCTAGTAAATCTCCTCTGAACCCCTTCTAAAGATTCCACTTCCTTCCGATAAGATTAGATTATCTACAATATGGGAACAGGCCCTTCAGCCCAACAAGTCCAGACCAACCTTCTGAAGTATAACCCACCCAGACGCATTCCCCAACCCTACATTTACCCCTGACTATGGGCAATTTAGCACGGCCAATCCATCTAACCTGCACATCTTTGGACTGCGGGAGGAAACTGGAGTGCCCAGAGGAAACCCACACAGACACAGGGAGAATGTGCAAACTCCACACGGACAGTCGCCCAATCAAACCCAGGTCCCTGGAATTGTGAGGCTGCAGTGCTAACCACTGAGCCACCGAACCACCCTTCTGGTAATGCAGTGACCAGAACTGAACACAATACTCCAAGTGTGGCCTCACCGGAGTTTTGAACAGCTGCAGCATGACCTCATGGCTCAGAAACTCAATCCCCCTACCATTTGCCACCTCTCAGCTCAGCTGTTCTATGTCCCGCTGTAAACTGCAAACGTCCTTCTGCAATATCCAGAGCTATACCAACCTTAGTGTTATCCATAAATTTAATAATCCATCTACACCCTCATCCAGGTCGTTTCTAAAAACGACAAACAACAGTAGACAAAAACAGATCCTTGTGTTACACCACTAGTAACTAAAATCCAGGATGAACATTTCCCATCAACCACCACCCTCTGTCTTCTTTCAGCTAGCCAGTTTCTGATCCAAAGTGCTAAATCACCATCAATCACATGCCTTTGTATTTTGTGCAATAGTCTGCCATGGGGAACATTATCAAACTCCTTACTGAAATCCATATATACCACATCAACAGTTTTACCCTCCTCCACCTGTTTGGTCATCTTTTCAAAGAACTCAATAAAGGCACGACCTATCCTTCACCAAACCGTGTTGACTATCCCTAATCAATGGCAATTATAGACCAGTCAGTCTTACGTCTGTAGTCAGCAAGGATTTGGAAAGAATTCTGAGGGATAGGATTCATGACTATTTGGAAAAGCATAGCATGATTAAAAACAGTCAACATGGCTTTATGAGGGGCAGGTCATGCTTCACAAATCTTATTGAGTTCTTTGAGGAGGTGACGAGACAGGTCCATGAAGGTCGAGCAGTGGATGTGGTGTATATGGACTTCAGGAAGGCATTTGATTAGGTTCCCATGGTAGGCCCATTCATAAAGTCAGGAGATATGAGATACAGGGAGATTTGCCTGTCTGAATTCAGAATTGGTTGGCTGACAGAAGACAGAGAGTGGTTATAGATGGAAAGTATTCTGCCTGGAGGTCAGTGTGAGTGGTGTCCCACAGAGGTCTGTTCTTGGACATCTACTCTTTGTAGTATTTATAAATGACTTGGATGGTGAGGTTGAGGGGTGGGTTAGTAAATTTGCTGATGACACAAAGTTGATGATAGCATCGAGGGATGTTGCAGCTGCAGCGCAACATTGACAGGATGCAGAGCTAGGCTGAGAAATGGCAGATTGAGCTCAACCTGGATAAATGCGAAGTGATGCATTTTGGAAGGTCAAACTTGAATGCTGAATATAGGACTAACGACAGGATTCTTGGCAGTTTTGAGGAATAGAGGGATCTTGGTGTTTAAGTGCATAGATCCCTCAAAGTTGCCACCCAAGTGGATAGGGTTGTTAAGAAAGCATATGATGCTTTGGCTTTCATTAACAGAGGGATCGAGTTTAAAAGCTGAGAGGTTTTGCTGCAGCTCTACAACACTTGGAATATTGTGTCCAATTCTGGTCACCCTATTATAGGAAAGATACGGAGGTTTTGAAGAGAATGCAAAGAAGGTTTACCAGGATGCTGCCTAGACTGGAGGACTTTCTTATGAAGAGAGGTTGACTAAGCTCGGACTTTTCTCTCTGGATGGAAGGAGGAAGAGAGGTGACCTGATTGAGGTATACAAGGTAATGTGATAGCCAGAGACTTTTCCCCAGGGCAGGATTGACTGGCACGAGGGGTCATAGATTTAAGATATTAGGAGGAAGATATAGAGCAGACGTCAGAGGTAGGTTCTTTACGCAGAGAATTGTGAATGCATGGAATGCATCGCCAATGGTGGTGGTGGAATCAGAGTCACTGGGGACATTTAAGCAACTGCTGGACATGGACATGGGCAACAATGAATTTTGAGGGGTGTGTAGGTTAGGTTATTTTATTTACATTAGGATTAATCCTCGGCACAAGATCATGGGCCGAAGGGCCTGTTCTATGCTGTACTTTTCTATGTTCTGTGTTCTATCCTTCATTGACCCTAATCTTACTCGAGTCATTATTTAGTTCCTGATAGACCAACAGAAAGCTTTAGAATTCTCCTTGATTGTACCTCACAATAACTTCCCATCTGCCTTCCTGGCTCTTCTTATCTCTTCTTTAGGTTTTTCCTGGCTAACTTGTAACTAGCAAGCGCTCTAACTGAACCTTCACATCTTATCCTTATATACACCTTCTTTTTCCTCTTTACAAGAGATTCAACGTCTTTAATAAACCATGCTCCCTCGCTCGACCACTTCCTCCCTCCCTGCCATATTGATCTAGGACACGTAGAAGCTGTTCCTTGAATAAGCTCCACATTTCAATTGTGACTATCCCCTGCAGTTTTCTTTCCCATCCTATGCATCCTAAATCTTGCCTCATCACAGCATAATTGTCTTTCCCCCAGCTATAACTCTTCCCCTGCGGTATATACCTATCCTTATCCAGCACAAAAGTAAACATAGCCAAATTGTGATCACTATCACCAAAATGCTCACCTACCTCCAAATCTAACACCTGGCCAGGTTCATTACCCAGTCCCAAATCCAATGTGGCCTTGCCTCATGTTGGCCTGTCTATATACTGTGTCAGAAAACCCTCCTGCACACATGGAACAAAAACAAACCCATCTAAACTACTTGAACTGTAGTATTTCCAGTCAATATTTAGAAAGTTGAAGACCCCATAACAACTACCCTGTTACTCTCACTCCTATCCAGAATTATCTTTGCTATCATTTCCTCTACATCTCTGAAACTATTCAGAGGCCTATAGAAAACTCCCTACAGGGTGACCTCTCCTTTCCTGTTTCTAACCTCAGCCCACACTACCTTGGTCGGTATCCTTTCTGCAACCGTAATACTGTCCTTGACTAGCAATGCCACACCTCCCCCTCTTTTACACAATCTTTTCCACAATCTGTTCTTACTAAAACATCTAAATCCCAGAACCTGCAATAACCATTCCCGTCCCTGCTCTGTCCATGTCTCTGAAATGGTCACAACATTGAAGTCCTAGGTACCAACCCATGCTGCAAGTTCACCCACCTTATTCTGGATGCTCCTGGCATTAAAGTGGACACACTTCAAACCACCTTCCTGCTTGCATGTGAACTCTTGCGTCCTTGAAACCTCATTTATGACCTCACTACTCTCAACCTCCTGGACACTGAAACTACAATTTAGATTCCCATCCCCCTACTGAATTAGTTTAAACCCTCTCAAAGAGTATTAGCAAATTTTGCCCCCCCCCCCCCCCCAGCCCCAGAATATTGGTATACCTCTGGTACAGGTGTAGACCATCCTATTTGTAGAGGTCCCACCTACCCCAGAATGAGCACCAGTTATCCCTCTTGCACAATCCCTGTAGCCACATATTCAACTCCTCTCTCTCCCTATTTTTCACCTCTAGCATGTGGCATGGGCAACAAACCAGAGATAATAACTCTGTTTGTTATAGCATTAAGCTTCCAACCTCACTCCCTGAATTTCTGCTTTAGATTCCCACCTTTCTTCCTACCTTTGTGGGGCGGCACGGTGGCACAGTGGTTAGCACTGCTGCCTCACAGCGCCAGAGACCTGGGTTCAATTCCTGCCTCAGGCGACTGACTGTGTGGAGTTTGCACATTCTCCCCGTGTCTGCGTGGGTTTCCTCCAGGTGCTCCGGTTTCCTCCCACACTCCAAAGATGTGCAGGTCAGGTGAATTGGCCATGTTAAATTGCCCGTAGTGTTAGGTAAGGGGTAGATGTAGGGGTGGGTTGCGCTTCGGCGGGGCGGTGTGGACTTGTTGGGCCGAAGGGCCTGTTTCCACACTGTAAGTAATCTAATCTAATCTAATGATTTGGGGCTGCTCCCCCTCCCTCTCAAAGCTTCCGAAAACATGATCCCAGACATCCCGAACCCTGGCTCCTGGAAGGCAAAACACCAACTGTGAGTCTCTCTCATTCCCACAGAACCTCCTATCTGTTCCCCCAATCAATGGTGTCCCCAATGATTAATGCTCTGCTCCTCTCCCCCTTCCTTCTGAGCAACAGGGACAAACAAATTCTGTGCCAGAAACATATACCTCAGGGCTTACCGTGGTAAGTCACCACCACCACCCACACCTCCCCCCCCACCACCCCACGTCCAACCAACAATTTCCAAAACAATATACTTTTTATTGAGGGGAACCACCACAAAGGATGCCTGCACTGCCTGCCGGCTCCCTTACTGTAACCCATTTGTCTTTTTCTTGTACCTGAGGGTGTCACTACCTCCCTGTAACTCCTCTCAATAAAACCCTCCACCTCCTGAATGATCTGAAGTTCATCCAGCTCCAGCTCCAGTTCCAGTTCCCTAACATGGTTTTCAAGGAGTTGCAGTTGGGTGTACTCCCCGCAGATGAAGTCAGCAGGGAAACTAGTGGTGACCCTTACCTCCCACATTCTACAGGAGGAAAATTCAACTGCCCTAACCTCCATCCCCACTATTCTAAATTCCCAAATGTGATGTGACCTCGCAGTGATCGTGCCTCGTACACATGCAAAGCAATTTCCCTGTTTTCAATACCAAACTTCATCCACTGAAGTAAGCTGTCTGTTGCTTAGGGGTGGCATGTGGCTGTCATTGGTGTTCCTGATGACATTTCACCATTCTCCCCCAGGGCCAGGAATATCACGTACAACCTGATGCAAAGCCTTCTCCCAAAGAGCAACTCTGCTCCCCTTAATAATATGCTATACGCTATGGTTTCAAATGGCATACCCCAAATGGCAGTCTTTTATAGTGCTACGATCTGTTATGGTATTAATTGTGGCATACGTCTGTCACAATTGTGAGTATGCATGGCTCATCTCCAGATTCATGAAGGACAGTTGCCCCCATCAGTTTTGCATACAAATCCTCTTTACATGAGATTGTATTTATCCAGCTGTGAGGAGCCATTTATCATTTGTTTAAAACCTCCACAAAGGTGAACCGACCTATCTGGTTTCAGAATCGGTACAACCAGTGCTGCCCATTCCGCAAACTGTTTTGAGGATTCCTTCACTTTCCAGCCTCCAAATTTCTGCCTCTACTTTTGCACAGAAAGCAAATGGAGCGGGCCTTGCAAAATCGTGGAATTTCTTCCTGGTCAACATGTAAGGTGGCCTTGCCTCCTTTGATACTCCCTAGATCTTCCTGAAAAACTTCTGGATATTTAATTAGGAATTCATTCAGGCAGCCATTTTCTAATTGAAAAATGTCGAGCCAATGAAGGTGTATCGTTCTCAAACAATTCTACCTCATCAAGCTTGGGCCCTTAGCTTTTACTACAATCAGTGGTAACTGCACCAACTGCTTCTCATAAGAGACCAAAAGTGAAGTTGTACCCTTCATCTTTAATGGTTCCCCCCAGCATACATTCTCTGCAAATTTAAGGGTTGGAGTCCAGAGCAAATCTTGTTTAAAACTGCAACCATTGATACAGCTCTGCCGGTAACAATCTCCATGAGAACTAGGTGACTGTTTAACCAGACATTTATTTTGATTGTTTCTGATTTGGATGTTGCTCAGCAATTTAACCGTTCCAAACCACATGTTCACTCTCCCGGATACAGGTCTATGAGTTATCTTATTCAAGGCCTTATTGGACTCCTTTGCTGAATCAAAAATGTACCAACAGCAACTACAATGACTTGCCAGCCCAGCTCCTGAAGAACATTTTCACCATTTTGCTGAGGCTCAGCTTCTTTTTAGGTTTTTCTTGTTGATATGTCTTATGTAAGGCTCTGCAATTGACTACACTCAAGTGGTGTTTCCCAGGCTCAATCAGACAGGTGAGAGTGTTCACTTCCATGAGGGATAACTTGGTGTGGGGTGTCACGGTGGCTCAGTGGTTAGCACTGCTGCCTCACAGAGTCCCAGGTTCAATTCCAGCCTCAGGCGACTGTGTGGAGTTTGTACATTCTCCCCGTGTCTGCATGGGTTTCATCCAGGTGTTCTGGTTTCCTTCCACAGTCCAAAGATGTGTAGTTCAGGCGAATTGGCTATGCTAAATTGCCCAATAGTGTTAGGTGCATAAGTCAGAGGGAAATGAGATTGGGTGGGTTACTCTTTGGAGGGTCAGTGTGGACTTGTTGGGCTGAAGGGCCTGTTTCTACACTGTAGGGAATCTAATCTAATCTAATAACTCATATGTTCCACTTGCCGCATTTTCTAATGATAAAGTCAGTTATCGTTCCTGTTTGAAGACCAGTTTGGCTTCAGCTTTTGCATCTCAGCATCTCATTCAGGATTATCTCAAAATCCTTTCCCTCTGCAATATCTTAACTTCACCAAAAATCCCAATATGGATTCCCTTCATTCTTGAACTCAAAATGGCTTCTCAGAATTAGAGGAGGTTTGGGGTTTTAATTTCCCTTAACTGAATCTGTCAAGTCTTGAAAAGTTTTATTATCTGTTGCTTCAGGGAAAGTTAGGCTCCTAATACTGAAGATACTGTCAGGAGAAGTACATGTTGCTTTTCATCTGCCCCAATGTCATTCACCCAGAAAGAATTCTTTCCACATAACAAGCCCAGTCTTAAATGGCAGGATCAAATGAATCAAACTTCCCAGATAAAGGCATGGTGCCAGAAAAAGAACATAGAACAGTTCAGCACAGGAATGGGCCCTTTGACACACAATGTTTTGCTGTACTTGACCCCAAAAACAACTAATCATTTCCGCTTGCTTGGTCCATATATTGCATATTCATGTGCTTAACTAAAAGTCCTTTAAACCCAGTATCATATCTGCCTCCATCACTGCTCCTGGCAGCATGTTCTAGACTCCTGTCACTTGCTGTGTAAAAAATTTGCCCCTCACAACTCCTTAGTCCAACTCAAAAGATAACTGTTATGAATGAGTGTTCTTCAGAAGCGTATACTCGTGACTGAAATAACTGCGCAGCAGCCAGTATCTGAAATGTCAGCTCTCCTGCTCTTTGGATGCTTCCTGACATGCTGTGCTTTTCCAGCATCACACTCTTGACTGTGTATTTTGTACTGTGTATTTTGAACTATCTTCTTAGTTGAGGAGTGACTCCAAGCTGGCTCGACATACAGCCAGTTTGTGGCCATAATTCAGTTACGTTTAGTTTAGCAATGGAAAGGGATAGGTACATGCCACAGGACAAGAGTGGGGCAAGTGCAATTATAATTATAATTCTTAGGCAAGAATTAAGATGCATAGAATGGGGTAGCAAAATGCGGGGGATGCAGACAATGGAAATGTGGAGATGGTCTAAGGGACAGATATTGCGTGTTCCCTGTCAGGCAGGGAGGAAGTAATAAGGTAAGGAAACCGTGGTTTACTAAAGAAATTGCATTTCTCATTAAGCAGAAGAAGGAGGCTTATGTGTTGATGAGGCAAAATGGTTCAGATGAGGTGATGGAGAATTACAGATCAGCTAGACAGGATTTAAAGAGAGAGTTAAGAAGAGCAATGAGAGGACACTAACAGTCTTTAGCAAATAGAATAAAGGAGAACCCTAAAGCTTTCTATAGGTATGTGAGGAACAAAAGGATGATTACGGTAGGAATAGGGCCAATCAAAGACAGGAGTGGGAAGTTGAATGTGGACCCTGTGGAGATCGGAGAGGTGCTAAACGAACATTTCTCCTTCAGGAAAAGGAGAATATTGTAGAGGAGAAGAATGAGGTACAAGGTATTAGACTAGAAAGGATCAAGGTTAGTTACGAACGGATGTGATCAATTCTAGAACGAGTGAAAGAAGAGAAGCCCCCTGGGTTGGATGGGATTTATCCGAGGATTCTCTGGGAAGCTAGGGAGGAGATGGCAGAGCCTTTGGCTTTGATATTTGAGTCATCATTGTCTACAGGTTTAGTATCAGAGGACTAGAGGATTGCAAATGCTGTGCCCTTGTTCGAGAAGGGCAGTAGAGATGACTCAGGTAATTATAGACCAGTGAGCCTTACTTCTGTTGTAGGAAAGGCTTTGGAAAAGATTATAAGAGATGAGATTTATACTCATCTAGCAAACAAAAATTTGATTTCAGATAGTCAACATGGTTTCTTCAAGGGCAGGTCGTGTCTCACAAACCTCATTGAGTTTTTTGAGAAGGTGACCAAGCATGTAGATGAGGGTAGGGCAATTGATGTGGTATACATAGACTTCAGGAAAGCCTTTGATAAGGTAGGCTATTGGAGAAAATGCAGAGGCATGGAATTGAGGGTGATTTAGCAGTTTGAATTAGAAACTGGCTTTCTGAAAGAAGTCAGCGAGTGGTGGTTGATGGAAAATATGCAGCCTGGAGTCTGGTTACTAATGGTGTGCCGCAAGGATCTGTTTTGGGTCAACTTTGTCATTTTTATAAATGACTTAGATGCAGGCATAGATGGGTGGATTAGTAAATTTGCAGACAACACTAAAGTCGGTGGAGAAGTGGACAATTTGGAAGAATGTTACAGTTTCCCAGGGGGACTTGGATAAACTGCAGAAATGGGCTGAGAAGTGGCAAATGGAGTTCAATGCAGCTAAATGTGAGGTGATGCACTTTGGGAAGAATAACAGGAAGGCAGATGGGTCAATGGAAAGATTCTTGGTCGTGTGGATGTGCAGAGGGATTTTGGAGTCCATGTACATAGATCCCTGAAAGTTGCAATCCAGGTTGATAGTGCTGTTAAAAAGGCATACGGTGTGTTAGGTTTCATTGGTAGAGGGATTGAGTTCTGGAGCCGCAATATCATGCTGCAACTAGTGCGGCCACACTTGGAATATTGTGTACAGTTCTGGTCGCCATATTTCGGAAAGGATGTGGAAGCATTGGAAAAAGGTGCAGAGGAGATTTACTAGGATGTTGTCTGGTATGGAGGGAAGGTCTTATGAGGAAAGGCTGAGAGACTTGGGTCTGTTCTCATTGGAAAGAAGACGGCTAAGAGGGGATTTGATACAGACACACAAGATGATCAGATGATTAGATAGGGTAGACAGTGAAAGTCTTTTCCCTCGGATGATGACATCTGCTTGTACAAGGGGGCATAACTACAAATTGAGGGGTGATAGATTTAAGAAGGTGTCAGAGGCAGGTTCTTTACTCAGAGAGTGGTAAGGGCGTGGAATGCCTGACCTGCCAATGTCGTTAACTCAGTCTAATTAGCGAGATTTAAACAATCCTTGGATAAGCACAGGGATAATGTAGGGGGATAAGCTGAGAATAGTTCACAGGTGCGCGCAACTTTGAGGGCCGAAGGGCCTGTTCTGTGCTGTATTGTTCTGTGTTCTATGTTCTACTGTTGGTTTCTGATTTTTTGGTAGATCTAGATTCCTGAACTGGCTGATTTACACATCCAGTTTGTTACTGAGATCTCTTTATTGAGGACTGGTTTCCAAACTAGCTGATCCACACAGTCAATGTGTTCTTGGTGCATTTCAGTTCTCATTAGGGAACTGTTGTTTCACTGGATGGTTACAGCTTGTGTGTTACTCTTCTCTTGTACTGTGAGAAAAAGACAATGCTGATTTTGTGGCAGGGCTTAGCTCTTGCACTCTGGGTTTCTTTCCTTTTTGTATGTGTTTTCACTTTTTGGTGTTTGAACTGATTCCCTGTGAGTTAACTATATCTTTCCAGATGAACTGTTCCTCTGTAGGTAGGCCTGGCCCTCTGTGGGTGGATTAGGGCTCTGTAAAGACTCAACAGATGTGTGTGTGTGTGTGTGTGTACTGGAAGGTGAGCATTTGCTACATGCTGGAGTGGACTCTACTTTTGGGAGTAGATCAAGCACCTGTGAGTTAACTGCACCTTTACAATAAACTGTATTCCTGTGAGTAGGCCTAATACCCTGTGAATGGTCTAGGCCACTATGGAGACTGAATATCTGTGTGTGTGCTGTGGGATGTGCATTTGCAGCCTTCAAACATGGACTCTGCAAACTGGATTGGATTCTGCCTTCAGTTGTGGACTCTGTTTCTGACATGGACTCTGCATACTTGAGTGGACTCTGTTCCTGGTAACAGACTGTGCATATTCAAAAAAACTCTGTTTTTGATAATGGACTATGTGTACCAGAGGGGGCTCTGTTTTTGGTAATTGACTCTGCTATTTTGCTTGTTGAATTTATCAACTGCACTGTTTTCTGTGTCCCTGGGTCTGGGAGGCCTCACTGTGAGCCAGGATTCTCAAAGGTCATCCCAAAAGCTGTCACCCTGAGAGCCGATGGATGGATAGGCCATCATGTAAACCAGAAGGTGTGTAGGCTGCCCCAAGAAAGAGAGTCGGCCATTCAGATGCCGGTCCCCCCCGAGAACCAGAAAGTGGGTAGGCCATCCCGATGCCAGTCCCCCTGAGAACCAAAAGGTGGGTAGGCCATCCCAAAGCCAGTCCCCCCGAGAAGCAGGAGGTGGGTAGGCTGTCCTGAACGCTGTTGCCCCAAAGAAAGGGTAGGATGGGCCGTCCTAGAGGTGGCCTGAATGTGCGTAGGGGCACGCCGTGTTGCCAGAAGGCTTCCCTGTGCACCCTCTTCCCAGGGAGGGGGAACAGGCTGTCCTAGAGGTGGTCAGAAGGTATGTTGGGGTGGTTCACAGGCCGCTTGGTGCATCAGGTTAGGTGAGAGCCAAATGGTGCGTAGGGGTGGACGGAGAAGCCAGAAGGTGCATGGGCTGGACCGAGAACTGGAAGCAGCGTAGGGGCAGGCTGCCTTTGATTGGTCAGAAGGTGGGAGGCACAGGTGGTTTACTGGGTTGCTGAGGGGATTTGACTTCTATGCATTGTTTCTTATTTGATTGAATTGTCTTGTATGTGTTACTGTTACTGTTGTGATGACTGAAGGTGGGATTTGAGGTTTGTCCTTCCATCCCTGTTAACTGATTGAGGTTTAGCCTTTCTGCCTTTTCCCCTTAATTTTTTTTTGTGAAATGCTGCTTTTTGTTTATTGTTCACTGTTTGTAATTGTAGTGGTTTATAAAATAAAATATATATATATATATATCACCTGGAAAAGAATATATAACCAGGAGATTAAGATCTTCTCAGTTGAGGACTGACTCCAAGCTGGTTGGCCACACAGCCAGTGTGTACTGCTGCTGCTGGTTTCTGTTTTTCTGGGGGTAACCTGATTCCTGAACTGGCTGATTTGCACATCCAGTTTGTTATTGACATCTCTTTATTGTGGACTGGTTTCTAAACTAGCTGGTGCACACAGTCAATGTCTTCCATGTGTATTTCAGTTCTCATTAGGGAACTGTTGTCTCACTGGCTAGTTACAGTGTGTCTGTTACTCTTTTTTGTGCTTTACTTTGAGAAAGGACCAAACTGATTTTGTCTCGACTCAGCCCTTTCACTCTGAATTTTAGTGTCTACACTTCCATTTTTGCATGTGTTTTCACTTCTTTGGCATTTGTCTGAGCCCTTGTGAGTCAACTGCACCTTTCTGTGGGTAGGCTGTTGGGTGGATTAGGCCTCTATAAAGACTGAGCACCTGTGTGTGTGCTGGGAGATGAGTGCTGTCATCCTGAAGAAAGGCTGGGATGGGATGCCCATGAGGTGGCTAGAAGGTCTGTCAAGGCGCCCAAGAGCCAGACGGTGTGTAGAGGCAGGCCCTGGGTCCAGAAGGTGCATAGGCTGCCCTGTGAGCCCTCTTCCCAGGGAGGGGGAATGGGCTGTCCTAGAGGTGGCTGGAAAGTGTGTCAGGGCAGTCCACAGGCCAAATGGTGTGCCAGGTTGAGTGAGAGCCAGATGGGTGCGTAGGGGCAGACCGAGAAGCCATAATGAGCCTGATGTGGACTGAGAACCTGAAGGGGCATAGGGACGGGCTGTCTTTGAGTGGCCATAAGATTGAAGGGATGGTGGCTTGCTAGGTTGATGGGGGGGAGGGAGGGGGGTCTATATTCCATGCAATTTCTCTCATTTGATTGGTCTGTCTTGTCTGTTTGTTACTGTTACCTTTTTAACTGAAAATTGGATTTGAGGTTCATCCACTTTCTGTTAACTGATTGAATGGTAGGGTTTGGGGTTTAGCTTTGCTGCCCTTCCCCTGTAAATAGTGTTTTTTTTTGTGAACTGCTGCTTTTTGTTTGTTGTCAACTGTCACTGTTTCATAAAATATAACCAGGAAATTTGAATCTTCTCAGCTGAGGACTGACGACAAGCTGGCTGGCCACAGCCAGGTTACTGTGCATTAGTAAATAAAGGGGAACAGGAACTGGCCTCCCCTGTGCAGTTATTTCCTATAGAGTGTGTTGTGGACCCAACAAGACCCCTTCAATATTTTTAAGAGGTGGCTTAGACCCTAAATTTTTCTTATTTTAAAGGTAGATGTGAAGTCCATAATGCAACTGGTCAAATGACTTGATTTATTTAAATACTGTGGTTAAAATACAAACAAAAGGAAGAGGAATTTAGAATAACTAAACTGGAAAACTTAATTGAATGATAGTTACAGTACATGTCAATAATTAACTTTTCTGTATGGTAACATCCTATGAACACATCCTTGGCAGAAAGGTAAATTCAGACCGATTCTTACAGGTAATTTTCCAATTCAGAGGAAATAACATCAAGAAACATCTCAGGGAATGTAGCAGCTCAGAATCATTTTACTGAAGCTCTTTTGGGATCCAAAAGATCTTTTGACTACTACAACTAAAGAACACGAGAAAGCCTGCTCTGTGAGACCTGGCCACGCGGTTGTTGCAATTGTTTCTTAAAACAGCAGCTGAAAGGCTTCTCTGACTGTTGACTCAGGCCATCTCCTGTAGCCACTTTGGTACCTCAACCTTTGCACCCTCTCTTCAAAAAAGCCCAAGACAAAATAACCTTTCTGAAGTGACAGCATTGTCACAATTATAAGTAGGAACTAAACTCTGTGGCACCACTTAAAGAATAGAATCCCTACAGTGTGGAAACAGGCCCTTAGGCCCTGACATGCTGTGCTTTTCTGGCACCACACTCTTGAATCCGATCTCCAGCATCTGCAGTCATCATTTTCCCCTACGGCCCAACAAGTCCACACCAACCCTCTGAACAGTAACCCATGCAGACCTATTTCTCTCCCTAATTATACTACATTTACTCTGACTAATGAACCTAACCTACACATCTCTGACCACTATAAGCAATTTATACTGGCCAATTCACCTAACCTGCACATCTTTGGATTGTGGGAAGAAACCAGAGCACCTGGAGAAAACCCACACAAGTTAAATCTTGCCAACCAGATAAACATTCAATGTATCTGATTCTCTGCATTCTTTTGGTTAGCCAATTCTCTATTCAAGCTTATAAATTACCACTAATCCCATATAATCAAACCACGCACATTACCTTTCAAGTGGTACTTTATCAAATACACATGCACACATACACGCGCACATGCAGACTATGCACACGCATGCAAAGTTTGATGTGAACACTTTCAAAACTACATACAAGTTCTTCTTGTCCTCCCTCTCTCTCTCTCTCTCTCCAAAAACATATCCAAGCTCTAACAGCAGGAAAACATTGACTGAAAGTCAACGCAGTTCCGATCAAAGATTTTCTATGAATTTCACCAAGGTTAGTTCAGTGTTTCACTAAAGGCAAATGCAAGGTCATTGTTGGTTAGACACAATTCCTCAGCATGATCCCAATTCCCTCTCCTTCCATTGCAATTTAGGACTTAGCCTGTTTTTCCCTACCTCTGCTCCTTAAATGAAAGACGGAAAAAAAAAGCAGCTGCTTGGTACTGTATAATACCCATGTTAATTAGTTGCTTATTTTGTAAGATAGAAGTCAATTTATTGCCATCAGGTTTTGTTTATTACTGAGCAAGTTATCCACATTTTCTTCATGTTCCTTTCTGGCCCTGACCTAATGTCCTAAATCCCAGCCAAGGCAGGTAAAGCAGTCTTCTGGACTCAGGCCTTTTGCTTCACAGAATAGCATCAATCCCCCTCACTTTACTATCACCTACTACCAATATTTTTATTGTTCCCAATACTGGATTGGCATCCAGTACCATGGTACTATCATTAGTTTGTATACTCACCCTGCAGATGAGTATGCAGGTTAACCAAACAGATTGAGAGAGCCTCAAAACTATTGGATAGCTGCTAAGATTGACTTTCCTTTACCCCTATCCTGTGGATCTCCTCATTAGCATCACTCACAGTCACACTCTCCTGTCTCTGACTACTGACCAAATCAGAATACCCTAACATGGGTGTGGATGCCTCCTGTTATTAAAAAAGGTAACTTTCCCCTTCCCTTATATGTCACAATGCCTGTACTTCAACTTCAGGCTCATAACTTCTAAGCTAAAGATGCTCAAATTTCAAACACTTGCTGGTTCACTTTGGTACTTAGGGGTCCAACATGCTGCAGCCTTAACAAACCAAACAAACTGCCATCCTTAATGTGTTTGAATTATTTTATTACATTATTCATTGACTTACATTTGCTTTAATATATTTTATATATTTCATTAACCTTACCATGAGTCGTTACTAGTCAGGGGTCCTGATTTATGAATGTCTGACTTACAAACACTTATACTTACGAATGTGATCTCTTACATGGTTTTAATTTTTTGTTCAATCTTGTTCAATTTTAGTTTTTTTTTGTGCTTTTCTGCCTTGTGTTCTGACTTGCAAACACTCACGGTAAACAGACTCCTAAACCCACTGATTCTGACCTCCTTTCTCTCTGGCTCATGCTCACCCACTCTGTCTCTTCATCCCTCTGTTTATTTATCTCTGTCTCTCTATATCATCTTTTTTTTCTACCTTTGTCTCTCTCCATCTCTGTCTTTCTGTGTCAGTTTCTGTGTCTGTCTCCTTCTCTTTCTATCTCTTTCTGTGCTTTGCTGTGTCTCTCACTATTGTTCTGTAACTCTCTCTACTTGCCTCTCGCTCTCTTTGTTTTCCTCTCTGAGCCTCCAAATCTCTTTCTATCTCAGCTTCTCTGTTTATCACCTTCTCTGTTTCTGTCTCCCTCTCCATCCATCATTCTGCTACTCTTTCTGTCTCTTTCTTATTTCATAGAAGTCATAGAATCCTTACATAGAATCCTGTAAGCAGGTCATTTGGCCCAACAAGTCCACACCGACCCATCAAAGAGTAACCCACCCAGACCCATTCCCCTATATTCTACATTTCCCCTGACTCACACACCAACCCTACACATCCTTGAACACTATGGGCAATTTAGCATGGCCAATTCACCTAATCTGTACATCTTTAGACTGTTGGAGGAAACCGTAGCACCTGGAGGAAATCCACGCAGACACGGGGGAGAATGTGCAAACTCCACACAGACAGTCTCCCAAGGGTGGGATCGAACCCAGGTCCCTGGTGCACAGTCACTGCGTCACCTCTTTTTCTTTGTTTCTGTTGCATTTTCTCTCATTCTTTGTGTTTCTCTCTCTCTATGTCTCTCTTTCTCTGACAATAAGCCCCTGTCTTTATCTATTTTTCTCTGGCTCTCACTCTCTTTTCCTGCCTCTTGTTTTCCATCTCTCACTGCCTTCTCCTTTGCTATCCCCATTTGTATCTGTCCTCTTTTGTTTTTGTCTTTCTGTGTCTCTGATTTCTTCACTGTTTCTGTCTCTTTCTCATCTCGTCATCTCTCTTCCTCCTCCCCGCCCCCTTCTTCTTGACCGTCCCTCTGTATGTATTTCTCTCTCAGTCTCACACATGTGTGCTGGCTTTCCTCTGCCTTTCTCCCTGTCACTCCCCCTCTAATTGTATTTCTTTTATTTTATTCTCTCCGTATGTATGTCTCTGTTCCTCTGTCTTCATGATCTCCCTACTTCTGTCTATTTGCATCATTCCCTCTTGCTCCCTCTCTCGTTCTCTCTATCTCTCTCACTAATTTTGTCCTCTTGGTCCTATTGTCAAGTGTCTCACTTTGTCAGTCTACCTGCCAAAGTCTTTCACACTAACCAACTTATTGTTGCTGTTACTATCTCACTTTTTCTGTGCGAATGTGTGTTTGTGTGTGTGTGTGAGTCTATATCGGTTTCTATCATTATCATTCTCTCCCTTGCTTCTTGCTCTGTTGCAGAGATCAAGTCCTGTTCACCAATAAATTACCCTTTGACATGGATATAGGGGCCAATACATAGAGGAACAGAGTGAGGTTGGGGAAAGGGAGTGCACTCTGTCAACTTGGGCAAAGGAGTGGATGATGAACTTGGGAACTGACCAGTGGGAAATGAGTAACAATGGATTTCAGGGAGTTTTCAATTCAATGCTTTAAAAAAAGTCCAAAACAAAAGGCCCCACCACTTCTCTGTTCTCCTCAATGCAGGCTTCATCTGCACTAAAACTTTAATGAAATGCTCAGGCCCTGTATTTTATCCTAGCAACAAGGTACATCCATAGTCTGTTATCATAGTGATAGATTACTCACTTGCTAGAATTATGGAATAAAGTAAGAAAATGCTGAAGCATTAATTAGCTAATTTGATTAAATGATAAATTTGAGCAAAAGGAAATTTCAGCATATTCTTCAATTGTTCTCTAAACTTAGCCTGGGTTACAACATAAATTGCACTGTTTGTGCAGCAACTCAGGAGTTGCAACATAAAGCCCAATTCCCGCACAAAGTTGTGCATCAGTACAGATCGATACCCCAACCAAAACATACGGATCCATATAGAATAAATCATAAATGTTGACCATAATACAATGAAATTAACAGAGATAACAAAGAGTAAAATGATGGATTTTCTTCGACTCTGCATCTCTGGGTCTCTGGAACTCTCCCCATTGCTGTGAGTCCGGAGTCTCCTGCGGGCTCTACTGGCCACTAAAATGTGTCTGATGGTGAAACCATTAAACAGCAGAATCAGGACAAATGGCATCCCTGGAGTTAGAATGTTGTAGAGGAACTCAATTGATACCATTACTGGAGACTCCAGAGCTTTGACTGTTACAGAACAAAACCAGGGAATGTTCCCCAGGATAAATCGCTTTTTGAACATAAAAAACCAGAAAATGTCCTTTAAACAGCTCAGCCCAGTTATTGTTCCCAGAACCACAGCTGCCATTTTCTCACTGCAAAATGTACTTTTCAGCTTCTGGCAACAAATGGCCACATAACGATCAAAGGTGAAAGTGACAGTAAACCAGACAGTACAGTCAGTGGCTGCATAAAGTAGGACGGCATGGATATTACACATGGGGAAAAAATGAAGAAAATTAAACTTATCTCTATAAACAATCGGAATGTGTCGCAGTATTAAGTCGAGGATAGTCACCAGTAGATCTGCCATTGCCATAGCCACTAAGTAACGAGTGACACAGTTAGATAGTCCGCACTTTCCATTAAACAGAATTGCAAGTGTCACTAAGTTAACTGTGAGGAAGACAAACAAATAATGTTATTATAATCAATTTATCTGCAAAGTTATCACATTGATTGTGGATGTGGTAAGATTTTCATTTGTGTCAATGATTGAGATAATTGCACCAAAAATAACAAGAAGAAAGGTTTTATTTATTTGAAACTATGAAATACCAAGCATAAGAAGTACCTTATCCCTGAGCACCCATGCACACATAAGAATAGATGATTTCTAATAAAGTAATGTAAACTGTATTACTAGAGATCAGGTTGAGGTCTCTACAGATTTTGAAATGGTAACTGAAAACATTGGTAGCCTGAAATATTATCTCCAAGTACCTTGAGGGAAAATGGAGGATGGAATTTTTTGGAGTTTTGCTTATGCTGTAGCCTACATTCTGTCATGGGAAAATGTAAAAGCAGGGAAAATATATTCACCCAGTTAACTGCCTCAAGTGTCTTATAAATGGTGTCACCTTTTCACTTCACTGCCAAGGAGCTGTTTGTTCTGTTCAATTAACTGATCATACAAAAATAATGTAAGTCATAGAATATCCAAACTGATGTCAGTTCTAGAATGTCAATTTTATTCATTATAAACTGTTGCCCTCACATATAACCATCATATCAGCTATCCATTGTCTACTCCATAAGAACATATGACCATAAGAAATAGGAACAGGAGTAGGCTGTTCTGCCACTGGGGCTTGCTTCACTGTTCAAACAGAATGATGGCTGATCCATCATTACTCACATCCACTTTCCTGCATTTTCCCCATAACCCTTGATTCCCTGACAGATGAAAAAACTATCTATCTCAGCTTTAAATGTACACAAGTCTCTCACCACCACAGCTGTCTGTGGCAAGGTTTTCCAAAACCTTACAACTCTCTGAGGGAAGAACTTCCTCCCATCTCAGCCTTAAATTGATGCTCCTTTATTCTGAGACTATGCCTTCTGATCCTAGGGGGAAAACATCCACTCTGTATTTACACTGTCAAACCCTTTAAGAATCTTATTTTCCATGAGATCACCTCTTATCCTTCAAAACTCCAGTGAGTACAATCCCAACCTATTTAGCCTTTGCTCATAAGATAATCTATCTATATCAGGGCTCATCCTTCTCTGAACTGCCTCCACTGAATTGATTGATTTCCTCAAATAAGGGAACCAAAACTGCTCCAGTAATTCAAATGCAGTCTCACTACCACCTTGTACAGTTGCAGCAAATCATCCCTAATGTTATACTCCAACCTTCTTGAAATAAGAGCCCAACATTCCTAATTACCAGCTTTCCTCACTACCTGCTGCATCTACATGCTAGCTTTTTGTGTTTTATGTATATACCATAAACCTCCCTCACCTTGAGAAGTTTCATAGCAATATGATAATGCTTGAGAATAGAAATGATTAGTTCTGATAGGAGCAATAGGATGAAGGAAACAACAGGTAATAGAGGGAGTCAGAAGTGATGAAAGGACTGATGCCTGTACTCATACACACATGCAGATGCATACAATCCACAAACAAAACCAATAAAACAACAAGGTCACCCTGCCCCTTAATCTTGTTACAGAACTGTGAGTGAATCCATAAAGTGAGATAGCTTGGATCTTACACAAACAGTCATAGAGTAAAACAGCTGGGAATCAAGCCCTTCGGTCTAAACAGATCCACACTGACCCTGGTGCCCACTCAGCTGGTCCATACTGCCCACGTTTGGTCCATATCCCTCTAAACGCTTTCCATCCATCTACCTGTCCAGATTTTTTTTTAATGTTGCTATTGTATCTGCCTCAACCACTTTCTCCAGCAGCCATTCCATATACACACTACTCTCTGTGTAAAGAGGGTGCCCCCCAGGTCCTTCTTAAATATTTCTCCTTTCACCTTAAACCTATGCCCTCAAGTTTTCAATTCCCCATCCTGGGAAAGAAGACTATATGCATTTATCCTGTCTATGGGGATGGAATAAAGCAAAATGAAACTACTACCTTAAAATAAATCAGAAAGTGTGTCAATATCACATGGAGGATAACGATCAGTAAATCTGCCACTGCTCTATCATTTACTCAAGAATGTGGGAGCCTATTCAGCACCTCAAGTGTGTTAGACAGCAAAAGAAGATTCAGTCCCACATTCCTGCTGTTCAGGAACAGGGTGAAAGTTGGAGTTGTCAGTCACACAGAAAATGGATTTTGCCTAAGGGCAGGCTATTCATCCTCCTTATCCTTACATTCAATAAAAAAGAGAGAACCTTGTACAGCTTGTGACACAGGAGGGTTGGAAACATTTGCTGTCACAAGCCTATTGCAAAGGGTGAAGAAGAATTATTTCTCACAAGCCTGTTACACAGTAATGAGAATTCAGCCTTTTGGGATTGTTGCAGAGGAACAGACAATGCCCTCTATCCCCGGGAACCTGTTACAGAGAAAGGGGAAGAATCTATTCAGCCCATTGAGCAAGTTACACATCATTTGAAAGGGGCCATTTTGTTCTTCAAGCATCACACATAGAAATGGGCAGAAAGCAATTGGATTATCGAAACCAATTACAAAGGTATAGCAGAAAGCCATTTAGCTTCTTGAGCCTTTTACACATTGAATGAACACTTTCATTCAGGCTCTAGATCATTTTAAACAAGAACACAAGCCAGTAGTTCTTACCTTATGACACATCTACCAGAACAACAGGTGGATACAAAGCCTTCACATGCTGTTACACTTGAACAAGCGAAGCTTTCAAATGTTGATCTCTATTGATCAAGGGGAATGCACTGATGTCTGAACAGCATTTGCCTAAGATTGCATCTGTGTACTGTGTTTGGAATTTTGGTCTTCTTACTTGAGAAAGTATATAATTGCATTGGAGCAATTCAGAGAAGTTTCCCTTGACTGATGACTGTGATGAAGACTTATCTTATGACAAATTATTGAGCAGCTTGGGTTAATAGCAACTAGAGTTTACAAGAATGAGAGGCAAACTTATTCTAATTTCTAAGATCTGAAAGGACCTCTCAGGGTGAGAGATAGTTCCCCATTAGATATGTTGAGAACCAGGAAACACAGTTTAATAATGTGGGGTATTCCATTTAAGAAAGGTGTAAGGAGGAATTTCTTCTTTTTGATGGTCATTGGCATCCCCACCTTTCAGTTGTCTTCCCCAGAGAGCAGAGGAGGCTGGCTTTGACAGGCAATTCATTGACCTGTGAGCAAATGGTTGTGTTGGATAGTTTTGATTGAATGGTCTCTTCCCGCTCCTTTTTGTTCTTTTCTCAAATCAAAAGGAGGAAATGAGTTTGGAATTCAAGACACAGTTTTAATAAATTGTGATTCTACCTTGAAGGTTAAGGATATCTTTTTTCCTTTGTGTATGTGATCTGTGGATTACTCTTCCCCAGACAGCCACGGAGATTAAGTTCTTAAATATATTCTAGGATTTGATTAATGGATTTTTGCTTAAAAAGAGAATCACTTGTTGCAGGCATTAGACAACAAAGTGGACTTCACGCACAGTCAGATATTTTCTAATCGTAAAGAAGCACAAAAGATAAATGTTCCCAAGGCATTCGATACTTATGTGAGGAAGAGGAGGATGGCCAGAGTTAGGATAAGGCCAATCAGGGATAGTGGAAGGAACTTGTGCCTGGAGTTGGAGGAGGTATGGGATGGTCCTTCATGAATACTTTACTTCAGTATTCACTAGTGAGAAGGACCTTGTCATTTGTGAGAACAGCATGAAACAGGCTGATATGCTCAAACAGGTTGATTTTATTGGCAATTTATTGGAGAGGATTCTGGTAGACAGGATTAAGGATTATTTGGAAAAGCATAGCTTGATTAGACATGGTCAACATAGCTTTTTGAGGGGCAGGTCACACCTCACAAGCCTTGTTGAATTCTTTGAAGATATGACAAAACACAGAGCAGTGGATGTGGTGTATATTGGTTTAAGCAAGGCGTTTAAGAAGGTTCCCCATTGTAGGCTTATTTAGAATGTATGGTGGCATGGGACACAGAGAAATCTGGCTGTCTGGACACAGAATTGACTGGCCTATAGAAGACAGAGGGTGGTAGTAGGAAAGCATTCAGCCTGGAGCTCAATGACCAGTGGTATTCTGGGATCAGAAGGATCCGTTTTGGGATTCTGCTCTTTGTGATTTTTTATAAATGACCTGGATAAAAAAGTGGAAGGGTGGGTTAGTACGTTTGCTGATGACACAAAAATTGGTCGAGTTGTGGATAGTATGGAGGGCTGTTGTAGGTTGCAATGGGCCATTGACAGGATGCAGAACTGGGCTGAGGAGAAGCAGACGGAGTTCAACCTGGAACAGAGTGAAGTGATTCACTTTGCAAGGTCAAATTTAAATGCAAATTACAGGATGAAAGCAGGATTCTTGTCAGTATGGAGGAACAGAGGGATATTGAGGTCCATATCCACAGATCGCTCAAAGTTGCCACCCAATTTGATAGGGTTGTTAAGAAGGCATATGGTATGTCGGCTTTCTTTAGCAGGGGGATTGAGCTTAAGAGTAGCAAGGTTATGCTGCAGCTCTATAAAGCCCTGAATAAACCACACTTGGAATATTGTCTTCTCATTATAGGAAGGATATGGATGATTTAGAGAAGATTCAGAGGAGATTTCCCAGGATGCTGCCTGGAGGGAAGGGCATTTCTTATGAAAAAATGTTGAGTGAGCTAGGGCTTTTATCATTGGAGTGAAGAAGGATGAGCGGTGACTTGGTAAATATGTACAAGATGATGAGAGACATCGATAGAGTGGATAGCCAGAGACATTTTTTTTCCCAGGGCAGAAATGGCAATCATAAGGTGATTGAAGGAAGGTTTAGGGAACATATCAGAGATAGGTTCTTTACACAGAGAGTGGTGGGTGTGAGGAATGCACTGCCAGCAGTGACAGTAGAGTCAGATACATTCGGGACATTTAAGCGATTCTTGGACAAGCACATGGATGATAGTAAAATGTAAGGTATGTAGATTAGCTTGAGGTTAGAGTAGGATAAAAGGTCAGCACAACATTGGTTGCCAGCCAAGAGGATAGGGTTGTTAAGAAGGTATATGGTGCTTTGGCTTTCTTTAGCAGCTCTAGAAAACCGCGGTTAGACCACACTAGGAAGATTGTGTCTAGTTCTGGTTGCCTTATTATAGGAAGGATGCTTTAGTGACGGTGCAGAGGAGATTTACCAGGATTCTGCCTGGATTGAAGGGCATGTCTTATGAAGAGAGGTTGAGTGAGCCAGACCTTTTCACACTAGAGAGAAGAAGAAAGAGGGGTGACTTATTAGATGTGTACAATGCAATGAGATGCATAGATACAGTAGATAGCCAGAGACTTTTCCCCAGGCAGAAATGGCTGTCATGATGGATCATAATTTTAAGGTAATTAAGGTGATGTCAGAGGTTGGTTCTTTACACAGAGAGTGGTGGGTGTGTGGAATGCACTGCCAATGGCGGTAGTAGAATCGGAGACGTTAGAGACATTTAAGCGACTGCTGGACAAGCACATGGACGGCAGTAAATTGAGGAGTGTGTAGGTTAGGTTGATCTTAGATTAAGACAAACGCTCGACACAATATTGTGGTCTGAAGGGTCTGTACTGTGCTAAACTGTTCTATGTTCTATGTTTTAATTTTGTATCGCTTGATCATTAAGCTTTGATCGTGTGTTCTTTAAAAACAGGAGGTGACCATACAATCTCCAAGAACTGTCACCTAAGAACAGAAGGGTTTTAAGATTCATTATGGTTATGATATTATGTTTGAACACATTTCACAGGAACACTAGGAGGATCAACAGACCCTCAAGTCCATTATATAGGAATGGGAGGCTGTCACTGAACCTTGTGAGATTGTGAGATTGGGTAAAAAAGGAGGTCCCCACCCACATCAAATATTTTATGCATAATGATGAGGAAATCATTCATCTGCTGACACTATAATAAAGGAATAGAAATAAACCCTTTGCTCTGTGAGTCCATTATGAAGTATTTAATAGTGTTTATTCCATGTCCTTTCACTATTACATGAAATCACAAGGTGATCCTACAGCCCTCTTGAGCTTGTTACATATGAACAGGAGGTAATTGGAATGTTCGGGTTAACTACTGGGAAATGACATATCAAAGCACACAACACCAGGTTATAGTCCAATAGATTTATTTGAAATCACAAGCTTTCAGAGCAATACTCTTTTGTCAGGTGCAGAAAAAGTCCTGTCAGGGTGAAAGGAAAGGCTGGTAGGTATAGGGAATGCTGGATGACTCAAGAAATTGAGGGTTTGGTTAAGAAAAAGGAGGAAGCATATGTAAGGTATAGACAGGATAGATCGAGTGAATCCTTAGAAGAGTATAAAGGAAGTAGCAGTATACTTAAGAGGGAAATCAGGAGGGCAAAAAGGGGACATGAGATAGCTTTGGCAAATAGAATTGCCCGTAGTGTTAGTGTAGGGGAATGGGTCTGGGTGGGTTGCGGGGCGGTGTGGACCTGTTGGGGCTGAGGGTCTGTTTCCACACTGCAAGTAATCTAATCTTGATCAGATGGGCTGAGGATTGGCAGCTGGAGTTTAATTTCGATAAATGCAAGGTACTGCATTTTGGAAAAGAAAATCAGAGCAACACTTATACACTTGATGCTAAGGTCCTGGGGAGTGTTGCTGAACAAAGACCTTGCAGTGCAGATTCATAGTTCCTTGAAAGTAGAGTTGGAGGTAGCTAGGATCGTGAAGAAGGCATTTGGTATTCTTTCCTTTATTGTTTAAAATATTGAGTATAGAAATTGGGAAGTCATGTTGTGGCTGTACAGGATGTTGGTTTGGCCACTTTTGGAATATTGCATGCATTTCTGGTCTCCTTCATGTCGGAAGGATGTTGTGAAACTTGAAAGGGTTCAGAAAAGAGTTACAATGATATTGCCAGGTTGGAGGATTTGAGCTATAGGCTGAGGCTGAATATGCTGGGACTGTTTTCCCTGGAGCATCAGAGGCTGAGGGGTGGCCTTACTGAGGTTTACAAAATCATGAGGGTCTTCTATAGGGTAAATAGTCAAAGTCTTTTCCCTGGGGTTGGGGAGTCCAGAACTTGAGGGCATAGGTTTAAGGTGAGAGGAGAAAGATATAAAAGGGACCTAAGGGGCAACATTTTCACGCAGAGGGTGGTGCGTGCATGGAATGAGCTGCCAGGGGAAATAGTAGCGGCTAGGAGAATTGCAGCATTTAAAAGGCATTTGGATGGGTATATAAAGAGGAAGGGTTATAGAGGAATGTGGGTTAAATGCTGGCAAATGGGACTAGATTAGATTAGGATATCTGGTCAACATGGATGAGTTAGACTGAAAGGTCTGTTTCCATGCTGTACATTTCTATGACTCTATGACTGTCTGAGATCAGAACAATTTATCATGATGATGCTATCAAAATGGAACAACAAGGAGAATTTTACAGATACACAACAGTGTTTGGGTGGGGGGGGATGGTCACCCAAGATCACAGTTGAGGTCATCTTCATGCATATAGAACTTGTCTATCATTCTCTGCTTGGCAATTCTGCATTTTTGTGATCTCAAAGTCCACCTTGGAGGATGCTTGTTGCTTAACCGCTGAAGTGTTCCCTGTCTGGAAGGGAACACTCCCGTCTGATGATTGTTGCACAATGTCCATTCACATACCCACACATTCTCTCTCTCACACACCCACACACACATACTCTCTCACACACACATTCTCTCTCACACACTTAGACTCTCTCACACTCAGTTACATTTTCTCTCTCGTTCTCAAGTGCACACACACATGCATACATACACTCACGTTTTCTCTCATGCACACCTGCATGCACACTCTCTCTCTCTCACACACATACTCTCTCACACACACACACTCTCTCACATTCACATGCATTCTCTCTGTGGCATTTTCGAAATTCCTGCTTTCGGAACAAAACTCGGAGACAGGTTCTGAACAAGGGCTCACTCATATAACTCAGTGTCTGACCTGAGATGTCACCTTTTATATCTGTGCCTGATTGAAGTTTGGAACATTAGGCAGACCCTGATAAAGTCTCTAATTATCTTGAGGCAGTGACATGAAACAGATTCTGAATTTGTATCTTAATCAAAACTTGCATCTCCTTTCTAATAGAGTACTCCATCAGCCATTTTAGATTTGTTCACGACAATTCCACCAATTGTATGATTCTTTGATCTCTGTGCTAATAAACTTTGTGTCAGTGTGCCCTCTGTCACTGTATCTGGCAAAGAAGCATCGTTTTGAAAGCTTGTGATTCCAAATAAACCTGCTGGACTATAAACTAGCATTGCGTGATTTTTGACTTTGTCCACCTCAATCCAACACCAGCGCCTCCACAACATACCAAGGCAGTGAAAAGCTGTTTGCAAGATCACATCTTGAAGAATGTTTGTGAAGAACTTTTGTCTTCTGACACAGAAATTACTTGAAAACAATTCCAAAATGTTTCAATCAATAAATTATAGAATTAGAAGGGTTAGCAGCATGGACCTACACACAGTTTAGAAGAGTGAGAGCTTATTTTATTTAAACAAATGAAAGAAAGTGACAGGATGGAGAGGGCTTAGTCATACAGAAGGGCTTCGAACCAGGGAACCCATTTTAAAAATTAGTCTATTCAGGAGTGACTGAATGTGTGAACCACTTTACCAATGGCACCAGGAGAAGTAGGAATGTAAGTTGTCGAGAGGAGATAGGGAGTCAGCAAAGAATATTGATAGGTTAAATGAATGGCAAAATTGCCACAAATATAAACGTGGGGAAGTGTCGCAAAATATGGCGCGGAAAAAGCACAGCAGGTCAGGCAGTATAAATGTTCACAATGAGGACAATTACAAACAAGTAAAGGGTCATTATATGTTTCATGACCACAGGCAATAAAGAGAAATCCCATGAGAGATAATGTTCACTTATATATTTTAAATTCTGTTTCTTTGGAAAATGGACAATCTTTCTGGACTCATAAAATAACTGGAGGTGACCACATGATTCTATTTCTGGAAGCTTCTGATACCCCTGCAATGTGTAAACATTCCAGCTGAAGCTGACAAAAAAAGATTGGATATGAACCATCTGCTTTCAGCCAGTTCTGACAAACGGAAACCTGAAAACCCATTATGTTAAAACAAGCTGTGATGCTTTCACAGTTACCTTGTCCCCATACAAGGTAATCTCCAATAGGAAGGTAAAGCTACACTGCTAAATTAATGACCTTAAAATTAGCTCACCAAGGTGGTCTATCAACACCTGAAATGCTTTTATTTGTCACATGACTGAAATCAGAACTGGTTGAAATGCATAAATATACTTTTTGGGGATTCTAAGTCAGCGCTATTTGCCAGAGGGAAATTATAATTAGGTAAAAACAACGACTACAGATGCTGGAAACCAGATTCTGGATTAATGGTGCTGGAAGAGCATAGCAGTTCAGGCAGCATCCAATTCCAGACTGAGTTGGCAACCTACCTCAGACCCTCCATCACTGTCACTAATTTTGTTGGCTGAAAGGAAGCCTAAATTTTATCTGGACCTATTTCATAGTGGATGGTAATCTTGAGCACTGATCTCCAGGAAGAACTTTTTAACACATCTGGATTTAATTAAACTGATAATTTATAACCTGTCTTGGCTTGTTTAACTGTGTGTGTGTGTGTGTGCGTGTGTGATTCTTCTTGCTTGTGCATGCAGTGGTGATTCTGTGTTATATGACTCTGCTCCATAACCACCTGATGAAGAAGCAGCACTTTGAAAGCTAGTGCCTCCAAATAAACCTGTTGCACTATAACCTAGTGTTGTGTGATTTTTCACTTTGTCCACCACAGTCCCAACACCAGCACTTCCAAAACCTTGTGTTTTGAATGTCCTGAATGAGATGAGGAAAACCTATTTCAGTGAGAGAGTGGCATGTTTCTGGAATTTCTCACCCTGTTTGGTGGCTAAGGTTGAAACCATCAACTTGTTTAAAAAGACCCTAGGTCTGAGCTGAAGGGTTGTGGATTAGGTCCTGCAAAATGGGATTAGGACAGGAAGCTACTTTACTCAATACAGATGCAATGGGCTGAAAGGTCTATTTTCAGTGCTCTAACTTTTATGTGGTTCGATGGACAGCACTGCAGTAGTTCATCTGGGTAGCATCCCACGTACAACCACCCTCAATTGTTTCAACAATGTCCTTCCCTTCATAATAAGGTCAGAATTTGTTTTTAAAAAAGCAGGCCGAATGTTTGGAATTCTGCAGTGAAGAACTCATCACTTGTCTCCCAAGGACTTTTTGCCACCTAAAAGGATAAACCAGGAATGAGATGAAATATTCTACTTTTGCCAGAATTGGTGTACCTGCAAAAAATATTTAAGATGCTGAACACTATCTAAGACAGCAGCACATTGATTATCACCTCATACTCCTTCACATTTCAAACCTATCATTACTGACACACAAAGGCAGTAGTGTGCACCATGCACAAGATGCGCTACAGCAGAGTAGTAACGATCCTGTAAAAGCACCTTCCAAACCCACGACATCTATAGTTTGGAAGGGCAAGGGCAGCAGGTCTTATTGAACATTAGCATCTACAGATGGAAAGAAAGACACTTTAAATGGAATGGTTGAAACAGTTGCCAACCAGTACTTGAGACCAGTTGAAAATGATTGCTACTAATTAACATATTTCTAACTAGAAATGGTCAACATTGGCTGTGACCAGTGCTACTATAACTAGTTGGAAATGGCTGGCACTGGTTATCTTTAGCCAGCTTTTGGCAATTGGAAGTGGTTGACACTTGTATCTGGGCAGCTATGAAATGTTGGAAATGGTCATCAGCTATTGGCTTTTCCATGCCAAAAATGCTCTTGTCACATTTTTATCTTTTTTTATTATCCAAGTTGAACACAACTTATACAAAAGGGAAAAAATAAAAAAAAAATCCCTAACAAATGAAGGCCTTGTGCATCAGCATAATGTGTGCACATTTGAAACTCAGTTAAGAAACTGAAAGAAACATTGACTGTTGCTGTAAGTTTCAAACCTTTCTTGGGAGAAGATTAACTAAACAAACATCATTAAGTTAAGCATCCTACAAATTAATACTTTCTGCATAAAGTTTATATGTAGGTGCATTCATCTTGGAAAATGTTCCTTTCAATTTTTAATGCAAAGCAAAACAAAAGATGTCCAAAAGAAGAATCACAGAACGGTCTCAGGAGAGCACAAATAAATCATTAAAGCTGTTGCAAACCTGTCTCCTAAATTAAGTACTCCCAAGAGCCTCAGACTGTATTTCTCTACAAATGTCTGTAAAGAAAATTAAAAATTTAAGTCCCTCAACATGCTAGGTGACTACGTACCTGCAGAACTTTAAAGATTATTGCTTGTAGTTTGAATTCTTTCTCTCCCTTTTTGTCTCCAGGAGCAACAACGTTGCATGTTTGCCACTCTACATTTCTCTATAAATTTCTGCAAAGAAAGTGTAAGAAAATCAACATAACTTCCATAACATGCCAGGTGACCACATACCTGCAGCACGTTATGGATTATTGATGGTGGACTGAAATCTCCTTCTCCACCTCTCTTTCTGCCTCTCTGTATCAAGCCCCCACAATTCACGTGGCTGGTTTCATTCAGGCTTGAGTTAAAGTCAGCTGTCTCTGTTAAGTGCTACTCTCAAGGTCAATCAGCTCTCAGGTTGTCTCAGCGCTAGGACTATCCAATATGCAAAGGGCAAGGACAGGACATCAGGTTTCAAACAGTGGGAGCCAGGTCAGCAACCGGAACCAAACATACAACCAAACAAATGGACTTCCCAAATTAGGAGTGGGACAATGCTGCTCTTTTAACAAGGTTATTTTCCAGAGCAGTTGTAAAACACAAAGATTCCAAAAAGTCTAAGTTGAAGGGTTTTAGGTCCAGTTCGATTATAGCTAATAGATCCTGCCTCAGGCAAGCTTTTAAGTAAAATAAAACTGCATGTACAATGGAAGGAGAGTGGCCAGTTCTCCCAGCTCAGCTTTAACTCTAGTTTGGTTTGGTTTGGTTTTAGCACAGCAGTATTTGGAAGCTGCTGGACCCAAAGAAGCAGGTCCAGGCTGGTACACACACTCTATCTGACATCTCTCCTGTAAGACCTTGGGTTTGATGTTACCTTTTGTGCCAAGGGGTGTTGATGGGGATTGTTGTAAGCATTTGGAACAGCATCATTAAGTTGGATAATCTGCTGGGTATTTGGATAGGTTAAGTTATTCATATTCTGTTCTATTTTGGTTGTGTTTCATTCAGTAATCTTGCAAATAAATTCTATTTAGTTTAAAACTACATGGTTTGAACAACTGCATCCCTCCTGCAATATCTGTGTTATACCTGCTTAAAACAACTAGCAAACAGAGGGTCTGGGCTACTTTGTTGAAATGTTTTGAGGGGGTCTGACCTGGTCCATAACAGGAGCCAAGCTTTCAGCAGCAGGAGTCCTGCTTGTTTTACCAGCTGCAACAAATCTGAAATAACCTTATCAAAAAGCAGTTTGCTTACTGCTACCCAAAAACAGTCTTCCCCTTTCTTTCACTGGCCACTACTTCACTAGGTTTTTCTCCAGCACTGTTCTCAAGACTTCTCCTACTTCTCCAGATGTCCTCATACTTCTTCAGTTACAGATGCATTCCAAGTGCAGTCTACTTTCTCAGTAATTCTCCACTAGCAGGAGGCCATTGATATTCTTCACTGCAGGCCACAGTCCACTCAACCTGATTCTGGAGCTCCTTTTTGCTCCTGCAAACCGCATGAAACTGAGTGACTAATGGAGTGAAGTCTGACCAGGAGGTAGCAGTGTTCAAAGCAATGCCGTAGTGGTATTTTCACTAAACTAGCAATTCAGAGACCTAGGGACCCAGTTTTGGCAGATCACTGCAGTTGGTAGAATTTGAATTCAATAAAATAAATCTGGAATTAAGAGACAAATGATGACTATGAAACAATTATTTATTATTGTGCAAATCCATTGAGCCTTTTAGGGATAGAAATTTTCTGTCTTTTCCTGGTCTGGCCCACATTTGACTCCATACCCATAGCAATGTAATTGGTTCTCAGCTGTATTCTGAAATGGCTGAGTAAGCCACTCACTTCAGGAAATTTAAGATGGGCAATAGATGCTGGTCCAACCAGTGCCACCCACATTCTACAAACTGGTAAAAAAGCAACAAGTGTTCAGGGAATTTTATGCGGGTTGTTGTCCACAGTCAAATCTGGGCTCTCCTCCCTTCAGCTATGCCACTTCTATCCTCCTTTACCTCTCCACCAGTCTTGTCCCGATTCTCCAAGTTAATCAACTTTCAGTCACACCAGCACAGGCAGCACAGCAGGTGTCTGTTCAGCTGTATTCATCCAAATACTTGACCACATCTTGCAAAATCTACATTTAAATATGAGGTGGTCATGGTCTAAGAGCATCCCTCCACATTTCTTATATCTTTGGGAACAATTCAATATCTGAACATATTGATTATATAATTTTGGATTTTTTTGCAAAAAATACAATGGAAATGAGAAAATGATTGTGCATGCACCTCAAATGCATCTTCATTTTGGGAGTGTGCAATGTGCAACCTAGAACATATGCATTTGAAATATAAACAGTCGAGCCAGAATTTTAAGTAGTCTGCTTTGCAATTTGCGGTGGCAAAAAAAAATAATATTACAAAAATAAAGCAGAGCAACCAGAACAACATGACTGCAATGCCAGGAGTTTGCAGTGGACAACTTTAGACAGTCATTCCCCAGTTCACAAGTTAACATTTCCCAATAAATCAAAACTGGTCACATTGAACTTGGCTGTCAAAATCAAGTTTCTGGTTACATTAACCAGTTGTTCTCGTTGTTACTGGTACATACCTATTATTTCGGAAAGAGTTAGAGGAAATTTTCAACCAGTTTCTCTGTTGCTGTTTAGCAAAGATTTTTGCTGTCTTTATCTGATCTTGGCTTTGTGTGACTCCAGATACACAGCAATATAGTTCATTCTTAACTGACATCTTAAATGACTTACCAAGCCATTCAGTTCAATAAATCTAACCAGTATCACCAATATTTCATGAAAAAAGGTGACAAGTATCCACGCAAATTTCTGCTCATTGTTGTCCTCAGACAAATCTGGGGTCTCCTCCATTCAGTTCTGCTCCTTCCACTCCTTTACCTCAGCTAGTCTTGTCCTTATTTTCTATATTAACCAACTTTCACACACACACTATCTTGAGTTCTTTTAGTGTCCTTTCCTGGCCTAACTAGGGTCCTATGAACTGATTGAAAAGTAAAGGGAAGAGGTGGCTGCTTGATTGCAACCTCTTTCCTGTGATGACGAAGCATAAACCTTTGTCTGTCTTTAGTGAATATATTGTATTCAAAGTGGGAAAGGTTAACTCTGATTGCTCATGGTCTATTGAGGTGTATCAATGAAAGACAGTTTCTATACCCCTTTACTTTGTGAAAAGGTTGAAATGTTTGGACATATTATTTTTGCCTACAAATGACAGGGACTGTGAATGAACGATTTCAGCTTCTAGTATGCGAATGAATCAGATTGATAACTTTAAATTGGCTTCAGTGTAATACTTCTGTTAGGTTATTCAGTAAGTGCCCAATAGCAAAATCACACTAATAGAGTCATAGTTTTATTCAGTGTAGAAACAAGCCCTTCAGCTCGCAGTATCCATTCTGACCAACAAACATCAAAACTACGCTAACCCCATTTACCTGAACTTGGTCCATGGTCTACTATGCCCTGACATTCATCACCCTCTCTGGCAAAATGTTCCACATTTCTCCCATCCTTTCAGTGAAAGCAACTTTTCCTCACATCCCCTCTGAATTACTTACACTTCAACTTGAACTTTTGTTCTCTGGTCTTGGACATGTCTGCTATGGAGAAAAAAATTCTCCTGATCTGCCCTATGTATGCCTCTCATAATTTTGTATACCTCAGACAGAGACCGCACCTCAGCCTCTTCTGCACCAAGGGAAATGAACCCAGTCTATTCAGTCTCCGTAAATGAGATTTTCCATCTCAGGCAACATCCTAGTGAATCTCCATTGCACCCTCTCCAGTTCAATAACATCCTTCCAATAATGCAACTGGAACTGCACTAAATATTTTATCTCTGTTCTAGCCAATACTCTATAAAATTTCAGCAAGACTTCTCTGCTCCTATATTCTACACTCTGGTTAAAGAAGGCAAGCATCCTGTATGCCTTCTCCACCATTCTGACTACTTGTGCTGGGACATTAAGGAATCTATGGTCAAGGTCATCGGTGGCACGGTGGCACAGTGGTTAGCACTGCTGCCTTACAGCACCAGAGGGTTCAATTCCCGACTCAGGCCATTGACTATGTGGAGTTTGCACATTCTCCCCGTGTCTGTGTGGGTTTCCTCCCACAGTCCAAAGATGTGCAGGTCTGGTGAATTGACTATGCTAAATTGCCTGTAATGTTGGGTAAAGGGTAAATGTAGGGGAATGGGTGGGTTGCGGGTCGGTGTGGACTTGTTGGGCTGAAGGGCCTGTTTCCACACTGTAAGTAACCTAATCTAATGGTCCCTTTTGTTCCTCAGTACTCCCTAGGAATTTATCATTTTCTATTAGACCTCCCAAAGTGCATCAGTTCTTATATAGAATCCCAACAATGTGGAAGCAGCTATTGAGCCCATTGAGTGCACACTGACTCGCCAAAGAGAATCCCACCAGACCCACCCTATCCCTATCACCTCACATTTCCCATGGCTAATCCACATAGCCTGTACATCCCTGGACATTTCGGCAATTTAGAATTAGAATCCCTACAGTATAGCCCAACATTTGGCCCAACAAGTCCACACTGACCCTCCAAAGAGTATCCCATCCAGACCAATTCCCCTACCCTATTGCTCTACATTTCCCCTGACTAATGTACCTAACCTATACATCCCTGAACACTATGAAAATTTAGGCCATGCTAAATACTGGAATACATACCATAATGCTCAATTATGTGGTCTTTTCTGGCTTGGTGACAGCATCCTATATTGAAAAAAACCATTCTGTCTTTACTGTAAAGTTGCATTGAAAGATACTGGCCTCAACTGTTGGTCAGATTGTTGAGACACCTTTGCCTTCCTTGGAGTCAAGGTAGAATGGACACATTTCAAGATCAAAACTGGCAGCCTGAAATTTTCCTTGTGTTTATCTCATTTACACTAAGTGATTATCTGACCAAAGTGGCTATTATCACGCAAGATTGAGTTGATATGCCAAATCTCAGAATCAAACCTAAATGGAAACAAATGGTTGGAGCCACATATGAGGGGCAACTTTTTCATGCAGAAGGTAGTACATATATGGAACGAGTTGCCAGAGGAGGTGGTGCAGTTGGGTGCAATTGCAGCATTTAAAAGGCACATGGATGGGTACATAAAAGGAAGGGTTTAAAGGATATGGCCCAATGGAAAGGGAGTGTTGCTGAACAAAGAAACCTTGGAGTACAGGTTCATAGTTCCTTGAAAGTGGAGTTTCTGGTAAATAGGAAAGTGAAGAAAGCATTTAGCATGCTTTCCTTTATTGATCAGAGCATTGAGTACGGAGCTGGGAGGTCATATCATGTACAATTCTGGTCTCTGTCCTAAAGGAAGGATGAAAGAATTCAGAAAAGATTTACGAGGATATTGCCAGGGTTGGAAGGTTTGAGCTAAAGGGAGAGGCTAAATAGGCTGCCGCTGTTTTCCCTGGAGCATCAGAGTCTGAGAGGTGACTTTACAGAGGTTTATAAAATCATGAGGAGGATGAATAGGGTAACAGACAAGGTCTTTTCCCTGGCAAAAGGAAGTCCAGGACTGGAGGGCATAAGTTTAGGGTAAGAGGAGAAAGATTTAAAAGGAATTTCAGGGGCAACTTTTTCATGCAAAGGAGGTGGGTGTTTGGAATGAGCTGCTAGTTGGAGGCTAGTACAATTGCAACATTTAAAATGAATCTGGATGAGTATATAAATAGGAAGGGTTTAGAGGGATATGGGCCAAGTGCTTGCAAATGGGCCAAGATTAGTTTAGAATATCTGGTCAGCAGGCCACGAGTTGCACTGAAGGGTTTGTTTCCATGCTGTACAGCTCTATGACTCTATGATTCTAAATGGAACTAGATTAATTTAGGTTATCTGGTCAGTATGGATGAGTTGCACCAAAGTGTCTGTTTCTGTGCTGTACATCTCTATGACTCTATGAGTCTATATATTTGTGGATAAGGCTTATTACCTTGACCATTAAACCCATAGAACATAGAAAAATACAGCGCAGTACAGGCCCTTCGGCCCTCGATGTTGCACCGACCGAAGCCTACCTAACCTACACTAGCCCAATAACCTCCATATGCTTGTCCAATGCCCGCTTAAATGACCATAAAGAGGGAGAGTCCACCACTGCTACTGGCAGGGCATTCCATGAACTCACAACCCGCTGAGTAAAAAATCTACCCCTAACATCTGTCCTATACCTACCACCCCTTAATTTAAAGCTGTGTCCCCTGGTAACAGCTGACTCCATACGCGGAAAAAGGTTCTCACTGTCAACCTTATCTAAACCCCTAATCATCTTGTACACCTCTATCAAATCTCCCCTAAACCTTCTTTTCTCCAATGAGAAAAGCCCCAAGTGCCTCAGCCTTTCCTCATACGATCTTCCTACCATGCCAGGCAACATCCTGGTAAACCTCCTCTGCACTCGTTCCAATGCCTCCACATCCTTCCTATAATATGGCGACCAAAACTGCACTCAATACTCCAGATGAGGCCGCACCAGAGTCTTATACAATGAGTATTTTGGCCAGAAACTGGTGTCTTGTGGTTGAAATTAACTGGGCACATACTGGAAGATTCCTCGACTTGCATGTTGAGCAAAGGGATCTTGTTTGCTTCATTTCAAAGGTAATGGATGTAGGTTTGCTCGCTGAGCTGGAAGGTTCATTTCCAGATGTTTCATCACCCTACTAGGTAACATCTTCAGTGGGCCTCTGGGTGAAGCACTGCTGATATTTCATACTTTCTATCTATATATTTGGGTTTCTTTGGGTTGATGATGACATTTCCTGTGGGGATGTCATTTCTTGTGGTGATGTCATTTCTTGTGGTGATGTCATTTCCTGTTCTTTTTATCGGGGGTGGTAGATGGGGTCTAACTCAATGTCTTTATTGATAGAGTTCCAGTTGGAATGCCATGCTTCTCGGAATTCTCGTGCGTGTCTTTGTTTGGCCTGTCCTAGGATGGATGTGTTGTCCCAGTCGAAGTGATGCCCATCCTTATCTGTATGTAAGGATACTAGTGAGAGAGAGTCATGTTATTTTGTGGCTAGTTGATGTCCAGAACCTCAACCTGAGCTACAAATGTTCTCAAAACTTGGTAATTTCAAAGGTAACTTTAAGCCCAGGCTAGAATCTTTTAGGGTGAACAAGGAAGTTGCTGAATGCATTTGTAGTTTGAAATGTAACTAATGTGTGATCCACAGGATCTTATATAAATGTATAAAATTTTGAAAGAGCTAGATAAGATAGAGACAGGCAAGGTGTTTCCGCTGGTGGGTGAGATTGGACTAGGGGACACGGCCTCAAGGTTGGTGAAGTAGATTTAGTAGAGATGTGGAGGAACTGCTTTTCCAAGAGAGTAGTGGAAAGCGGTAAAGGCAGTTTCATTAAATATATTCAAGGCACAGTCGGATAGGTTTTTGCATGGTAGGGGAATTAAGGGCTATGGGAATAATCCAGGTAGGAGGCGCTGAGACGACGGACAGATCAGCCATGGCAGAGCATTCTCGACAGGACAAATGCTTCTATTACTATGATACTATGATACTATGATATTGGAACTGAGCAATGAGTTACAGTTTAATGGCTCCTAATGGTAACCAACAAAGGTGTTGCTTAGAACTCAACAGAGAGGGGACCCTGTGGTGGTACCATGTATTTGTACATGGGTGGTATGAATAAAACTGAACTCAACCACAGATGTCACATTCATAAGCTTGGTGAATACAATTCAGACAATGATAGCACAATTTTATTACCACAAGATAATAATATAATGTTAATGTCAATGGATCCTTGAAAGCTAAGCTGTTCAGTAGGTTAAGCAGTGTGAAAAGAGTTTGTTGTAATGAACATCCCTGCACTGCATGATTTTTGTGAAAGAGAAGGAATCCTTCAAAGCTGACTAGAAAATTCACTTTTAACTCATTGCAATAACTCACTGAACCATTTGATCAGTTCACGTTTTGCAGAATTAATCATAGACAAAGTAGAGTCGAAAGCGACATTATTTTTATGTCTGGGACAACCCTATACCTGTGAGTATAGTGAGTGATGAGGATGATATTTTTCAGCAGGTTGCTCACCACCACTAGATAGGTCAACCAACTTTGATCGTGCCTCTTTTATTTTTAGCAATGTTTAACTTAGGTACTACCTAGAAAATATGAGAATATTAAAGTGAAGTAAACTGCACTGATGCAGTTCAGTGAGTACAGGGACCATGAACAATTTTGTGTGAGTTTGGATATTGTCAGCAAACGTTTGAATGATTTATAAAGAAGTGTAACTAGGAGGATGACCAGAAAAGATTTTTAATGTTTGAGTGTCATTTCAGAAAGGCAGAGTTGAGGATTGAAACAATGGATTATCAGAGTTGTAGAGTCATAGAGATCTACAGCACAGGAAAAGGCCCTGGTCACACTGCAGTGGTTAAAAACAATCACCTCACTATTGTAATCTCATTGTCCAGCACTTGGCCATGACCTTAGATGCCTTGGCATTACAAACACACATCTAAATACGTATAGAACATAAAACATTACAGAGCAGTACAGGCCCTTCAGCCCTCAATGTTGTGCCGACCTGTGGAACCAATCTGAAGCCCATCTAACCTACACTATTCCATTCTTGTCCATATGCCTATCGAGTGACCATTTAAATGCCCTTAAGGTTGGCAAGTCTACTACTGTTGCTGGTAGTGGAACTCCCTGACTAAAAAAACTACCTCTGAAATCTGTCCTATATCTATCACCCCCCCCCAATTGAAAACTATGTCCTCTCATGCAAGCCATTGCCATCATAGGAAAAAGACTCTCACTGCCCAACCTATCTAACCCTCTGATTATCTTCTATGTCTCAATTAAGTCACCTCTCAACTTTCTTCTCTCGAATGAAAATAGCCTTAAGTCCCTCAGCCTTTCCTCATAAGACCTTCCCTCCATTCCAGGCAACATCCTAGTAAATCTTTTCTTTGTTAGAAACAAAATTCAATAAAATTTAGACGAGACCACAAAGCTAGAAACAAGACAATTTATTCTACGATCTTGCAAGAAAGGACCCCAATTTCAGAGAGCAATTGAAGTGATGATTATTCAAATTACTACACAGTTATACTTTTGAGCTGCGTGAGGTCACCTCTCCCAACTCCTGCATTACCCAATCTCTCTTAGCATTTTGCCTCTACCCATCTATGCTCCACGCCCATTGCCCCCTTCCCCAGGTTGGCAACCTTCCTCTCTATAAGTGCTGACACACACATTTTTTGTCGACAGTACATCAAGATCTGGTTTAACATTTTGCATCAATTTTGCTGGTACATTCCATCCTCGGACATTTCATTAACTTGTATCATTTTGTACAGCCCAAGCATTTCGGTTATCTCAGCTTTTTGCTGAAAGCATAATTTTTAAAAAGAACTTATTTGCTATAATAATTACACACCAAAGTTAGTATTTAATTAACCACAATTATACACTGAAAAGTAGAGGTACTCTTCCCTAAACACCTGCAGAGTTAATTGTTCTCTTGCTGTACCCCTTTTCTGTATGCTTTTTCTATATCTGCAAAAACAACACTTTTCCCCATTTCTAACCCTTCCCAAAGCTTCTACATCCTTCCTGTAATGCAGTGACCAGAACTGTACGCAATATTCCAAATGTGGCCGCACCAGAGTTTAGTGCAGCTGCAACATGACCTCATGGTTCTGAAACTCAACCCCTCGACCAATAAAAGCTAATACACCATATGCCTTCTTAACAACCCTATCAACCTGGGTGACAACTTTCAAGAATCTACGTACCTGGATACCGAGATCTCTCTGCTCATCTATAGTACCAAGAAGCTTACCCAGTACTCTGCATTCCTGTTACTCCTTCCAAAGTGAATCACCTCACAGTTTTCCAAATAACTTATTAAATGTTATGAGAGTTCTATCACCCTTAAAGGTAATTCTAGGAGTTCAAGATTTTCACTGGATGAAAAAGTTTTTCCTTTTCTCCTCCAAACCGAAGTTCCTTATCTTAAATTTATCTCCCTTGGTCATTTATCTCTCCACCAAGATGGAAAGATTCTTCTCATCTACCCTATCTCTGCCCCTTCATAGTTTTATACATCTCAGTCATGTCCCTTGTCAATCTCCTCTGCTCTAAGAAAAACAGCTCAGTTGTCCAATCTCTCCTCATAAATGGAACTCTACAGCCCAGGCAACATTCTGGTAAAATACCTCTGTACTCTCTCCTATCACATTCATCTTATAATGTGGACTCCAGAACGGCACAAAATACTCCAGCTATGGCCTAACCAACATTTTATACAGTTCCAACATAACCCCTCTGCTGTTTACCCACATGCTCTGATTAATATAGCAAGTATACCATATGCCTTCTCAAGCTGTTTATCTGTCTATCCTGATATTTTAAGGGACCAGTGTACATGCACATCAAGATCTCTCTGATGGTCAGTACTTCCTAGGGTCTTACTGTTCATCATGTATACCCTTGCCTTGTTTGTCCTGCCCAAATGCATCACCTCATATTTATCTGGATTAAGTGCCATGGAGAAAGAGTTCAATGATCTTGATGCGCTAGTAGCACTGACGATAGAGATCACCCTGATTCAGTCTTAGTTTGAGGCCAGGGAATGGAGTTGAGTTGATGGATGGGGAATAGAGTTTGCGTTTCCAACTGAGGTAGAGGGACATAGTCCTCCCGCATTTAGCAGACCATAACAGGAAAACATTGAACCATCGTTCAGAAATCCAAATGCTGAGTACAGAAACTCACCATGGAAGAGAGTGAATGACTGAACAATATCACTCAAACAGTTAACACTAGTTTGTAGAATTATGTGATCAAGGATAGTCAGCATGGTTTTGTGAAGGGCAGGTCGTGCCTCACAAACCTTATTGAATTCTTTGAGAAGGTGACTAAGGAGGTAGATGAGGGGATAGCGGTAGATGTGGTATATATGGATTTTAGTAAGGCGTTTGATAAGGTCCCCCATGGTAGGCTACTGCAGAAAATACAGAGATATGGCATTGAGGGTGAGTTGGAGGTTTGGATTAGGAATTGGCTGGCTGGAAGAAGACAGAGGGTAGTAGTTGATGGCAAAGGTTCATCTTGGAGTGCCGTCACTAGCGGTGTTCCGCAAGGATCTGTTTTGGGACCATTGCTGTTTGTCATTTTTATAAATGACCTGGAGGAAGGGTTAGAAGGGTGGGTGAGCAAGTTTGCGGATGATACGAAAGTCGGAGGAGTTGTCGACAGTGAGGAAGGATGTGGCAGGTTACAGCGGGATATAGAGAAGCTGCAGAGCTGGGCAGAAAGGTGGCAAATGGAGTTC